>NC_030810.1:39741113-40044143 GCF_001704415.2 Capra hircus
AGATGTCACCAGGGCGAGCGAGCATCTGGGTGATAATGCACTACCAGGCAGCAAGGTGAGGGTGAGAAGCATAGGAAACTAAGGCCTCATGGGATTCTCTTGTTTCTTGTCTCTGCTGGGCCTTTGGAAGCAGTTGTTCTGGGGACATTCTGAACTCACTGGGCAATGGACTGAGAATCAGGAGGGAGAGCATAGTTAGGAAGGACCCATGAGGGAAACAACAGACTCCTGCAAATAAGGGCACATGAGAATTTAGTTTGGAAAAAACTTACCCTCTAACCTAATCATCAAATGCTGGCATTTGATGGAAAGCTTACTCTTGAGTACTTTTCTAAACATATCACATGAATCCTTGTAGTCTTCAGTCATCATCTTACGGGGTACTAATATTACCATTTTACAGATGAGGAAAATGAGGCAAGAGAGACCAAGTAACGCCCAAGGTCTCACAGCTAGTTGGTAAGCATTTGACTAGATATGAAGCCAGGGAGTCTGGCCCTAGTCCAGGCTTGTCCCCACTACAGACTAGTTGCCAATCATGCTGGTTATGAATAAGGCAATCTCATGGAATCTTCCCTGTAGAGTAGGCAAGGCAGGGATTATTGTTCACTTTGCAGATTGATGCTCAGAGGAAGACAATAACTTACTTAATTTCAACCAGCTAGACAGTAACAGAGCCACTGTTTGAACCTGGATCATCTGGGCCCAGTTTAGTGTTATTTCTATTTCTCCATGCTGCCTTCTTCAGTTGTGGGGCATGCCCAAGAAAAAGAAAGCAGGAACTTTGGGTTGGAAGCATTGCTGTGTTTAGTGCTGAAACCTGTGCATCCTCTGAGGGGCATGTACAGTTATTGATTCAATTAAACCAATATACTGTATACTGAGCCCCTTCTGTCACCAGGAATGTGAATGGATGGGGAGCTTCATCTTTGGTGATGGTCGCTAGACTCCCTACTGAACCCCAGCACAAAACCAGCACCCTCTACACAGCCTACAAATGCTCAGACCCGGCTAAGGCCTTATCACCAATTAAGAATGATGCCTGGATCAGTGAGAAAACCCAGGTTGCCAGATTCCAGCTGCAGCGCTGATCTAACAAGTTATGTAACCTTTCTGGGCCTCAATTTCCTTTCCTGTAAGATGTGAAAGCTGGACTGAACCACTTTCAAGATGCCACCATATGCTTACTCTCTAGGAGTCTGTGACCTCCTAAATTAGAGTCCACACCTTAATCTGTGATGGAAACTGATCTCTTACAATAATAAAGCTTGTGTGGTTCTGATGTATTATCTCATGTGCCTTCACAGTCACACTGGGAGAAAAGCGTGAATCTCCCCACTTGGTGGGGGCATGGGGAAGGGGGACTGAGACTCGGAGACTTATGTTCCAGGCCTGTCACCCCACAGCTAGTAAGATCTGTACTCAGGCTTAACCTATGCCAGGCTTCCCTGTTAACTCAGCTGGTAAAGAATTTGCCTGCAATGCAGGAGACGTGGGTTCAGTACCTGGGTTGGGAAGATACCCTGCAGAAGGGATAGGCTACCTACCCACTCCAGTATTCTTCAGCTTCCCTGGTGGCTCAGATGGTAAAGAATCCGCCTGCAATGCATGAGACCTGGGTCCAATCCCTGGGTTGGAAAGATCCCCTGGAGGAGGGCAAGGCAATACTCCAATATTCTTGCCTGGAGAATCCCCATGGACAGAGGAGCCTGGCAGGCTACAGTCCATGGGGTCGCAAAGAGTCAGACACAACAGAGCAATTAAGCACAGCACAGCACACTGACTGATGCCATCACCCTTGCCCTGGCTCAGAACAATGCCATCCTGTCTGCACCCCACCCCCATATTGCCCTGTGTGGTCTGGGTCTACACATAGCTGTCTGGGCCTGTGAGGACACTGCCCATCTTGTCAGGCTCCGCTGGCTTCTTGCTGAGCTAGGAAAACGAGGCAGGTGTGTGGGCATTGTCAGGATCACGGCGCCTCAGGTTGCTGGGAGAGAATTCACTGAAATGGAGGTGAAAGTCTCCTTTCCTGAATTCTGCTGGCCTAGGGCCCCACACCAGACCCAACCTGATGGTTTCCTGGCTGCCAAGTCCTTGGCAGCTGCCAGTTTCAGGAGGTTACCAACCACTGAGTTTTTGAGGTTTGCTCAGCTTTCAAGTTTGGCCACATAGAATCCCTTGCCAGGCCTCAGGCCAGCCCTGGCAAATGCCTTTGCAGCTGCTTCCAAAATAAAACAACTCTTTGATGAGCAGCATCTTAATGTAACAGAGCCCCAGGGGTGGGAGGACCCAGACCCTTCAGAAAACTGGCAGTCCAAGGTCCTGCCCAAGGTGCTGACAGACAGACTTACCTGGAGCTGCCAATTTAGGAAATCTCAGACCCAGCTAGAATCACACACACACAGAACCAGAGCCACACACTGTCCTGTGACCCCCTTCTTCATCATTCACCACTGGTCTGGGTTGTTGGTTGCCTACAAGGTACAGTTCACTGTACTCATTCATCCCTGTCTTGCCACTGACTAGCTCACGGCCTTCAAAATCTTCCTTGCCCTCTCTATGCCTCTGCATCCTTTTCTGTATAATGAGGATAGTAGTTGTACCTCACAGGGTTGTTACAGAATTAAATGAGAAGATGAGTATCCATTGTGCCTCACATAATACCTGGCACATAAGCATACAGCCTGTGGTGTTAGCTTTGAGTAATCTACAGATAACAAATCATTCAATAATTAAATATAAACATTCTAAGGATGAATACTTGCCAAGGCTGCTATGTGCCAGACTCTGTGCTGGGTAATGCGAGTGCAGCAATGAAGGTAACTTGTGTAGCATTTGCCAATTTCCATGTTGTCAACACTCCCACTGTGGCAAATTCCAAGCTACAGTGTCATGCCCCTGATCGTGGAGTTGGGAAGAGACACACCTGGGAGCTCTCATGAGCCAGTGCCAGCCAGTGCCAATTCTGGTGGACATCCAGCAGGTCTCCTGGGAGCTGAACTGATGCATAGATGAATGAATGAATTCATAGACCACTGATGAGATAACAGGTTGCCCTGCCTCAGGACAGCTCACCATCCTTGGTCCATTCAACTTTGAGGAGGGAAAACCATGTGTTTCACAGGGTAGGCTGTCTCAGTTGTGCCCAGTTTAGTCATCACTTCAATTAGACTAACACTCTCTATGGAAATAACACACATTCCTAGAACATTGCACCCCAGGAATTTAGATTTACCTATAGGATAGCCCCTCCCTGGTGGCTCAGATGGTAAAGCGTCTGCCCGCAATGCGGGAGACCTGGGTTCGATTCCTGGGTTGGGAAGATCCCCTGGAGAAGGAAATGGCAATCCACTCCAGCACTCTTGCCTGGAAAATCCCATGGACGGAGGAGCCTGATAGGCTACAGTCCATGGGGTCGCAAAGAGTCGGACACAACTGAGCGACTTCACTTTCACTAAAGGATAGCCCCAGGTGGTGCTAGTGGTAAAGAATCCACCTGCCAGTGCAGGAGCCACAGAAGACACGAGTTCTCTGGGTCAGGAAGATATGGCAACCCACTCCAGTATTCTTGTCTAGTCTAAAGAATCCCATGGACAGAGGAGCCTGGCGTAGTACAGTCCATAGGGTCACAAAGAGTCAGACACAGCTGAAGTAACTTATCATGCATGCACATGGGATAGCCCAGGAATATTGTGCTAGAACATCTAACCTGTAGAGTGTAGTCATTTCCTGGTTTGAGATATTCTAGCTTGACTGTAATCAGTCAAACACACTGTTGGCGAATTTATACTTCCTATAGAAAGTGAAGTAGCTTAGTCCGACTCTTTGTGACCCCATTGTAGCCAACCAGGCTCCTTGGTCCATGGGATTTTCCAGGCAAGAATACTGGAGTGGGTTGCCATTTCCTTCTCCATACTTCCTATAGGAGACATCTATTGCTTTACCTATCTGACACCCTTCTGTTTTATTCTAGAAACAAAATTCCCTTTTTTTTTCCGGGAAATCCTCTTATCTGAATTTCATCCATTTATCTTGAGTGGGTGTCACCACATTCTTGGAAATGCCATTTCAAGTCACAGTTGAATAGACCAAGAGTAAGCAAACCATTCATGCTGAGCCCCATGGTTTTTTTTTTTTTAATATTTATTTGTTTGTTTGTTTGGCTGTGCTGAGTTTTAGTTGCTGGCGTGTGGGGTTAGTTGCAGGACGTGAATTATTAGCTGTGGCAGGTGGGATCTAGTTCCCTGACCAGGGATCGAACTCAGGCCCCCTGCATTGGGAATGTGGAGCCTTAGCTACTGGACCACCGGGGAAGTCCCTATTTTTATTGTTGACATGAATGAGAGAGAGTGAACCAGTCTTTCCCACATGGTAAAAAGAAGCCACGAGTTATGAAATTTGGAAACGATAGCCAGGATTTCCACCAGGCAAAGGAAACCCGTGTGTAGGGGAAGGTAATTCAGTATTCCAAAACCAAAATGAAACATGGAAGGCAAGAGTCCTGACGGCATCGGATTGAGATCCAGATAAATCTCTGTTCTTGCTGTCGTTGGAGCAGTTCTTCCACCAGTAGCTTATGATAGCCCTCCCCCGGGCCCACTCCTTTCACAGTCCCTCTCTTTGGTCTAAAGGAGCTCTAAGTCTGATTCTCCGCCACTGTTCCTGGGTTGGCGCTGACTCAAATTTTGATCACTGCTTCCTGTGTATAGAGTTGAACATTCCTGAGGGCAAGCAGACATGTCCCTTGCAGACAGCTTTCTAGAAATTAAAACCTTGAAATTATAAAGCTAGATGCAGCCTTATAATCAGTATTTCAAGTGGGTATTGTGGTAGGGAGGGGTACTCACAGGGACAAAGGAAGGAAGGAAAGAGAAAGAAAACTACTCGCAGAATACCTATTTTATGCCATATATGTTAATTTATTCTATTCTGTAAGCTTCACATAACTGTAAGAGGAATTGTTCCTATTTTATAGAAGATAAAACTGATGTTTGGACAAATTAAGTAATTTGTGTAAGGACATCCGTGGTTGAAGGGAGCTAGGATTTCAACTCTGTCATCTCCTCTGTCCACCCTGGATTTGACTCAACAGTGGGAAACCAAGAGTCTCTGAAAGCAGAAGACCCTGTCTCTGCCCTCAAATCCAGCATGTCCCTAGCCAGCTATTCATGTCTGACAAAGGATCAGAGGCAGTGGCCCGTCCTCTTGGCTTTTGCTCTTCTGTTCCATGTGTTTCCCTATCTCCCTACTCTTTTTAAAAATCTCTACGTTTTTATTGGGAAAGCAATATTTTTAACTATTCAAAAGCTTTTGTTCAGAATACCCCACATTTGAACTAACCCAAACGTTAATTACTAAAAAATAATGAACAAATATTTTGTGATACATTCTTTTATTAAGATTTTTATTGGAGTATGGTTGATTTACAATGTTGTGTTAGCTTCAGGTGTGTAGCAAAGTGAATCAGATATACACATACACATAGTTATTCTCTTTTAGATTCTTTTCCCGGATGATAGGTCATTACAGAGCATTGAATAGATTTCCTTGTACTATACAATAGATCCTTATTAGTTATCTATTTTATATATAATAGTGCAATCTCAACCTCCCAATTCATCCCTCTCCTCCTTCTCCCCAGTAACCATTAGTTTGTTTTCTATATCTGTGACTCTATTGCTGCTTTGTATATAAGTTCATTTGTAGCATTCTTTTTAGATTTCACAGGTAAGTGGTATTGTATGACATTTGTCTTTCTCCGACTGACTGACTTCACTCAGGATGACAATCTCTAGGTTCACCCATGTTGCTGGGGAAAATAATATAAAGACAAAGTATTCTGTATTATATACAATGACTGTTCCTTCTTCCATTAAGTCTGGACAATTATACATCTGTTTAACATTATGGCTGCTCTGGAATTCTCATTGAAAACTTTTTTTAACAGAGTATCCAAGAATATCCTGTTTCCTCTAACTGGGTAATTTTTTATTCCAGTTTTATTGAGAAATAGTTGGCATGCATAACTGTATAAGTTAAAGGTATACAGCATAGTGGTTTGATTTACATATATTGTGAAATGATTATCAAGATAGGTTCGGCTAAGATCCATCATCTTACGTAGATATAATAAAAAGAAAAGAAAAATTTCTCCTTGTGATGAGAACTCTTAGAATTTACTCTCTTAACTTTCCTATGCTATACCATGTAGCAGTGTTACAGTCGTCATAGTGTACATTACATTCCTAGCACTTGCCTGTCCTATAACCAGAAATTTATACCTTTTGACCGGATTTCTCCAATTACTTCTCCCCTACCCTCCACCTCTGATAACCACGTATCAGATCTCTTTATGAGTTTGGGGTGTGGTTTTTTTTTCAGTTTCTATATATAAGTGAACTCATACAATATTTGTCTTTCTCTGTCTAATTTATTTTACTTAGCATAATGTCTTCAAGGTGTAGCCATGTTAGTGAAAATGGTAGGATTTCTTCACCTTTTTAGGGCTGAATAATATTCCAGTGTGTGTGTGTGTAGTATGTGCGTGTGTCTGTATTAAATAGTATTTATCCTTTCTTCCACTGATGGACACTGAAGTAGGTTCCATGTGTTGGCTATTGTAAAAATGCTGCTATGAACATGAGGCTTCACTATCATTTCAAAACAGTGTTTTCATTTCCTTCTTATATTGGGTCATAGGATAGTTCTTTTTTAATTCTCTGAGAAATCTCTGTACTGTTTTTCATAGTGGCTATACCAACTTACAATCTCACCAACAGTGCACAAGTTTCCTTTTTCTCTACATCTAGGCTAGCATTGCATGAAATGTTCCCTTGGTATCTCTAATTTTCTTGAAGAGATCTCTAGTCTTTCCCATTCTGTTCCTTTTCTATTTCTTTGCATTGATCGCTGAAGAAGGCTTTCTTATCTCCTTGCTATTCTCTGGAACTCTGCATTCAGATGCTTATATCTTTCCTTTTCTCCTTTGCTTTTCACCTCTCTTCTTTTCACAGCTATTTATAAGGCCTCCCCAAACAGCCATTTTGCTTTTTTGCATTTCTTTTCCATGGGGATGGTCTTGATCCCTGTCTCCTGTACAATGTCACGAACCTCATTCCATAGTTCATCAGGCACTCTATCTATCAGATCTAGGCCCTTAAATCTATTTCTCACTTCCACTGTATAATCATAAGGGATTTGATTTAGGTCATACCTGAATGGTCTAGCGATTTTCCCTACTTTCTTCAATTTGAGTCTGAATTTGGTAATAAGGAGCTCATGATCTGAGCCACAGTCAGCTCCCTGTCTTGTTTTTGTTGACTGTATAGAGCTTCTCCATCTTTGGCTGCAGAGAATATGATCAATCTGATTTCGGTGTCGACCATCTGGTGATGTCCATGTGTACAGTCTTCTCTTGTGTTGTTGGAAGAGGGTGTTTGCTATGACCAGTACATGGTCTGGACCTAACAGAAGCAGAAGATATTAAGAAAAGGTGGCAAGAATACACAGAAGAACTGTACAAAAAAGATCTTCACGACCCAGATAATCATAATGGTGTGATCACTAATCTAGAGCCAGACATCCTGGAATGTGAAGTCAAGTGGGCCTTGGAAAACATCGCTACGAACAAAGCTAGTGGAGGTGATGGAATTCCAGTTGAGCTATTTCAAATCCTGGAAGATGATGCTGTGAAAGTGCTGCACTGAATATGCCAGCAAATTTGGAAAACTCAGCAGTGGCCTCAGGACTGGAAAATGCCAGTTTTCATTCCAATCTCAAAGAAAGGCAATGCCAAAGAATGCTCAAACTACCACACAATTGCACTCATCTCACATGCTAGTAAGTAACGCTCAAAATTCTCCAAGCCAGGTTTCAGCAATACGTGAACTATGAACTTCCTGATGTTGAAGCTGGTTTGAGAAAAGGCAGCGGAGCCAGGGATCAAATTGCCAACATCCACTGGATCATGGAAAAAGCAAGAGAGTTCCAGAAAAACATCTATTTCTGCTTTATTGACTATGCCAAAGCATTTGACTGTGTGGATCACAATAAACTGTGGAAAATTCTGAGAGATGGGAATACCAGACCACCTGACCTGCCTCTTGAGAAATCTGTATGCAGGTCAGGAAGCAACAGTTGGAACTGGACGTGGAACAACAGACTGGTTCCAAATAGGAAAAGGAGTCCGTCAAGGCTGTATATTGTCACCCTGCTTATTTAACTTATATGCAGAGTACATCATGAGAAATGCTGGACTGGAAGAAACACAAGCTGGAATCAAGATTGCCAGGAGAAATATCAATAACCTCAGATATGCAGATGATACCACCCTTATGGCAGAAAGTGAAGAGGCGCTAAAAAGCCTCTTGATGAAAGTGAAAGTGGAGAGCGAAAAAGTTGGCTTAAAGCTCAACATTCAGAAAATGAAGATCATGGCCTCCGGTCCCATCACTTCATGGGAAATAGATGGGGAAACAGTGGAAACAGTGTCAGACTTTATTTCTGGGGACTCCAAAATCACTGCAGATGGCAACTGCAGCCATGAAATGAAAAGACGCTTACTCCTTGGAAGAAAAGTTATGACCAACCTAGATAGCATGTTCAAAAGCAGAGACATTACTTTGCCGACTAAGGTCCGTCTAGTCAAGGCTATGGTTTTTCCAGTGGTCATGTATGGATGTGAGAGTTGGACTGTGAAGAAGGCTGAGTGCTGAAGAATTGATGCTTTTGAACTGTGGTGTTAGAGAAGACTCCTGAGAGTCCTTTGGACTGCAAGGAGATCCAACTGGTCCATTCTGAAGGAGATCAACCCTGGGATTTCTTTGGAAGGAATGATGCTAAAGCTGAAACTCCAATACTTTGGCCACCTCATGTGAAGAGTTGACTCATTGGAAAAGACTCTGATGCTGGGAGGGATTGGGGGCAGGAGGAGAAGGGGAAGACAGAGGATGAGATGGCTGGATGGCATCACGGACTCGATGGACATGAGTCTGAGTGAACTCTGGGAGTTGGTGATGGACAGGGAGGCCTGGTGTGCTGTGATCATGGGGTCGCAAAGAGTCGGACACGACTGAGCGACTGAACTGAACTGAGGCTTGCATTTGTTATCTCTTGTCTTTTTGATGATGGCCGTTCTGGTAGACATGAAATGGTATCTTATTGTGAATTCAGTCTGTGTTTTCCTAATAATTAGTGATGTTGAGAATCTTTTCATATACCTGTTTACCTTTTGAATATATTTTTTTGAAAAATGTATGTTCCATGCCATTTTTAATTGGGTCATTTGGCTTTTTGCTACTGAGTTGTATGAGTTCTTTATAAATTTTGGATATTAACCCTTAATCAAAGAGTTAGGGCTTCCCTGGTGGCTCAGACAGCTAAGAATCTGCCTGCAATTTGGGAGCCCCAGGTTCAATCCCTGGGTTGGGAAGATCCCCTGGAAAAGGAAATGGCAACCCACTCCAGTATTCTTGCCTGGAAAACCCCATGGATAGAGGAGCCTGGTGGGTTATAATCCATGGGGGTCACAAAGAGTCAGATACAACTGAGCAACAAATACTTACTTATTTATCAGTTATATGGCTTGCAAATATCTTCACTTTGTTAATGGTTTCTTTTGCTGTACAAAAGCTGTTAAGTTTGATGTTCCACATGTTTATTTTTTGTTGCTTGAGATTTAGGTGTGATTTTCAAAAAATTCATTGCAAAGACCCACATCAAATAGTTTATTCCTATGCTATTTTCTAGGAGTTACATGGTTTTAGATCTTATATTTAAATTTACATCAATTTCAACTTGATTTTTGTAAACCTTGAGATGGAGGTTTAATTTTGTTCTTTAAAATGAATATCCCCAATCATCCCAGCACAATTTATTGAACAGATTGTTATTTCTTCAGTAAGTATTCTTGGCTCCTCTATCAAATATTAATTGACTCCCTGTGCTTGAATTTATTTCTGGGCTCTTGATTCTGTTCCACTGGTCTATTTGCTTTTATATCAGTACCATACTATGTTGATGGCTACAGACTTATAGTATAGCTTGAAATTAGGTAGTGTGATGCCTCCTGCCTTGTTCCCCTTTCTCAGGATTTCTTCATCTATTCAGGGTCATTCGTGGTTCCATATAAATTTTAGAAGTGTTTTTTTAAGTTCTTCAAAAATGCCACTGGAATCTTGCCTGTCTCCCCACTCCTGACATTTTCTCATGGGTGTGGACCCAGGTGCATTGCCACAAAATTACCAATGAATAAGTGGGGAGAAAGATGAGCAATTTCCCCCTGTACCTCCAGGCCTGCTTCACCTTTAAACACTATAAGCAGTTAAGTTTCCAATTTATTTAATGAAATATTATTAGAGGAGAGGACTATGGAACCTGCTTTATTAATGGATCTCAGTTCTCTGCAGCCCTTCAAAAATCATTTTACTCTCATAGATATTGAAAATCACTCTTCCTACCATGAAAACCAATATAAAAGAGTATGCCTACTAGAGTCAGGCAAATATGAGTGCAGTCCTGTGTTTGCCTCCTTGTGTGATCACTGGTAAGGTACTTTATCTTCCTGTGCCTCATTTTAAAAATGAGGAGAATAATAATAGCCACCTCTGAAGGTTCTAGTGTGATCACATGGCATAAGGTGTGAAGGTACCTTGCTCATAGCAGCCACTTCTAATGTATTTTTATTCTTGTCCCTTGTGGAAATAAAGAACACTGTTATGGAAGAATCAGAGAGCTTGTGTTTCTCCAAAAAATAATACACCAAGAATGCCAATCACTCCCTCAGATAACATGCTCTTATCCACCTGTCATCACAGTCTAGAAAGGGCAACAGAGGAGAGTTAAAAGACGTAGCCTATTCTGATGACTTGGAGAAGGAACTGGCAACCCACTCCAGTGTTCTTGCCTGGAGAATCCCAGGGATGGGGGAGCCTGGTGGGCTTCCATCTATGGGGTCGCACAGAGTCGGACACGACTGAAGCGACTTAGCATTCTGAGGACTTTAAAAAAAAATTTATTTTTAATATGGTTGATTCACAATGTTTTACTTTTAGTTTCTGGTATATGCAGTGATTCAATTTCTCTCTCTCTCTCTCTCTCTCTCTCTCTCTCTCTCTCTTTCTCTCTCTCTCTCTCTCTCTCTCTCTCTCTCTCTCTCTCTATATATATATATATATATATATATATATATATTCTTTTCCATTATGGATTATTATAGGGTATCAAATATAATTCCCTGAGCTATACAGTAGGACCTTGTTGTCTATCCATTCTATATGTGAGAGCTTGCATCTTCTAATCCCCAATACTCAGTCCATCCCTCCTCCACCCTACTTCCCCTTTGGCAAGCACACATGTGTTTTCTGGGTCTGTGCATCTGTCTCCGTTTCATAGATAAGTTCGTGTTTGTCATGTTTTAGACTCCACATATGTGATATCATGAATTAATAGTAGGGCTTCCCTGGTGACTCAGATGGTAAAGAGTCTGCCTGTAATGCAGGAGACCTGGGTCAGGAAGATCCCCTGGAGGAGGGAGTGGCTCCCCATACTAGTATTCTTGCCTGGAGAATTCCATGGACAGAGGAGCCTGGCAGGCTACAGTCCATGGGGTTGCAAAGTGTTGGACACGACTGAGCGACTAACACTTTAACTTTTTAATTTTTTTCATGCTAATAGTATTTGTCTTTCTAACTTACTTCACTTAGTATTATAAGCTTTATATCCATCCACATTGTTGCAAATGGCATTATTTTGTTCTTTGGATGGTTCAGTAGTATTCCCTTGTATATATACACCACATCTTCTTTAGCCATTCATCTGTTGATGGACATTTAGGCTGCTTCCATGTCTTGGCTATTGTAGCTAGTAAGGCTATGAATATTGGGATGCATGTATGTTTTCGTATTAGAGATTTCTCTGTAAATATGGCCAGGTGTAGAATTGCTGGATCATATGGCAACTCTATTTTCAGTTTCTTGTGGAAACTCCATACTGTTTTCCATAGTGATTGCATCAGTTTACATTCCCACCAACAGTATAGGAGGGTTCCCTTTCTCCACACCCTCTCAAACATTTGTTATTTGTAGATGATAGCCATCTGACTGATGTGAGGTGGTACCTCACTGTAGCTCTGATTTACATTTCTCTAACAATTAGTGATGTTGAGCATCTTTTCATGTGCCTATTGACCATCTGTATATTTGATGACTTCTTTTAAAACTCAAAACCAAGTTGGCTTTTGAGTCTAAGTGGAGAACTATCCCTGCAAACAAGTCTTAACTTTATCCCTTCTTATATGGGACAAGGCATCTTCAAAAAAATGTTCTAAAGCAGTAACTTTCATGCTTACAGTCTTTTTGGTGGAACCCTTTCATCAAATGAAAATCTATGGAGAGCTACAATATCTGAAACATGAATTCACTGATTTACTGAGTACCTATTTTGTGCCAGAATCTCTTCAAGGCACTGATCAAAACAGAGGAAAGTGGAACTTGCTGGGGTCAAGGTGATGAATCCTTGAAATCTGTCTGTTTGTTTGTCTTCCCAACTTCATCCCCAGCTATTCTCGATCCCGGAGATATCTTCATAGTTCTCAGAGGCTCCATGTCTCAGAAAACTACTGCCCCATATCACCTTTGAAATGTAACTTCTCAGTATGCTAAGAAGGAGGAGTTGGAGGGAGAAAATTCATGCAGCTTTCACTGACTGTGGAGGGGAGCCATCAGCCTGTTCTCACTAGAAGGTAGAGTCTGGAATTGGCAAATGTTTTTCTAGAATGTTCTGAATGAAGCTGCGTTGCCTTCCCCTCATCCTATCTGCCACTTCCAATGATCTATGCCTCTCCCCTCTGGTTTGTGGCTTGTGTACCATCTGCCCCCTAGAACTAGAGTCCTAAACTGACCGTTAGCCCATTCGCTCAAGCTCTGCTCTCTGGCTCATGTCCTGCTGGATACTGAACGCTCCAGCCATGGGCCTGCTCTAACAAAGAGACTGTTAATCACAAATAAGAGACCCCTTTGATTCCTATAGGCTTCCCTTGTGGCTCAGCTGGTAAAGAATCTGCCTGCAATGTGGGAGACCTGGGTTTGATCCCTGGTTAGGAAGATCTCCTAAAGAAGGGAAAGGCTACCCACTCCAGTTCTATACAGTCCATGGGGTCACAAAGAGTCAGAAACGATTGAGCGACTTTCACTGGTCTTCTCTGATAGCTCAGTTGGTAAAGAATCTACCTGCAGTGCAGGAGACTCCAATTTGATCCCTGGGTCAAGAAGATCTGCTGGAGAAGGGATTAGGCAACCCACTCCAGTGTTCCTGGGCTTCCCTTGTGGCTCAGCTGGTAAAGAATCTGCCTGCAATGTGAGATACCTGGTGTTCAACTCCTGGGTTGGGAAGATCCCCTGGAGAAGGGAAAAATACCCACTCCAGTATTCTGGTCTAGAGAATTCCATGAACTGTATAGTCCATGGGGTCACAAGGAGTTGAACACAATTGAGCGACTTTCACTTCACTTCTGATTCCTTAATAATATCTTGGTGTCTCCAAGATTGGTGATGTAAGAAGACTCTCCATAAAGGTAGAGGAGACCAGCCACTGTTGGAAAATCTTCTTTGCTTCTGAGATTTTCCTATTAAATACCACTGCCATCACCACATTGACTACATTGGGTACTGTTGCTCCTTTGATTCTGCAGCTCAAATGCGGGCCTAGGTAGGAGTCGTCCCATAAGTCTCCCTAGCAAAGACTGGCACATTCAAGCCCGCTTTTTCTTGTGACTGGTAAGAATAAAAGAGAAATCAAAACAGAGACTGGCATATAGCCAGCCTTATAGCCTTATAGCCTGGCTTGAAACACATGGTCCATTCATCACACTTAAGGTCCCCTACAGCACAACTGCCCAGCTCTCAGAATACTCCTTGGAGCAGAAACCACCTGTCTCCCTAACCACTTCTAAACTGTTTGACATCCAGATCCTGAAGAATAAGAACCAAAGAGAATCAACTACTCTCATTTCTTATCTTCCTAATTGCTTAAAGCCCTGCCTTCTTTGCTCTGATTTCTTGTGCCATGTTTTGTCTCTTGGGACTTTCTAGGTGGCGCTAGTGGCAAAGAATCTGCCTGCCAATGCAGGAAATGCAACAGATGCAATTTTGAGCCCTGGATGCAGAAGATCCCCTAGAGAATCCTGGATCCTCACTCCAGGATTCTTGCCTGGAAAATTCCATGGACAGAGAAGCCTAGCAGGCTACAGTCCATTGGGTTGCAAAGAGCTGGACACACTCTGTCTCTACCCTAAGACTATATAAGATATTGATGCTATTGTTGTTCAATCACTCAGTCGTGTCCAGCTCTTTGTGACCCCATGGACTGCAGCACATCAGGCCGTCAGGCCTCCCTGTCCCTCACCATCTCCCGGAGTCTGCCCAGGTCCATGCTCATTGCATCAGTGATGCCATCCAGACAGCTTATCCTCTGATGCCCTCTTCTCTTTCTGCCCTCAGTCTTTCCCAGTATCAGGGACTTTTCCAATGAGTCGTCTGTTCACATCAGATGACCAAATTACTGGAGCTTCAGCTTCAGCATCAGTTCTTCCAGTGACTATTCAGGGTTGATCCCCTTTAAGGTTGACTGGCTTGATCTCCTTGCTGTCCAAGGGACTTTCAGGAGTCTTCTCCAGCACCATAGATCAAAGGCATCAATTCTTTGAAATTCTGTCTTCTTAATGGTTCAGCTGTTACAACCATATGTGACCACTGGGAAGGCCATAGGCTTGAATATATAGATCTTTGTTGGTAGAGTAATGTCTCTGCTTTTCAACACCCTGTCTAGTTTGTCATTGTTTTCTTGCCAAGAAGCAATCATCTGATTTCATGACTGCAGTCACTGTCTGCAGTGATTTTGGAGCCCAAGAAGAGGAAATCTGTCACTACTTCCATCTTTTCCGCTTCTATTTGCCGTGCAGTAATGGGGCTGGATGCCATGATCTTCATTTTTTTTTTACTATTTAGTCTTAAGCCAGCTCTTAAAACTAATATAGAATATGTCTCCTCATATATCCGCAGGGAGTGGTGTTACCAAGATCTAAACAGAACAAACACATCTAAATAAAAGGCAGAAATATCAGTGTTATATAAAAGTTGTACTATATACATATACCCTATAGAGTCTGGGGTGTGGTAGGGGGTTGAGATGGTCTTTTATACTAGTCTACCATAAAAGGGGATGGAATTTATGTTTCATAAAAGCTTGATATGGATCAAGCATTGAGCTACCTGCTCTTACCTATTTTAAATAGTTTAAAGTAATCCTCAGAGCATTCTAATGTAGCAGATACTATTATTAATCCTCTTTTTACAGTGGAGAAAATCAGAGTTTAGACAGGGGAAGAAAATTGCCCAAGTTTTTGCTGGAAAGTGAAAAAGTGGGGTGTTAAGCCCATATCACTAACTCAAGAACCAGGGCTCCAAAGGTTAATACTGCCCAGAATTTCCCATCACTAGGTACCCGGTTCTGCCTTGGTTGTGTGAGTAGACACTGCAGTTGAGGCCCCTAAGGCCATTCCACTTCATTCTAAGTGTGTAAGAGTAACCTCCTTGCCAGTGACTGGTCTAAGGAGATGCAAGGCTAAGCCATCTTGAGCAATGAGATATTAACTGGGTGTTTTGGGAAAAATATTTTTTCAGTCTTAAAAATCACAGGAAGCCACCCTCTCTTTCCTACTGGGTGAAAACAAGGAAGCATGTACCCTTGATTGCTAGTGCAACAACTGTACAAGGCAGAGGGACCCCAGCCTGTGGTAAAGCCAAACACTGTGGGCATAAGAGCATACACTGGGTCCTCACCAAGGCCACTGAAACTCTTGCCCGCCCAGCTTGAAGCCTCCCTGCCTCAGGGCTTCTCCTTTGTGAGCTAATACAGCTTAAACCATTTTGAGTTGGATTTTTCTGCTGCCCAAAGATAAAAGCATCTTCGGTGATAGAGATAACTGATCCCAGCATTGGTGTGCACCATGATTTGGACCCTAGACTGTGTCTAGCAAAAGGACTGCTATGCTTTCTGGTTGTTAACCTCAGCATCAATATCATATAGTAATTAAACTCTCTAGTCCTGGAGTCTAAGTTTGAATTCCATCTCTTCCATTTAATAACCAGGCCAAGTTGCTCGAGCCATTTGTTTAATTTTACTTCTATTTTTTCATATAAGCATAGTTAGTACCGCTGACTTTGAAGGATCGTTATGAGGATTAAATGGGATATAACTCATGAAGCACTTAATACAGGACCTGACACATAGTAAATACTAGAAATTGCAGTGATATATTATGGTTGGCCCTGTCTGTTTCCATCTTTTTCTCCATCTCCCAGTATGCTTTGCAGCATAAACCAAGTGGATAACCACTAGAATGACCACAGAATTTGTCGTCAAAATCAGGATGTTTTTGTCTGAGATAAATGCGAAACTAGAACAAGGATAACCTGTCCTAGAAAAACTTAGATGCATGGCCACTTTAGTAACACCAAGAATGAATCCTAAACAGGAAAGTTTTCCAGGGAAAGTCATCAACCTAAGATACGATTATGGACTTCAGCAGCAATTTCTCAGAGAATGAGAGCATAAAAGTACGGTCCATGATGAGTGAGACTTCTTTAGAAGGAGACCATTCTTAGAAGAGCTGGACTGTGGCATAAAGCTAATGTCTAGCATATTTCCTTTCTGCATTTATAACAACGGAAACTTTTTATAAGCTCTTTGCAGACAGCACTCAGCTTTCTTCTAGTCTCATATCTAATGCATTTCAAAGAGATGGTGGGAACAGAGCATTTGAGGAGCCATCTTAATGTAGTTATATGAGATGGATTATTGCCCCAAGTTGAAAAGATGACTCTCTCTTTCTTTATTGTGTTCCAAAGGAAATATCAGGAAATGAGTTCAAGCTGGAACCTTCCCTGCTGCCACCTCAGCATTGGGGTGACCGAGTCCCAGGACCCAAGGACACATACTCTGTGGTCAGCAGTTCCAGGCTAGTGTTAGCTATAAGAAACCCTTTAGATGATGTGGTAACTGTATGAGACACTTTAGACTTCAGTGAGCCTCTTCTTTTGTAACCCTGCAAGCTTTAGGGGGAAAACTGCCTGACTCCTTGCATAGTCTGGGAGGAGGTAGTCTTTTCTTATGAATCCATGAGGTTTGTATGTTCTTAAGAGGAAACCATTGGGAAGTACACTTGGTCTTTCTCAATTAGTACCTCCAGCTTGACAAGGGATTTCACAACTTGACCCTGGGGATTTTCCCTTGTTACTGCTAGATCAGAAGGGACCTGCCACTGGGAAGGACTGGGTTCAATTCCCTACTATACTGAACAGGTGTTTGCCTCCACAGCATCCATTCCACACATACCCTCAAGGTGTTTCAGCCATGCTATTTGGAAGGAATTAACCCCATCCAACTCCAGCGGTCCAAGCCACCAGAGTAATCTCATGGTCCTTGGAGCTTCTCTTGTTCAGGAATAGACAAGGGGCCTAACTTGTTCCAAACAGAGAGAAGCTTGGGCTTTTCTTTGATTATTTGTAAAAGTATATCTCTCCCCAGGCTATGGATAAGGAGATACATTGCTGCAGGAGATACCTGCAGCCATCTTCATACCATGAGGGAAGCTTGAGGATAAAGACCAGTCCAAAGTTGAGGGAGATACAGTGAAATGAAACCAAATCTCTGAACAAACCATACCTAATAACCTGCATGTGCTAAGTCACTTCAGTCATGTCCTACTCTTTGTGACCCTATAGACCGTAACCCTCTAGGTTCCTCTGTCCATGGAGATTCTCCAGGCAAGAACACTGGATTGGGTTGCCATTTCCTTCTCCAGGGGATCTTCCTGACCCAGGGATGGAACCCATGGTTCTTAAGTCTCCTGCATTGGCAGGTGGGTTTTTTACCACTAGTGCCAGCTGAGTGGTCCTCCATGCAAGTTTTTCAATTGTGTGGGCCTGTAAGTACCATGTAATGTTACATTGGCTTGAGTTAGATTTCAACTTGCTTGCAACTGAAGACCTTCTAGGTTGAGTAGTGCTTAGCGAGCATTCACATAGGTGGAAGGCCCCTTCTGGCTCTGAATTCTGGCCACGAAGGAAAGTCACAGCAGAATAATTGGCACAGAACTTTAAAGTATTGGCTCAGGAGATGGGGGCAAAGCTGCTGCTTCCTTCTCCCCTCACTCTACTTCCTCCCCCTCCACTTGGTGGCTGCTTTGGGCTCCTCAAGGCTCAGAAAGAAGGAAGAAAGAAGTTAAGGATAAGAAGAGTCTTACTTTACTAATACAGTTGTGTCCTGGCTTTGGACTCTCTTTATCCGCCAGAGGCACAATTGCTGGCTTCTTCTCCTGTGGGGACTTTAATGGGTCCCTTGGAGATTCCTTGCTAAATCTCCTTTTCTTTCTTTTTAATTTCAAACTTTAAACTTTTTATTTTGTCTTGGGATATAACCAACTAACAGTGTTGTGGTAGTTTCAGGTGAAGAGTGAAGGGAATCAGCCATACCCACACATGTATCCAATTCTCCTCCAAACCCTGCTCTCATCCTGGCTGGCACATAACATTGAACAGAGTTCCATGTGCCATACAACAGGCCCTCGTTTGTTCTCCATTTTACATATAGCAATAGTACATGACCTTCCCATAGTCCCTAACTATGCCTCCCCCCAGCAACCACGAGTTCATTTTCTAAGACTGTGAGTCTATTTCTGTTTTGCAAGTATGTTCATTCGTATCGTTTCTTTTTAGATTCCACATATAAGGGATGCCATACAATATTTCCCCTTCTCTGTCTGACCTATTTCCCTCAGTGTGACACTCTCTAGGTCCAGTCATCTTGCTGCAAATGGCATTATTTCATTCTTTTTAATGGCTGAATAATATTCCACTGTATATATGCATCACATCTTCTTTGTGCATTCCTCTGTTGATGGACATTTAGGTTGCTTCCATGTCTTGGCTGTTGTAAACAGTGCTCAATGAACATTGGGGAGCATGTATCCTTTTAGATCATGTTTTTCTCCAGATATATGCCCAGGAGTGGGATTGCAAGTAGACCTCCTTTCTAAAGTTCTCCTGGGACAGACATTGCCTCTTCCAGCTGGTCATAGGGTAGTCCACCTCCCTGTCCAGTCACGTCATCACTTCAGGTAGTTTTCTTGGGAAAGATCCAATTTAAGATGATCCCCAGCTGGCCTTCCATTAGGCCTTTATCTGGTCCACTTGACTGGCCATAGGCAGTCAGGACAGCCCTTTCTGCATTTTGCCGATCGCATGCAATAGCCTTTAGATTTCTCCCTTGAGAGTCACTGGGTCCTCAAAATTCCAGGGAACACATGTCAGCCTGTCTGAATGATTCTCACGAACCTCTCTTCACATGGCTCAAAGTAAAGGGAAAGAAGAAATAATTAGCATGCCCACGGCTTTCTTCAAAATCACCCTTCCTACAACCTGGGTTATAAACTAGTGCTAGGAGAAACCTCTTTAGCATGTCAGGCACAACTTTCTAGCACTTCTTGAGGCTGTATTGATGTTCTTTGCCTTCTGGTTTTCCAACTCTCAAGAAAACAGAAGCAGTCTCATTTAACGTCCTGTTAACATATACAGTGATGTGGGTTTTCTTAATAAGCAGTATTTAAAACTTTTCAGCATTGTACTTATGGTCTATTTTCTAATTCATTGCTTCATCAAAATTGTAGGTTATTGTTTCAAACACTGTTGAACAGATACCTTTAAAATGACAGTAAGAAGGAAGATGACTCATATTCTAACCCAATAAAGATTACTAGTAATAAAGGATACTAGAACCTAACCAGCATCTGGTACCTGGTGAACCAAGCCCCTTTCTGATTCTTGCCCCCACCCCCACCCTGTTCCCCTCCAGTCTCAGTCAGGGAAGGTCATTCACCTATCAAATACCAAGAACCAACACATTACTAGGTACTGTCCTAGGTGCTGAGGACACATTTCTGTGTGAAACAGATAAAGTGCCTGTACTCAAAGATCTTGTATTTCAATTGGAGGAGAGAAAGACAATGGATAAAAAAATAAGTGAAATGTGTGGTGTGATAAGTACCTGGCAAAGCACTTTCCAGGTGATATTCCAACATGGGGCAGAGATTTGTAAGGTAAGACTAGTCTTGGGAGCCGGCATTTTAGTGAAGGAGAATGGAATGTAAGCACAATTATAATACAGGGTGCTGAAGTGAGCCAGAGAGCAGGGTGTGTACAGAATGCTAAGTGACTAACCCTGCTTAAGGGCCTCAGGGAAGCTTGCAGTGGCTTTTGGTTTGGAGAACACAGTACTGGATTATAGAAAAGTAGTGATAACTATCTTCAAATGTTAGCTCCTGGCAGCTTTCTGCAGTGCCCTAGGCAGTAGCCCTGGCCCCTCCCAGTGCCTGCTTCAGCCTGTGCATTCAGGTCTTTTCCCACCCTTCAGCACTGAGGCCAGAAGTAGGTCTTTATGGAGAGCTCCTCCCTTATGGCAGAAAGTGAAGAGGAACTCAAAAGCCTCTTGATGAAAGTGAAAGTGGAGAGTGAAACACTTGGCTTAAAGCTCAGCATTCAGAAAACGAAGATCATGGCATCTGGTCCCATCACTTCATGGGAAATAGATGGGGAAGCAGTGGAAACAGTGTCAGACTTTATTTGGGGGGGGCTCCAAAATCACTGCAGATGGTGACTGCAGCCATGAAATTAAAAGATGCTTACTCCTTGGAAGAAAAGTTATGACCAACCTAGATAGCATATTGAAAAGCAGAGACATTACTTTGCCAACAAAGGTCCGTCTAGTCAAGGCTATAGTTTTTCCAGTGGTCATGTGTGGATGTGAAAGTTGGACTGTGAAGAAAGCTGAGTGCTGAAGAATTGATGCTTTTGAACTGTGATGTTGGAGAACTCTTGAGAGTCCCTTGGACTGCAAGGAGATCCAACCAGTCCATTCTGAAGGAGATCAGCCCTGGGATTTCTTTGGAAGGACTGATGCTAAAGCTGAAACTCCAATACTTTGGCCACCTCATGTGAAGAGCTGACTCATTGGAAAGGACTCTATGCTAGAAGGGATTGGGGGCAGGAGGAGAAGGGGACGACAGAGGATGAGATGGCTGGATGGCATCACTGACCCGATGGACAAGAGTCTGAGTGAACCCTGGAAGATGGTGATGGACAGGGAGGCCTGGCGTGCTGCATGCAATTCATGGGGTCGCAAAGAGTCAGACACGACTGAGTGACTGAACTGAACTGAACCTCCTCCCAGAGCACAAGCATCTGATAAAAAAGGCTTTGGAGGAAACAGAAGAAAACACTTTGGAGATACCTGTGGTCAGTCCATGATATACCCATAGAGGAGATGGTCAGTAGACAGGGTTCTCTCAGCTGCTCCATCTGACCCCAGCTGAAGGCATCCTCTCTGTGAAGTTAGATCCTAGCTGGGCCTCAGACCACAGACATATTCATCTATGTGATTTTTTTAGATGGAGAGTTCCTGGGAAGTACTCATTCTGTCTCACATACATCTGTGCATGAGTCCTCAAAGCCTGGTATCCTCCACCCCAACCCCTCAAACCAAGACTATGGCTCAGTAAGTAAAGCTGAATTGTAACCAAATGAAATACTTCAAAGGCAAAGATTCTGCTCCTGGGAGACATTTGTTTCCTTGGGGATAATTTTGGAGTCAGACTAGGATTCTAATCTATGTGATGCTGGGCAAGCTACCCAATTTCTCTGTCTCTTCTCCTGTACTCATTTGGTACAGGGCCATCATCACTCATATCAAGAATGAGAGATACAATGAGGGTAGTTGGAGTTTAGTTTAGGGGAAAGAAAAAGCAACTTAATCATTATAGTGCAGCACAGGAAATACAGACAGAATAGAGTTGTGGACACAGTATAGAAAGGAGATGGTGGGATGAATTGAGAGAGCAGCATTGAAATATATAATTACCATGTGTAAAATAGACAGCCAGTGGGAATTTGCTGTACGATGCAGAGAACCCACACTCGGTGCTCTGTGACAACCTAGAGGGGTGGGATGGGGTGGGAGGTGGGAAGGAGGTTAAAAAGGGAGGGGGCATATGCATCTCTAAAGCTGATTCGTGTTGATGTATGGCAGAAGCCAACACAATATTGTAAAGTAGTTATCCTTCAATTAAAAATAAATAAACTTTAAAAAGTCATTACAGCTAACCAATAATCTAAATGGCCCTCTTGACAAGTAATGAGCACCCCATCACTGGAGGGATTCAAGTAGTAAGGTTGGATGGCAGTTTCTCCATCAGAAGTACCTGTGCTCATGAGAGGTAGAACTAGATATGCTTCATTTGCCTTCCAAAGGTAAAGTCTGCCAAGGCTGATTCTGGAGGACAGATTAACAATTAGAACGTGGACTTTGGAGGCAGACAGGTTGAGTTCTAATCCCAACTCTGCCCCTTTACTCATTCTGCAAGCCTAGGAAAGTTTTGTTATTTGTAAGATGGTGGTGCTAATAGAACCCAGCATGCAGAATTGTCATGAGGATTACATGACTTAATATTCATTTAGTCAGCTCTTAGTAAGGCCTCAGTAAATGCTAGCCATTATTTTGTGGACAGTAAGTCTTCTGATCTCAGGCAGACAATTTCTCCTGACATCTGCATAGTGAGCTGCTCCAGGATTTAATGGATCTTGAGTTGCTTGAAGTCTCAGCTAGTCTCCCTCCCACAAACAATCCATACTTTGATCAAACTGAATTATTAAACAGAAAGTTAATACAATAGTATCAGTGCTTCTGGGCAAGTAATAAGAATCTATAATGAAAATTTCAAACTCTGGAAAATGCGGAATGATAATGGCTATCCAATGCTCCTCAAGTCTCTTGATGGTAAGAGCAGAATGCCTCTCCAAATTCCCCCTCTCTCCCTTACTTAACTTGTTCACCCAATGGAATCTTGCCAAATGTGTTTGAGAGCAGTCTTCCAATGAAAAGGCCCAAGAGGAAAAGCTCCATTATACAAAGCCAGCAGACACATGTACACATGCAAGATATTTTGAGTACCACTCATATCACCCACCAAGTTGAATGAAAATAGAACCAGCTAAGACAGAATCCTTCTGCCTTTGAAGCACATCTGAAGATCCTTTGCCTCCCTTTTATAAATGTTTCTTTCTCCTTGACACCAGGAAACTCTCACCATACTTCGGGTCCTTCTATCTTTTTGCTGCCTTCATCCTCCTTCTCCAGAAAAACAGAGAAGAACTTATGGATTTGTGGTTAAATGTTACAGTTCATTATTGACTGGCAGAAAATGTGCCTGAGAATCACATGTATGAAAGTGTTCTCTCAGCTAGGTATTTGCACAGTATAATATTTCTGTGGGCCCTGCATCCATTCCACTTCTCTGGAAAGAGTTTTCCTGTTTTCCATTAGAGACTCATTTCTCAAAGCCAGGCTACGTGGGTCAGGGAAACCTAACTCTTCCCTGTGAATTCAAATATGGTCACATTACCCAGGCATGACCAATAAGAGTACCACATGCTTTTGGCCACAGTGATAAGTCAAGGAGCTGTTACAAGACCAGGCCAATGAAAGCTAATAAACATTAGCATTAGGATTTTGCTTATAGGATGTCATCCTAAAACTGCTGGGCATGAAGAAAGAGGTTACCCTGTGGCTAATGCTCACTTGAAGAATGAGGATAGCACCAAGGAAAACATAGAGACACACCAGCACTAAGTAATAATGGCATTGCTTGAAATCCTAGATCTAGCTATACCTGAAGCTGACTAGTCTTAAAATTTTTCCTATAGGAGTCAATACATCCTCCTTTTGAAACTGAAAGGCTCCTGACTACCATAAATGAAATTTTTTCAACTATTTTTTTAATGGATTTCTATTCTCTTTGCCAAAAGAAATTAAATTTCAGGAGTACTATGGAATTTTTTTTTTAATACAGATATGTAGTGGGACAGCACCAGTTATTTCATACTGGCTGAGAGAAGAAATATATCTTAAAGAGAGAGCATTAAGCAAGACCCAAGGGCTGGGTAGGAACTGGGCATATGAAATACATAGTCCAGGGAGTATGGGTGCTCAAAGAAGGGCAATTAGAGAACATAAAGAAAACCAAGAAAGAATATCTAGGATCATGGGCAGGCAAAGTCTGTTCATAAGAAAAAATAATCACTTCCCTCTTCATACCCAAATGTCTAGAAAATATCTAACACATAGCAGCAGTGCAATATTTATTATTCTCACCATCTTTATTATTGTTTGTGGATAGTGGCAGCGGAGAGTAATTCAAAACCGTTGAAGAGTACATTAGTCAGAATTCATCTAGTTTGAAAAAAACCCAACTCTAATAGCTTAAGCAGAAGAGGCGAATTCCTGAAAGGCTCACAGAGGGGGACTTAGCTGGATCTCAAGGCAACTGGAATCATGGGTTAGAAGCCAACAGAAGGCGCTCCTCCACTTGGGTTTATTTCTCTTAGTGTGCTGGCCTCCTTTTTCTCATAGTAGCCTTTATTCAAACAGTGGGAGATAGTGCTCCTCAGAAGCAGAGAACTAACACTCACTCTGCCTCTTCATTTCCAAGTTCTAAAATATCAAAGAAGCTGCGTGATGGGACTGTCTTGAGTCAGGAATAGAAAGCTGAGGAGGAGCCAAACCTGGCAACCTGTGGCAGACACTATCCGTGTCCATCCAGATCTCCCAAACCCTGCACCTTCCAACTGCCAGCATCTGCGTCCCTGCACCTGAGGGCTTCGTTTCCCAGCACCATGTAAAGCTGCTCTGTGCCTGTGAAAGGCAGACAAGAGCTCTGGGAAATTCTCAGCCCCCAGAAATAGCCCTCACCAAAGACTATCTGGAACTGGTGTATAAACACTGCAGCTCCCTCGCCCCCTGGGGAGGTGTGTGGTTCGCACCGTTTCCCAGAGCAACCCTGCAGGACAATGATCCAGTTACCTTATTGGGTAACTCCATCAGGCGCACTTTGCTGTCTGTCTTCCCTTCCTACCAAAGACACCTGCATCTCTCACCTAAACTACAGGCTTAACTCTCCTTCTGGAAAAACTCAAGCTAAGACATAAGCCAAGAAAGGACCAAAATTAAGTATCAAGAGGCTGGATATAAAATTTTAAAAAATGAGGATGACAGGCTGGTAAATCAAAGAGGAAGAGGAGGTCTTGGGCAAAATGCCTGAGGAGAGAGGAGAGGCAGGGCTTCCTGTCTGGTTGGTTTTACGGCTCTTGCAGGGAGGGTGCAGCTGGGGGTGAGACCTAGGACGGGACGGGCTCTGGTGACACAGGCGGGGATAGAGAGGGGACAGACATGTCCGTGCCTTTTCTTCCACAGAACGGGGAATTCCCACCAAGCCTGCGTGCAGGGAGTGGGTTTCTGGTGCGGCTGTGAGCTGTACGTGTATATGCGGCTGTGATCACACTGGGTGTGGTGCGAGTGCCAGTGCTCTGCGTTCCCTCTGTCTCGGCTGCCTCCCGCCTGGTGCGCTGTCTGCACACAGAGCGGTGACTTTCTGTGTGACTCGTCATTTCCTCCAGAAGTGAGAAAACGAAAGCCTGGAGGTTGATAGGGACTTTGAAGGGAATGGTGTTCCATCTGCTTGTCAGAATAAACTTTCATAAATAAAAAGGGAAAGGGGGAGATGTGAGGTCACAGTGACAGGGAGAGAAACATGACACGGGCAGGCTTCTCACCCTGGCTCTAAACCAAAGCACTTTGGGTCCTGAGAGGACAGAGCCAAAACAGGCCACAACCAGGCCTCCTCTCTGCTCTGCAACAGCCCCCAGACCAATGGGTTTGAGGCCGTCCTCTTCCTGCTCACAGGAAGGGAAACTGTAGGGAACATAGGACAGGCCTCTGGCCATGCTGGCGTGCGCGTGCATGTGTGTGAGCGCGCTCGCACACACACACATATATTTGAGCAGGTGCCCGCGCACATGTACTCACACTGTGAAAATCAAGGAATAGTTTTGAGGTAGAGCTGCTTTTAGCCGCTTCTCCAAAGTAGGCCATTGTATAGGATTTCAAGAGCCCAGACTAATTACTCACCACAGAGAAAAAATAGGTTAACACATCTTTCTGTCTTTGGAAATTTTCAGAGAGCATTCTGGGTAAGTAGTGGAATGTCCAACCTCTCTTCAAAAATAAAACAGAATTTCAAAATGAATGGATAATATGGTATATACATCAGGCTATTCCCAATCCTCCTTTTAACATGGCTTTTCTAGAATCACAATTGTATGATATAGAGAAAAGCCCACCTTCTTTTTATTTAATTAAAAAATTAGTATAGCTGATTTATAATACTGTCTTAGTTTCAGGTGTACACCAAAATGATTCAGTTATGTGTGTGTATATATATATAATTTTCTAATATTTCCCATTATGGTATTATAAAATACTGAATGTTGTTTTCTGTATTATACAGAAAATCCTTACTGCTTATTTATTATATGTACAGTAGTTTGTACCTGTTAATCCCATACTTCTAATTCAGCCCTCCCCCCACCCTCTTTCCCCTTTGGTAACCATAAGTTTGCTTTCTATGTCTGTGAGTTTGTTTTGTGTAGAGATTCATTGTATTGTTTTTTTAGATTCCACATACAAGTGATATCACAGAAAATTTGTCTTTCTTTGTCTGACTTTATACTTCATTTAGTATGATCTTACCTAGTTCCATCCATGTTGCTGCAAATGGCAATATTTTATTCTTTTTATGGCTGTGTAATATTCCATTAGATAGACAGATACCAAGGCCCAGCTTCTTAAATACAGCATTTTCTGTACCTGTCCTATGGCTCTGGACTTTCTCCTCTCTGGGCATCAGTTTTTTCACCTGTCAAATGAGGAACCTAGCTAAGAAAGTGATTTCCAATGTATTGTTTTAACCTAAAATTCTCCCCAAAGATCAAAAAATCCTAACTCCTAGAACCTGTGAATATGACCCTATACGGAAAAATGAACTTTGTAGCTGTGATTAAGTTAAGGATCTTGAGAGGAGAAGATTACACTGGATTATCTAGGTGGGTTCTAAACAGAGTCAAGTGTCTTTATATGAGTCAGAGGGAGATTTGACTGCAGAAAAGAAGTTACTGTGATCACAGAGGCAGAAATTGGGGTGATGTGGTTACAGCCCAAGGAATGTAGCCCAGAACCCAGAAGAGGCAAGGAAGAGATTTTTCTCTTGGAGCCTCCGAGAGGAAGCACAGCCCTGCCAACACTTTGATCTCTACTGATTATGGACCTCTTCCCTCCAGATCTGAGCAGGAACAAATGTGTTATTTTAGGTCTCCAAGTTGGTGGTGATTTGCTATAGCAGCCATAGAACAGGAACACAACCACCGAATGATGGTGCTTTCAAGAGGAGGGGGGACTGTAAAGTTCCAGACGATGGACTGAGAGGATTTGGGGGCTCAGGACAGAGGGCTTTGCTTCACAACCCCAATCCCACTTCAAGAAGTCTTCATCCACCGCTGCTCACCTGCTGCCTCTGTTGACAGTGTAAGTGTCTGTGTGTCCTTCTGAGCTGTCTCTAGGCAGAGGCTCTGGAGTTTGAACACTGTCAGGCAGCATTTGGCATTCCTGCTTTAGGGTGTTTGAATTTTTTTTTTTTTTTAACATTTTTACAGAGAAGGTGGCTAGAAGGATACTTCCTTAAGTCTTAAATAGCCCCTGTCACCTTGAAGGCCACACCTCTCTTCTCCCCCAGATCAGAAGGAAGGCCCAGAGATGGGTGATTGCTCTGCCTGGCATTGTGCTGAAGGTGACTCTGGGGTTCCTTCTGGCCACATAAACAGGAACATTCGAGCATCTGCACTTTGATCTTGCTTAGCTGGCTGTGGGACTTGGAAGCTGAACATTTTTTTCTCTAGTTCAGTTTCCTTGTTGGTAAAATGTGGATTAGGACACCTGGCCTGCCTCCCTCTTAAGATTGGTGTGAGGATGACGATGAGATGCTGCTTGCAAAAGCACTTTTGAGCAGTAAAGCTGCTTAACACTCCAGCTGTTTCAAATATAGGAGGTCCACCTCCCCCGCTTCTCATTACCACTAACAATAGGAATAGAAAATGCTGCCATTTATTGACAGCTTACTGTGTACCAGACACGTTTCATTCATCCATTCATTAAGTTGTTCAAAACATATTTCTTGAACTTAAGTTCCAGGTATCATGTGATTATATGGTGGATTAAAGAACAAAATTAGCAATACCTGCTCTCTGAGAGACTGTACTTCCATAGGAGAGGCAAACAATAAGAGAACACCTGTATAATCGCAAGTAATGATAATTCTATGAAAAGAAAAGCAGCATGTGGTGGGTAGACTACTGAGAATCCATGTGATTTGTATTGGTGTTGGAAGGGTCAGGGCTTATTAAGCTTTTTAACATTTTTTTTTAATCCCAAGTATAATGAGGGACTGTTTGAGAGCTTTAAGCATGAGTGGCGTGGTCTAATTTGTTTTAGAGAATGGCAAGCAAAAGAGAGACATTTAAATATATGAAACACCCTCTGTGGTGGGAATTATTATTCCCATTACGATAGGAAACAAGTTCTAACTTTCCTGGAAGTATCAGAATTGGATCTCAGAGCCAGATCTATCTCATCTTTGAGTCCAGACTCAACGCCTAACATATTCACCGACAGCTCTTTATTCTTTTTTACCACCCTCTCTACCTATGCCTATACCTACTCATTTTTAATACCAGTACAGTGCCAACTCACTGTTAAGACCCTGATGCTGGGAAAGATTGAGGGCAAGAGGAGCAAGGGACGATAGAGGATGAGATGGTTGAATGGCATCACTGACTCAATGGACAGAAGTCTGAGCAAACTCCAGAAGATAGTGAAGGACAGGGAAGCCTGGCGTGCTGCAGTTCACGGGTTGCAAAGAGTCAGACAGGACTTAGTGACTATTAAAAAAAAAATGCTTAAGTGTATAATACTCAAAAGTACAGTATTTTGATCCCAACTGGAGAGCAGTGGCCAAATCATCTAGGAACAACAGTGGCGAGAACTGTTGGGTTCAATTTTGTTTTGTCTTTTCAATTCAGTTTCCAAAAGAAAACCTGGGGGGTCACACCTCCCCCACCCCTCTCTCTGGGTCCAGCCCCCTCCCTCGCCCCGGGGCTCACTTCCTGCTGCTGGATAGCGAGGGGGGGGCCTTCCCGAGGACTGCTGCCCTCTCCCCCACCCAACCCTTCTCAAAGCTTTGAAATGAAAATGAAATCATAAAATTTCACAGAATCTGTTGGACTTCCGTTCTCTTTCATATGCCCCTCCACAGATATTCAAGCTCCAGATCTCAGTAGGTTGTAAATCTCCCTGGCTTCAATCAGAGCGATTTCACAAGTCAGAGAGAAATTCTTCCCTGTAGGGCACCTGGGCCTGCCCCTAGCCAGCAACCCAGCCTGGGAGATTCGAATGAAGTCAGTACACTGCCACTTCCACCATCCTGGTGACCCCCTAGCCTGAACTGTTTGAGGAGGCTGTCAAATCACACCAGTAGACCAGTGGCACTGGCTACTCCAATACCAACCTGGCCAGATGTGAAAAACCTGCTAAGAAGCAGCAGGCCTGAGCACCATACCTGCCTCCCCAGGCCTCGGTTTCCCCTATCAGAACCTCCACAGTCTCCTGGCCTCCCGCTCACAGGGCCTCACAGAGAAATTGTTGTTGCTCAGTCACTGAGTCGTTTGCAGTCCCATGGACTGCAGCAGACCAGGCTCTCCCGTCCTTCACTATCTCACAGAGAGGAGGATGAATATTTATTGAATGAATGAATGTCTATGTGAAATAATAGTGTATACCTTCACAATGTGGTGGGGATGATTAAATGAGGCATCAATAGCACCGCATGGGAATTCCTAGCAGAGAAAGGACACCACATACCAAAGCGAGTGCCTCCTTCCCTCTCTCAGTTCCTCCCTCTCTTTCTATCTTGGCTCCCTGAAGAGTAACTCCCCTTCAGCCCCTTTTTGCCTTCTGCTTTCCCACCTCTTTCTCCTGCTTCTATTTTCAGCAGGAGACATCTCCAGCTTGCAAGCTGGCAGGAGAGTGGAGAGCAAAACTTTTCAAAGCAAACTCCTGGAGCTGGAGACCTCATCACAGTCCCTCAGTCACTGTGGGGAGATCTGAGAGGTTAGGGTGAGACTTCCCTGAGCATTTCCCACAGCCTGCAGGCTTTCACATAAACTGCAAAGCCCAACTGTTCCATGGGCCTTTCCTCCTGGAATTCTTTCAGGGAGAGTGAGGACACAGTGAGCTTTCTAACTTGGTTTGCCATTGGGAAGACACAGATCTGACTTCTACCCGGCACTCATATCTCCAAACACAAAGAATTGTAAACTAATCTGCACTAGCCACTGCACATTCTAATGCTTATATCCATCAACACCAGCTCATTATTTTAACATTTATTTTAACATACAGACTGAAACTGTATTTTTACTGTTGATTTATAATAGATGAGTCTCACTCCTACTAACCATAGCTTCTCCAGGACAAACATCTCCATATTAGCATCTGGTATATAGTGGGCCTCAAAAAAAAAAAAAAAAAAAAAAAAATCCTGTTGAATGAATCAGTTGATTTTGTGTTTACTGTATGCCAGGTCCTGCCATATAAAGATGAATGAAAAAAGGGTTCAAAGCTCAAGAAACTCACATATATATATACACAAGTAACTGTCATTTTGTAACACTATATGCTATATCACAAATCCAATATTCAGTATTAATCAGTCCATCCATCATTTTTTACTCCTTAAAATATAGTTAGTGCTATAATAAAACCATTTTTTTAATCAGAAGGAACAGAAAAGATGTCATATGAGTTAATCATTTTGCAGTTTTTGTTATGCAGATAAGCCCAAACTAAACTGACACCTTTTTGCCAGATAAGCTAGCACTCCAGTATTTATTAACATTTCATTGGTATTATTTATAATCTAGGCAACCATGTTGCCAAGGAACGGAGTGATGGGCATAAGTCAGTTTTAAAACTACCTACATGTAGTATCATCCCCAAGGTTCTTTGAATCTGTACTTAATGATTTCCCTCTACCCTCCTCCCATTACATTACTGTCACTGTGAAATAATTAAGTCCAAGTCCTGTCAGAAACCTGCTGGGGAACTGTCTGCCCATTTCTTACTGCTCTCTCCCTTTAAAGTTTCAATGTAATCTTTAGTTGCCGTAAGCTCTAAGAGGAAAAAATATCAACACTATATTATATTGAAAGCCACAGGGACATTTTTCAGTTGCTTCTTTGGAGATTGGAGCTACAGGTTGGAAATGGACCGTGATGCAGTTACGCACTCCAGTTTTCAGCTAGGGACTCGTAACTCACATTATGTTCTGTGATGTGTGGCAGGCAAGCTTGTGCTAAAGGGAGTATGTGAAATACAGGACATGAAAATGTAGTAATAGTGGATACTTCCCTCTGCAAAACTAATCAGGGATCTTTGAAAGGTTTGCCATCTTAACAGCAAAAACATCCAAAACTAAGAACCAAAACCACTAAGGTATCCAGACATGAAAAACTTGTGTAATCTTGTATCTGGTAGGAGTAAAGTCTGGAGTCCAGGATGAGCCCCACCTAACAGTCATGGATACCAATTGTAATGAATATCAAATAAAAGCTTGCACTTAAAGAACTATCTAGAAACCTAGCTAAGATCAATTCTCTATCTTCTAAGAAGAAAATGTAAGGAAAAATCTTCATAATATTGGATTTGGCAATGATTTCTTAAATATGACACCAAGCACAGGTAATAACAACAAAAAATAGATAAATAGTATTTCATCAAAATTAAAAACTGTGCCTCAAAGAACACTATCAACAGAGTGAACAACTTGCTCAAAAGAATGGGAAAACACATTTACAAATCATATGTCTGATAAGGGATTGACATCCAGACTATACAAAGAACTTCTACAACTTAACAGCAAAAAAACATATAGCTTGATTTAAAAATGGGCAAAGGACTTGAATAGACATTTCTCCAAAGAAGATATCCAGATCCAACAAGCATATGAAAAGATGCTCTACATCATTAACCCGGAGGGAAAACACAGATCAAACCAATCGAAGATAGTACTTCACACCTATTTAAATGGCTATGACCAAAAAACAGGAAATGACAATTGTTGGCAAGCAGGTGGAGAGATTGGAACTCTGTGCCTTGCTGGTGGGGATGTAAAATGATGCAGCCACTGTGGAAAACCATACAGTAGTTTCTGAAGAAATTAAATATATAATTACCATATGATCAGCAATTCTACTTCTGAGTATGCATCCAAAAGGAACGAAGGCAAAAACTTTTTACACCCATGTTCATATAGCATTATTCACAGTAACCAAATTGGGTAGAAACAACTGAAATGTCCTTTGATGGGTGAATGAATAAACCGTATGTGGTGTGTACATGCACCCAAACAAGAATATTACTTGGCTCTAAAAAGGAAGGAAATAATGACCAATGCTGTTACAACATGGATGAAACTTACGGGCATTCTGTGAAGTGAAATAAGCCAGTCACAAAAGGGCAAATAGTGTATGATTCCTCTTATATGAGGTACCCAAATTAGTAAAATTCATAAAGACAGAAAGTAGAATGGCGATTGCCAGGGGCTGTGGAAACACGGGAAAGGGAAGTTATTGGGTACAAAGTTTCCATTCAGGAAGGTGAAAAATGGGAAGAGGTTTGGTGGTGATGACTGCGCAGCAGTGTGAATGAGCTTACTGCCATTGACCAGAAGCCTTGAAAATGACTTAAAAGGTGTGGCATGTCTATTTTACCATAGTCTTTTCTAAAAAGATAGCTTTATCATCTAGAAGGGAAAACTTGCTCAGGCTATCATCACTCTAGGACAAGGACAAATTCTGATAATAGATGTTTGAATTTTATCTTGGGAAACAATTCCCACATAGATATCTGTCCTTGGCAATTATGTGAATTATGCCTTTGCAAAATTAATTTAACTGCATTTGATGAGTTCTATTGTGACCAGGTGGGATAGTGAATGCCCAGGTTAAAAACAAGGTAGTGTATTCCTTTTTAAAAATATGAAAAGTGAAAGTCACTCAGTCATGTTCAACTCTTTATAAAGCCATGGACTGTTCAGTCCACGGAATTCTCCAGGCAAGAATACTGGAGTGGGTAACCTTCCCCTTCTCCATGGGATCTTCCCAACCAGGGATCGAACTCAGATCTCCCTCGTTGCAGGTGGATTCTTTACCAGCTGAGCCACCAGGGAAGCCCAAGAAAACTGGACTGGGTAGTCTATCCCTTCTCCAGAGGATCTTCCCGACCCAGGAATTGAACTCAGGTCTCCCTCATTGCAGGCAGATTCTTTACCGGCTGAGCTACCAGGGAAGCCCTTTTTAAAAAAGATGGTGTTTACCAAAAAGGATTATAAAACGACTGGGAACTTCTGCGGAAAATCAGATTCTTTAGAGGAGTGGTTAAGAATACTCTTTAGAAACACTAAAACCAATCACAGATGATGATTGCTAGAGGGCAATCTTACAGATTAAATAGTCCAAGTCTTCTTTTTAAAAGAAAAGATTAGTTATTTATATAAGAAAGAAGACTACAAAGAGAAACCATGCCTGAAGGTATGGGAAGGGCAGCACACATTCCCTAGCTTTGCCCACACATGAAGCAATTCACGGACACACACACTTTTCTCGTGGGAACAGGTAGCAGCCCCTACCTCCTGAGGGGCCTGTTTGGCATTCATCAGCTTCCTGTGATCTCCAGGAAGAGCCAGCCTCTGGCCACAGACTTGCCAGCTTAGACATGTGAAGTGTTCCCACAATGACAGCAGGCCAGTTCTCAGGAGTTGACATTTACTCCATTCACGGGATGGATACAGAGAAAAAAAAAAAAAAGCCAGTTCATGAATTCACAGTGAGATTTATAAATGCCACATGACCAAAAATATCCAAAGCCATCTTGACCAGCACATTTTCCTCCCTGTTAAATATTTGTAGGTAGCCAAACATTAATCAGAAAAGATTGCTTGGTGAACATGAAGTCATAAGTCAGGTATTCAGTGCTCACTGCTGTAAGCCCTGGAGAATTGAACTGTTCTGGTTTCACCCTGAACATAGGTATTGCTTCAAAAACTGCCCAGGTGATTTTAAAGTACAACCAAGGCTGTGAACCACCGAGGTAGTGGAAGCTGATGTATCACAAGTCTAGAGACTATCTCCCAGATGCCCTTTGGTAAAGGTCCTCTCTTAAACAGTGGTTGAGTACTGCCAGTGTCTGCCTCAGATACTTTTATTTCCTATGTAACCAAGCTCCGTTTTTTCCCTTCCAAGTTGTCATTTTATAGAAAAGCAGGTGAAGTAACTTGCCTTAGGTTATACGATTAGAGGCAGTCAGAGCTAAAGTTGCAATTTTTCTGAACTTACTCCATAGTTTTTCTCTTCACCTGGCCTTCTGAGGGACCTGCAGGGACTTTATAATAATGGGTTGCTTTGAAGGAACTTGGGTTCTCACAGATCTTGTCAGGTCCCCATAGTTTGCATGTCAATGGCTTTTAGTTTCTTAAAGTATGGCTGGCTAGGGACAGAATTAATGAGTTCAAGTTGAGACATAGTTACATTCCGCGGAGTCTACTCAGATTGGCCACCCTCCTCTGTGCTGCCTACCATCCTGTGTGTTTACCTCCCTCTTACCAGCTTGTTTACTTGTCTAATTATATGTCCATCTCATCCATTATCTTATTTATTTTGGCACCCCTAATACCTGACATGTGCTAGGCTCCAAAATATTGGGTTGGCCAGAAAATTTGGGTTTTTCTATAACAGCTTATGGAAAAACCCAAACAAACTTTCTGGCCCAAACAATACCAATAATATAAAATTATGTTAAAGCTAATTCTGCTCCACTCTCTGAACCTACAGTACACACCTAGAGAACACTCATGCCTTTGTGGGTCATTTTTTAGTGAGGGGATATGGGACAAACATCTCGTTCACATCATGGCAATGTGACGTGCATTCATTGTTTGGATGTGATGCACCTCTACATCACAATGATAGATTTTTATAAAAGACACTCCCTGAAAAAATTAAATTGAAAATGTGGGTATTCTATTAATAAAAGTTACAGTAAACCTGTTATAAGGAATCTAATTCAGTTCAGTTGCTCAGTCGTGTCTGACTCTTTGCAACCCCATGAACTGCAGCACACCAGGCTTCCATGTCCATCACCATCTATGGGAGCTTACTCAAACTCATGTCCATTGGGTTAATGATGCCATCCAACCATCTCATCCTCTGTCGTCCCCTTCTCTTCCCACCTTCAGTCTTTCCCAGCATCAGGGTCTTTTCCAGTGAGTCAGTTCTTCCCATAAGGTGGCCAAAGCATTGGAGTTTCAGCTTCAGCATCTGTCCTTCCAGTGACTATTCAGATCTGATTTTCTTTAAGATGGATTGGTTGGCTCTTCTTGCTGTCCAAAGGACTCTCAAGAGTCTTCTCCAACACCACAGTTCAAAAGCATCAATTCTTCAGCACTCAGCTTTCTTTATAGTCCAACTCTCACATCCATATATGACTACTGGAAAAACAATAGCTTTGACTAGATGGACCTTTATTGGCAAAGTAATGTCTCTGTTTTTTAATATGCTGTCTAGGACGGTCATAATTTTTCTTCCAAGGAGCAAGCATCTTTTAATTTCTTGGCTGCAGTCACCATCTCCAGTGATTTTGGAGCCCCCCAAAATAAAATTTCTCACTGTTTCCATTGTTTTCCCCATCTATTTGCCATGAAGTGATGGGAGATGCCATGACCTTAGTTTTCTGAATGTTGAGTTTTAAACCAACTTTTTCATTCTCCTCTTTCACTTTCATCAAGAGGCTCTTTAGTTCTTCACTTTCTGCCATAAGTGTGGTATCATCTGCATATCTCAGGTTATTGATATTTCTCCCAGAAATCTTAATTCCAGCTTGCATTTCATCCAGTCCAACATTTCTCTTGAAGTACTCTGCATATAAGTTGAATAAGCAGCGTGATGATATACAGCCTTGATGTATTCCTTTCCTGATTTGGAACCAGTCTGTTGTTCCATATCCAGTTCTAAGCATTGCTTCTTGACTTGCATACAGATTTCTCAGGAGGCAGGTCAGGTGGTCTGATATTCCCATCTCTTTAAGAATTTTCCACAGTTTGTTTCTACATAACTTCAAATCAGTAACAATTTTTCCTCTTTCTGCATGATGCGTTCTTTAAAAATGACAAGCAAAATGCCCCTTATTTTTCCAAAGTACATCAAGATATGAAGTCAGGGAAGATTCAGGGCAAGCACCAATACCTTCTGTTACAAGGTAGGGATCACTGGTGTTTGACTTGATGGATCCACAGCACTGTAAAATTTTGGAGTATCTTCAAACCACCAGACCAAAATTAACTCAAGATTAACTCTTGTTCTGAATAGTTTTATGGCAATTATGCTCTCATATTCCACATTTTTGAACATTAGTCATTCATGAATAACATGTATTTTGACTATCGAACAGATGTTTACCCTTTTTTCTACTGCTTTTCGTAGGTGGGTGTTTATTTTATTTCTATTTAGGTGTTTAGCCCCCTCAACCACTCTCCTCAGGCACACATGTCATTGAAGCTGAAAAGTTTCCATGGTCTGTCTTACTATCATTTTTCATGATTTCAAAAAGGTGCAGAAATATATTACTTGCTTTAATTTTAATATTTCTTTGGTACTCAGTTCAAAATGAGAATCTTTAAATTGTTTTCTAATTTCATTCTTACTAAATTAATATTCAAAGTTCACTCATTAGGTCAGAATTTTGTCCATAATGGCCTGGTGCATGAAAAGGATCTAAGTGTTATTCTCCATTTTAGGACAAGGAAAATAATGGCTGTGTCTAACAAAAGAATCCATCTTCTCCAGTTTCTGCAGCTAATTAAAGTATTGTGGTTCAAAGAGAAGCAGATCAGATTTCTGGGTCTTTATTACTTAAAGGAGGAGAAGATAAATTTTTTCTGCACCTTCTCCTCATTTCATTGGCACAGAGGCAAACACTTAAAACATGTAGCTTAAAGTGAGATAGATCTCAATAACAGAATCTAGAATCAAAGGAATCAAAAATTGGGAATAATTAGTAGAGCATTTAGCTTAAAGATGGCTGCTAAGATGGGAGAGGCAACTCCCCCTCACCTCCCATCTGTGGCAGACATCACTAATCAATTATCGAGCCTAAATGTGGCCCCAAAGATGTTTTCTACACAAGTCTCCCAGCAGCCACTACCAAGTAACTGGAGTTGCTAGTGATTCCCTACCTAAGCTAATTAATCTGTCATCTTACATTATGAGGCCCACGAAGGTAAGGTGACCAGCCCAAGGTCACTCAGTGGCTGACAGATAAGTCTTCTTCTGTATCATGTAAGCTTTGCATGAATTTAACAATGTCTTGGAACCCAGCAAGGACACAGATGAATCTATAGAGTGGATCACTTCTGCCTCGGAAAAGAGAGTCACGAGGGAACAGCTAGGTACAGACAGCAGAATATTACTGTTCCTCATCCTATTCCAGGGAGAGGGCTGGGGATAAAGAAGAGGAAAACTAAGATCCTTCCACAAACCTTCAAACCGTGGGATTCTTGAAACTGTCCCACTAGGTAGTGAAGAAAGAACAAAGGTTTCACAATAAGAGCAGAGGTCCCTAGACATCTCCCTCCCTACACATTCTAGTTCCCACAGCTAGGAATCAGGAGTTCTTCCTGGGTTGGGAAGATCCCCTGGAGAAGGAAATGGCAGTCCACTCCAGCACTCTTGCCTGGAAAATCCCATGGATGGAAGAGCCTGATAGACTACAGTCCATGGGGTCACAAAGAGTCAGACAAGACTGAGCGACTTCACTTTCACTTTCAGAAGCAATTCACTTTCTCAAGGACCTTCTCCATCTCTAGGCTAGAGGGTGTGGTAATAAAATGATTTGTTGAGATGGGACTTGGATCGACTCGGGAAATTGGATAAGAAGTCACCAAGGAGAGGGGTCTGGCTGGCTGTGAGGTTGCTCCTGAGAAAACAGAGGTACCAGGCTGTTGTTGCACCAGCTCCAGAGAGTCTAAAGTGGGAGGACTGATGGTGAAGTGAGAGTGTAAAGTCAGTTTTGGCAGCAAATGAGCTATAGCTGATTGAGTTTCTCCAGCCTTTCCCTTTGAACTCCGTTTGGGGTTTATGGTCCCTGTAATTCAGAATGAAAATTAGTGCAACAATTAAGGTTAGACTTAACTCTAACCTAGTAAAGCTTTCTCAGAGTATCCTTGGGGATTTGAAACCAAGGCCATAGCTTCATTTAAAGGACCAAGGTTGAAGGTCGCTGGGGGAGAGACAACAACAGGGCAAAGTAGACTCTGAATGTAATTCTGTTTTATTCAGGCTTGTTGCTGTTGTTTAGTTGCCAAGTCATGCCCGACTCTTTTGTGACCCTGTGGACTGTAGCCTCCCAGGCTCCTCTATCCATGGGATTTCCCAGACAAGGATACTGGAGTTGGTTGCCATTTCCTTCTCCTGGGGATCTTCCTGACCTGGGAATCAACCTCATGTCTCCTGAATTGGCAGGCAGGTTCTTTACCACTTATTCAGCAGCGAAGCCCTTATTCAGGCTTACCTGCCTCCTAAAATGTGCCTGTAATCTTCTCTTGAGAGAAGTAGCCTTTAGGATGTAAACAAAACAGCACTGAGAAAGAATAAGAAGCAACTTGGGAGAAAGATGTGAAAGACTTTATACAGTAAGACCAGATCTTCCTTCCTAAAAGAGGATGCATAAGGAGAAATACTGTTTCTTTTCTGCCTGGGATAATCTACATGTGGTTTGCTTTTTGAGCTGCACACTTACCTTACTGCGGAATTCAATGCTTAGCAAATATAATGGCTGTGGGATTGAATAAAAGGGAGTTTCCTTAAATCCAGTTGGCAAAGGATCACTGTTTACAGGGCTCCAGGCATTTCACGCCAGTTGATACAGAGTCTTTTGGTTTGCCAGCATAACTCATTACTGAGTCTCAGAAAAGGAACAATGATTCCATAGACTTTGTCAGCCCTCTGTTAGGAGTCCCTTTGGAGTTTTTCTCTATTGCTTAACAACGTTGGAAGGACACAAAAGTAATGTAATATGCAACTGAGACAAGGGCATTTGTTGACTTGTTGTTATTTTTATGAAAGTATTACCGTGTACCAAGGGCATAGCACTTTACATGGACTTTCTCATGTTCACCCTCACAGCGATCCCCAGGTTAGGTAACTCTCCCATTTGCCAGTGAGAAGAGTGAGGCTCAGAGCATTAGGGCCCCTGCCCCCATGATTCCACAGCAGGTGAGAGTCAGAGCTGAGATTAGAAGGCAGGTTGTCCTGACATCACACCAAACCCTGACCAAGGATGGTCATGCAGGAAGTCACATCCATTCAGCAGTCTCATTAGGAAGTTCAGTTTAGTGGGAGAATCCAGCACCTTGCAGTAATATGAAATACAATAGAAAATAACAGAAGATATCTTATATAAAGGACAAGTATTGGTTTATGATACATTTTTAAAATTAGATGTATATGTTGTATGTGTGTGTGTGTATACACACACACGTATATGTACTTGATATCCTTGGTAGTGATATAAAATTGACTTCTTACTGTGGATTATCACCAAAAAATGTAACGATTACTGCTCTAAACCACTCAAGAGTCCTGCCTCCATGTGTAGGTGGGAGGTATTTGACCCTCTTACTGGGCTTTTAAAGATTGGGGAAAAGAGAGCAAAAGGTGTACTTCTCAGAAAGCATTAAAGACAGAGCTATCAAGAACTCTTTATTAGTCTTTGTCTCTGAGTACACAAACTTTTTCTTAAGGGGCTAGATAGTAAAAATTTGAGGCTTGCTGCCCAGATGATCCCTGTCGCTGCTACTCAATTCTGCAAATGTAGGAGTAGACAATCTATCAGGGAAACGAGTATGTCTGTGGTCCATAAAATTTTATTTACAAAAACAGACAGCTGGCCTGTGGGCCACAGTTTGCTAACTCCTACTTTAGAGCCTTGAATATAGACAGGAAGTTCCTGAAGAGAATTCCCCAGTGGTCCAGTGGTTAGGACTCAGTGCTTTCACTGCAGGGTCCCAGATTCAATCCCTAATGGGGGACCCAAGATCCCACAAGCTGGGTACTATGGGAAGGGAAAAACACCCGTATTGCCAGAGCTATTTAAAATCCTAAAAGATGATGCTATTTATATGCTGCACTCAATATGCCAAGAAATTTGGAAAACCCAGCAGTGGTCACAAGACTGGAAAAGGTCAATCTTCACCCTAATTCTGAAGAAGAGCAGTTACTCAGGAATTTTCAAACTACTGGACAATTGCACTCATCTCCCATGCTAATAAGGTTATGCTCAAAATCCTCCAAGCCAGGCTTCAGCAATACATGAACCAAGAATTTCCAAATGTTCAAGTTGGGTTCAGAAAAGGCAGAGGAACCAGAAATCAAATTGCCGACATTCGCTGGACCATAGAGAAAGCAAGGGAATTCCAGAACAACATCTCCCTCTGTTTCATTGACTACGCTAAAGCCTTTAACAAACTGTGGAAAACACTTAAAGAGATGGGAATAAGAGACCATCTTACCTGTCTCCTAAGAAATCTGTATATGGGTTAAGAAGCAACAGTAATAACCTTGTATGGAACAACAGACTTGTTCGGAATTGAGAAAGGAGTATGACAAGACTGTTTATTGTCACTCTGTTTATTTAACTTAAATGCAGAGCATGTCATGAAAAGTGCCTGGCTGGAGGAGTTATAAGCTGGAATCAAGATTGCTGGGAGAAATAGGAACAACCTCAGATATGGGGATGATACCACTCTAACGGCAGAAAGCAAAGATGAACTAAACAGCCTTTTGGTGAGGGTGAAGGAGGAGAGTGAAAAAGCCGGCTTAAAATTCAATATTAAAAAAAAACTAAGATCATGGCATTCAGTCCCATCACTTCATGACAAATAGAAGGGGGAAAGGTGTAAACAGTGACAGATTTCCTCTTCTTAGGTTCTAAAATCACTGAGGATAGTGACTGCAGCCATGAAATGGGAAGACGATTGCTTCTCAGCAGGAATGCTATGACAAACCTAGACAGTGTGTTAAAAAGCAAAGACATCACTTTGCTGATTAGGTCCATATAGTTAAGGCTATGGTCTTTCCATTAGTCCTGTACGGATGTGAGAGCTGGACAATAAAGAAAGCAGAGTGCCAAAGAATTGATGCTTTCAAATTGTGGTGCTTGGAGAAGATTTTTGAGAGTCCCTTGAACAGCAAAGGCATCAAACTAGTCAGTCTTAAAGGAAATCAACCCTGAATACTCATTTGAAGGACTGATGCTGAAGTTGAAGCTCTAATTCTTTGGCCACCTGATGCAAACAGCCAACTCATTGGCAAAGACCCTGATGCTGGGAAAGATTGAGGGCAGGAGAAGAGGGTGGCAGAGGATGAGATGGTTGGATGGCATCAATGATTCAGTGGACATGAATTTGGGCAAACTCTGGGAGATAGTGAGGGATGGGGAAGCCTGGTGTGCTGCAGTCCAAGGGGTCATAAAGAGTCGAATGCGGCTTGGCAACTGAACAACAACAGGCCTGTAGCAATTGAATGGTACCAAACTATAAGGACAGCCCCACTTTCAAATGATCATTCCCAGATAAAGTGTTCGGGTTTCTTTAGACATGGTCATCATTCCTGTATTATTAGGTATGTAAGTTATGCTTTGCTGCATAAAAAAATTTACCCCATAATTTATAGCTTAAAATAGCAAACATTATTTCATAGTTTCTATGGATTTGAACCAATTTGACTGAGGGAAGATCTTCCATTCTCTTCCAGTTTTGTGGTCATCAGCAAGATTAAGATTTTTGCAAGCCTCCCTCAGTTCCTTGACATTTGGGCCTCTCCATGGCATACACATGGCAAATAGTTTCTAGCAGAATCAGCAAATGAGAGAGAGAGGACAGAGCTAGAAGCCAGAGTCCTTTCATAATCTAGGAAGTGACATTCTGTAACTTTTTCTGCACTATTGTTATGCACTAGAAGGGAGTTGCTAGGTATAACCCAAGGGGAGGGGATTACACCAGGGTGTGGATACCAGGAACCATTTTAGAGGCTGTCTACCATGTATGGGCTAGGTATTTTATTCCTTCATTGAACAATTATTTTTGAGTACCTACTATATGCCAAGAACTTTTGTAGACAGTGAACAGAACAGACAAAAATCCATGCCCTGATTCTGGTGTACTGCCCACAACCCTCCAAATTCATATATTGAAGCCCCAACTACCAGTGTGGCTGAATTTGGAGATGGGGCCTCTAAGAAGTAAAAAGGTTAAAAGGGTAAGAACTGATCCAATAGGATTAGTCATCTTACATGCTCTGTCCTCCCACCCACGCCATGTACAAACTCCCAGGAAAGCCCAATGGGAGGACAGAGGGAGAGTCCGCTATCTACACCTAGGAAGAGAGAATTCACTACAAACAGAAACAGTGGTGACAAGTGCCATGGAGAGAAAGAAAGTGGGGCAGTGCTGGGGATAGGTTTGCAACTTTTAAAATTGGTGGTCAGCGCAGGTCTCAGGGAGGTAATAGCTGTGCGAAGCTTATAGGAGGGACAGGAATGAACCAACAAATCCAGGAAAGAGTTTCAGTGCACCAGAAGCATACTGCTCAAGGAACAGCAGAGACACCATCATATCTGGAACAAAATGTATGCTAAGGAAGGCGAGGAGACCATGTAGGGTCCATCAGTCACTGCAGAAATGTGGGCTTTTACTCTGAATGAAATAGAGAGTCATTACAGGGTTTTAAACTCAGCAGTGTCATGATTTAACTGACATTTTAATGTTCCTCTGGCTTCTGTATGAAAATTTGAAAGCATCAATTCTTTGGTGTTCAGCATTCTTTATGGTCCAATTTTCACATTCGTACTAGAAAAAGCATAGCTTTGACTATACGGACCTTTGTCAGAAAAGTGGAGTCTTTGCTTTTTTAATACGCTGTCTAGGTTTGTCATAGTTTTTCTTCCAAGGAGCAAGCATCTTTTCATTTAATGGCTGCAGTCACATGCCACATGGCACAGCCAAAAAGAAAAATTTTTTTAACTTTCTGTTTAAAAAAAAGAGAAATGATGGGGTTGAGGGAGGTATGGTTGCCAATGGTGGTAATGAGAAGTCACCTCTTACTTTGATTTTCAGAAGCAGAACTCTGGAGCATCAATCTCTTCATCAGTAGAGCTTCCTCTAAATACTTTCTGTATGTAGTGGGTGAAGTGCAAGGAGCACTAAACAGAAATGGGGAGACCAGAGTAGTGGAAAGATAAGAGGCAAAAGCAGTTAACCTCTGGGTCTCAGGCTGAGTCCTCTCTGAGTCTAAAATTACAATTCAATGAGACCATCAGAGGGAGGTAGATTTAGGACAAATGAACGGTTCGGTTACTGTTCATTTTAAGCATGATTATTGCTTGCGAGAGGGAAAAAAAAAAAAAAAAGGCAAGAAATTGCAGATCTGGGCCTGCAGAAAAGTTTTTTTAAAAATTGCAGGCAAGTAGGTATCATTGAGAAAAGTCCCATGTTTAATCTTTAGGCAGCCTGAGTCTGAAAAATCTGAGGAATATGTTATCATTCTGTTCTCCCAATGCAGGTGAACAAAACAGAATTCAACCCCATTCAAACAAGATTCTGTTCCTTAGAGAGTTAAGTGATGTTACAGTTTTAGAGAGAGTTCAAGTCACTCTAATCTCCTTCCATGTACCCACATGTCAAGTCCAATGTGCCATGACAAGGCGTTGCCCCTCAAATAAGAGGGATTAAAGTGTATTCTTTGCCATCTTTGCCACCCACTGGAAATGTACTGGAGGAGGTTAGCAGGAGCCAAATAAGGCATCCTTAAACATTCACGTCAAACAGGTTGAGACTTGATGACAACTGCTTTCGGAACCCATCAGGCACTTTGTCCAAGAGAAAAATACACGTACACCACCAAATACATTTTTTAGTAACAAAATTACAATATTTAATAGGTCAGGACAATGCAAGGGGTTAGTATTTTTGGACTGTCCATTGCCCGTGTTCACTCATTTATTCCTCAAAATGACCTCAGGAGACAAATATTATTACGTCTGTTTTTCAGAGGAGGGAATTGATCCTGACTTGCCTGAGAACATACAATCAGTGAGTGCAGAGCTGGGTTTCCACCCACAGTGCCTCCATATATTGTGTTTTGTCTCAAGGGTTGGCTCTGATCACTATACCTTAATGTTCAATGAGGGCTTCCCAGGTGCTCGTTGGTAAAGAATCTGCCTGCTGATGGAGGAGACGCAGGTTTTATCCTGAGCCTGGAAGATCTGCTGGAGAGGAAAATTATAACCTACTCCAGGATTCTTGCCTGGGAAATCCCATGGACAGAGGAACCTGGTGGGCTATACAGTCCATGGGGTCATAAAGTGTCAGACACCACTGAGCCGACTACACAACAGCAGCAACAGTGTTCAGTGAGCCCAAATAGAAGATCAGTCACATTTTATCCACATTCTAGTTGTTTTCATTCTGAGAACTAATTTCATCAGTGTATTGGGGAATTTAAGAGCACCAAGAAAGTTCAGAATCTATACCAAACTGAGCAGAGCTGCAAAATAGGTTATAAGACTGAGCAACTGAACTGAACAACTGAGTGGTTAAGACTCTGTATATATATACATTCTTTTTTAATACATTCTTTTCCATTATTGTTTATCATAGGATATGGAATATAGTTCTCTGTGTTATACAGTAAGACTTTATTGTTTATTCATTCTATATATGAAAGCTTACATCTGCTAAACCTAACTTCCCACTGCATCCCTCGCCTAAGGCCTTCCCCCTTGGCAACCACCAGTTTGTTCTCTATGTTCATGATTCTGTTTCATAGACAGGTTCATATTTTAGATTCCACTATCCTTATGAACTTGGGATGAATCCCACTTAGTCATGGTGTATGATCTTAATTATATGTTGTTGGATTCAGTTTGCTAATATTTTGCTGAGGATTTTTACATCTATATTCACCAATGACATTGGCTTATAATGTTCTTTGGATGGCCTCTTTGTCTGGCTTTGTATTAGGGTGATGGTGGCTTCATAGAATGTTTTGGGGAGCATTACCGCCTCTTCAAATTTTTGGAAGAGTTTGAGGAGAATTTGTAGAAGTTCTTCTTCGTATGTTTGGTAGACTTTACCTTTGAAGCCATCTGGTCTTGAACTTTTGTTTATAGAGAATTTCTAAATTATACATTCTATTTCACTTCTAGTAATTGGTCTATTCAAATTATCTATTTCTTCTTGATTGAGTTTTGGTGGGCTGTATGTTTCTAGGAACTTGTCCATTTCTTCTAGGTTGTTGAATTTGCTGGCATATAATGGACCATAGTATTTCTTTATGCTTTTTTGTATTTTTGCAGTATCAGTTGTTATGTCTCCATTTTCATTTCTTATTTGTTTATTTGAGTTTTCTCTTTTCTTATTGGTGAGCCTGGCCAGAGGTTTGTCAATCTTGTTTATAAGAAAGGATAGTGTCTTCAATAGACAGTGTTGGGAAAACTGGACAGCCTCATACAAAAGAATGAAACTAGATCACTATCTTATACCATATAAAACATTAGCTCAGAATGGATTAGAGTTGAATGTAAGACCAGAAACCATTGAATTCCTAAAAGAAAACCTAGGCAGTATTCTCATTTGCATCAGTCTTAGTAATATTTTTTGGATTTGCATCAAAACACAGGGAAACAAAAGCAAAAATAAATGGAACAACATCAAACCAAATGCTTTTTCACAGTGGAGGAAACCATTATCAAAATAAAAGGCAGCCTACTTCTCCTACTGAGTAGAAGGTATTTGTAAATCATATATCTAACAAAAGGTGGGCAGAATGGATGAAAGGGCTCAACTGTACGGTAATGGGTAGTAACAAGACTAGTGGTAATGATCACTCTATAGTGTATATAGATGTCAAGTTATAATGCTATACTCCTGGAATGTATATACATATTTTAAAAAACAGTAAATAATTTCTCTGGGGAATAAAAAAATCACAGGTGGAGACCAGAAAGGTCAACAAGGTGATTCATTATAATAACTTCCTGCCCTTCCAGGAACAAAGGGAAAGAGAGTCACTTAATCCCAGAATTTTGGTAATAACACTCAAGGCAGAATTAAGAGGTGCATACCAATATTATATCTTATATCTGATCTTATATCTTGTGAAAGAATAATTCTGGCCATTAGTATGCTAAAAATGATGTATTTCCCCCCACCCCCACCCCTGTCCTAAATTCCGCTACAAATCTTTCTAACAAATCTCTCTAACATTCACTGACAATGAATAGTGGTGTGATAAAATTTCTTATTCCTAGTCCTGTGGTTTCTCCTCTAACCACAGAGAGAGTTATAGGGGTAGGTAGGAGAAAGCTACCTTCTCTTCAATACAGGTGTGTAGAGAAAGAGGAAAGCTCACAGCTTGGTGGGTTGAGTGGAATGGAGTGGAGTAGTTTCATGTAGAACTAAGAAAGCTAGCCTACTTATTTCCCAATACTTTGTTCATATAATTACACTTATTACAGATCCTTATAACCTCTCTAAAAATCCACGTCCCTTATCTACATTTCTGTTTGGTCCTGTGCCTAGTTCATCTGTCATCTTTCAGCCACGTCTGTTTTTCTCTATTCAGCTCTATAATACTGAACTTGAGGGTCTGCATATTACTTTTCCCAGGATTCTTTGACAGCCGGCTTCCTGTTATTTTTCTTCTAGTAGACATCACTGACTGGACATAGAAAGCAAGGAAATGGAAAAACTGTTTTCCCTCCTCCTCTGCTTCTAAAACCTTCTCTGGAAGTGGCTGTATCCCTCAGGCAATCCCTCCATTCTCCATAGTAGCAACATTGGCCAGGAAGCCTCTTCGCTGTGGTTCTATAATAGCCACAGTTCAGTTCAGTTCAGTTCAGTCGCTCAGTCATGTCCGACTCTTTGCGACCCCATGAATCGCAGCATGCCAGGCCTCCCTGTCCATCACCAACCCCCAGAGTTCACTCAGACTCACGTCCATTGAGTCCGTGATGCCATCCAGTCATCTCATCCTCTGTCATCCCCTTCTCCTCCTGCCCCCAATCCCTCCCACCAGCAGAGTCTTTTCCAGTGAGTCAATTCTTCTCATGAAGTGGCCAAAGTACTGGAGTTTTAGCTTTAGCATCATTTCTTCCAAAGAACACCCAGGACTGATATCCTTTAGAATGGACTGATTGGATCTCCTTGCAGTCCAAGGGACCCTCAAGAGTCTTTCTCCAACACCACAGTTCAAAAGCATCAATTCTGAAGGGCTAGGTAAAGATGGCGGAGGAATAGGACAGGAAGACCACTTTCTCCCTCACAAATTCCTCAAAAGAACATTTCAGCGCCGAGTAAACTCCACAAAACAACTTCTGTAGGCTGGCAGAGGACATCAGGCAACCAGAAAAGCAGACCATTGTCTTCAAAAACAGAGAGAAGAAACCCAGCTCCACCCACCAGAACTCCAACACAAGCCTCCCTAACCAGGAAACCTTGACAAGCCACTGATAGAACCCCACCCACAGTGAGGAAGCTCCATAATAAAGAGAACCCCACAAATTACCAGAATATAAAAAGGCCACCCCAAACACAGCAATATAACCAAGATGAAGAGACAGACGAATACTCAGCAGGTAAAGGAACAGGAGAGTTGCCCACCAAACCAAACAAAAGAGGAAGAAGTAGGGAATCTACCTGAGAAGGAATTCCGAATATTGATAGTGAAAATGATCCAAAATCTTGAAATCAAAATGGAATCACAGATAAATAGCCTAGAGACAAGGATTGAGAAGATGCAAGAAAGGTTTAACAAGGACCTAGAAGAAATAAAAAAGAGTCAAAATATAATGAATAACGCAATAAATGAGATCAGAAACACTCTGGAGGCAACAAATAGTAGAATAATGGAGGCAGAAGATAGGATTAGTGAAACAGAAGATAGAATGGTAGAAATAAATGAATCAGAGAGGAAACAAGAAAAACGAATTAAAAGAAATGAGGACAATCTCAGAGACCTCCAGGACAATATGAAATGCTCCAACATTCGAATTATAGGAGTCCCAGAAGAAGAAGACAGAAAGAAAGATCGTGAGAAAATCCTTGAGGAGGTAATAGTTGAAAACTTCCCTAAAATGGGGAAGGAAATAATCACCAAAGTCCAAGAAACACAGAGAGTTCCAAATAGGATAAACCCAAGGCGAAACACCCCAAGACACATATTAATCAAATTAACAAATATCAAACACAAAGAACAAATATTAAAAGCAGCAAGGGAAAAACAACAAATAACACACAAGGGGATTCCCATAAGGATAACAGCTGATCTTTCAATAGAAACTCTTCAGGCCAGGAGGGAATGGCAAGACATACTTAAAGTGATGAAACACAATAACCTACAGCCCAGATTACTGTACCCAGCAAGGATCTCATTCAAATACGAAGGAGAAATCAAAAGCTTTACAGACAAGCAAAAGCTGAGAGAATTCAGCACCACCAAACCAGCTCTCCAACAAATTCTAAAGGATATTCTCTAGACAGGAAACACAAAAAGGGTGTATAAACCCGAACCCAAAACAATAAAGAAAATGGTAACGGGATCATACTTATCAATAATTACCTTAAACGTAAATGGGTTGAACGCCCCAACCAAAAGGCAAAGACTGGCCGAATGGATACAAAAACAAGACCCCTCTATATGCTGCTTACAAGAGACCCACCTCAAAACAAGAGACACATACAGACTGAAAGTGAAGGGCTGGAAAAAGATATTCCATGCAAATAGAGACCAAAAGAAAGCAGGAGTGGCAATACTCATATCAGATAAAATAGACTGTAAAACAAAGGCTGTGAAAAGAGACAAAGAAGGCCACTACATAATGATCAAAGGATCAATCCAAGAAGAAGATATAACAATTATAAATATATATGCACCCAATATAGGAGCACCACAATATGTAAGACAAATGCTAACAAGTATGAAAGGGGAAATCAACAATAACACAATAATAGTGGGAGACTTTAATACCCCACTCACACCTATGGATAGATCAACTAAACAGAAAATTAACAAAGAAACGCAAACTTTAAATGATACATTAGATCAGTTAGACCTAATTGATATCTATAGGACATTTCACCCCAAAACAATGAATTTCACCTTTTTTTCAAGTGCTCATGGAACCTTCTCCAGGATAGATCACATCCTGGGCCATAAATCTAAACTTGATAAATTCAAAAAAATCAAAATCATTCCAAGCATCTTTTCTGACCATAATGCATTAAGATTAGATCTCAATTACAGGAGAAAAACTATTAAAAATTCCAACATATGGAGGTTGAACAACACACTTCTGAATAACCAACAAATCACAGAAGAAATCAAAAAAGAAATCAAAATATGCATAGAAACTAATGAAAATGAAAACACAACAACCCAAAACCTGTGGGACACTATAAAAGCAGTGCCAAGAGGAAAGTTCATAGCAATACAGGCATACCTCAAGAAACAAGAAAAAAGCCAAATAAATAACCTAACTCTACAACTAAAGCAACTAGAAAAGGAAGAATTGGAGAACCCCAGAGTTAGTAGAAGGAAAGAAATCTTAAAAATTAGGGCAGAAATAAATGCAAAAGAAACAAAAGAGACCATAGCAAAAATCAACAAAGCCAAAAGCTGGTTCTTTGAAAGGATAAATAAAATTGACAAACCATTAGCCAGACTCATCAAGAAGCAAAGAGAGAAAAATCAAATCAATAAAATTAGAAATGAAAATGGAGAGATCACAACAGACAACACAGAAATACAAAGGATCATAAGAGACTACTATCAGCAGTTGTATGCCAATAAAATGGACAACGTGGAAGACATGGACAAATTCTTAGAAAAGTACAATTTTCCAAAACTGAACCAGGAAGAAATAGAAAATCTTAACAGACCCATCACAAGCACGGAAATTGAAACTGTAATCAGAAATCTTCCAGCAAACAAAAGCCCAGGTCCAGACGGCTTCACAGCTGAATTCTACCAAAAATTTCGAGAAGAGCTAACACCTATCCTACTCAACCTCTTCCAGAAAATTGCAGAGGAAGGTAAACTTCCAAACTCATTCTATGAGGCCACCATCACCCTAATACCAAAACCTGACAAAGATGTTACAAAAAAAGAAAACTACAGGCCAATATCACTGATGAACATAGATGCAAAAATCCTCAACAAAATTCTAGCAATCAGAATCCAACAACACATTAAAAAGATCATACACCATGACCAAGTGGGCTTTATCCCAGGGATGCAAGGATTCTTCAATATCCACAAATCAATCAATGTAATTCACCACATTAACAAACTGAAAAATGAAAACCATATGATTATCTCAATAGATGCAGAGAAGGCCTTTGACAAAATTCAACATCCATTTATGATAAAAACTCTCCAGAAAGCAGGAATAGAAGGAACATACCTCAACATAATAAAAGCTATATATGACAAACCCACAGCAAACATTATCCTCAATGGTGAAAAATTGAAAGCATTTCCCCTAAAGTCAAGAACAAGACAAGGGTGCCCACTTTCACCACTACTATTCAACATAGTTCTGGAAGTTTTGGCCACAGCAATCAGAGCAGAAAAAGAAATAAAAGGAATCCAAATTGGAAAAGAAGAAGTAAAACTTTCACTGTTTGCAGATGACATGATCCTCTACATAGAAAACCCTAAAGACTCCACCAGAAAATTACTAGAGCTAATCAATGAATACAGTAAAGTTGCAGGATATAAAATCAACACACAGAAATCCCTTGCATTCCTATACACGAATAATGAGAAAGTAGAAAAAGAAATTAAGGAAACAATTCCATTCACCATTGCAACAAAAAGAATAAAATACTTAGGAATATATCTACCTAAAGAAACTAAAGACCTATAAATAGAAAACTATAAAACACTAATGAAAGAAATCAAAGAGGACACTAATAGATGGAGGAATATACCATGTTCATGGATCGGAAGAATCAATATAGTGAAAATGAGTATACTACCCAAAGCAATTTACAAATTCAATGCACTCCCTATCAAGCTACCAGCCATATTTTTCACAGAACTAGAACAAATAATTTCAAGATTTGTATGGAAATACAAAAAACCTCGAATTTCCAAAGCAATCTTGAGAAATAAGAAAGGAACTGGAGGAATCAACTTGCCTGACTTCAGGCTCTACTATAAAGCCACAGTCATCAAAACAGTATGGTACTGGCACAAAGACAGGCATATAGATCAATGGAACAAAATAGAAAGCCCAAAGATAAATCCACACACATATGGACACCTTATCTTTGACAAAGGAGGCAAGAATATACAATGGAGTAAAGACAATCTCTTTAACAAGTGGTGCTGGGAAAACTGGTCAACCACTTGTAAAAGAATGAAACTAGATCACTTTCTAACACCGCACACAAAAATAAACTCAAAATGGATTAAAGATCTAAATGTAAGACCAGAAACTATAAAACTCCTAGAGGAGAACATAGGCAAAACACTCTCAGACATAAATCACAGCAGGATCCTCTATGATCCACCTCCCAGAATTCTGGAAATAAAAGCAAAAATAAACAAATGGGATCTAATTAAAATTAAAAGCTTCTGCACAACAAAGGAAAATATAAGCAAGGTGAAAAGACAGCCTTCTGAATGGGAGAAAATAATAGCAAATGAAGCAACTAACAAGCAACTAATCTCAAAAATATACAAGCAGCTTATTCAGCTCAATTCCAGAAAAATAAACGACCCAATCAAAAAATGGGCCAAAGAACTAAATAGACATTTCTCCAAAGAAGACATACAGATGGATAACAAACACATGAAAAGATGCTCAACATCACTCATTATTAGAGAAATGCAAATCAAAACCACAATGAGGTACCACTTCACACCAGTCAGAATGGCTGTGATCCAAAAATCTGCAAGCAATAAATGCTGGAGAGGGTGTGGAGAAAAGGGAACCCTCCTACACTGTTGGTGGGAATGCAAACTAGTACAGCCACTATGGAGAACAGTGTGGAGATTCCTTAAAAAATTGCAAATAGAACTACCGTATGACCCAGCAATCCCACTGCTGGGCATACACACCGAGGAAACCAGAATTGAAAGAGACACATGTACCCCAATGTTCATCGCAGCACTGTTTATAATAGCCAGGACATGGAAACAACCTAGATGTCCATCAGCAGATGAATGGATAAGAAAGCTGTGGTACATATACACAATGGAGTATTACTCAGCTTTAAAAGAATTCACTTGAATCAGTTCTGATGAGATGGATGAAACTGGAGCCGATTATACAGAGTGAAGTAAGCCAGAAAGAAAAACACCAATACAGTATAGTAACACATATATATGGAATTTAGAAAGATGGCAATGACAACCCTGTATGCAAGACAGCAAAAAAGACACAGATGTGTATAACGGACTTTTGGACTCAGAGGGAGAGGGAGAGGGTGGGATGATTTGGGAGAATGGCATTCTAATATGTATACTATCATGTAAGAATCGAATTGCCAGTCTATGTCTGACGCAGGATACAGCATGCTTGGGGCTGGTGCATGGGGATGACCCAGAGAGATGTTATGGGGAGGGAGGTGGGAGGAGGGTTCATGTTTGGGAACGCATGTAAGAATTAAAGATTTTAAAATTTAAAAAAAATAAAAAATTAAATTAAATTAAATTTTTAAAAAAAAAGGCATCAATTCTTCAGCACTCAGCCTTCTTCACAGTCCAACTCTCATATCCATACATGACCACAGGAAAAACCATAGCATTGACTAGACGGGCCTTAGTCAACAAAGTAATGTCTCTGCTTTTGAATATGCTATCTAGGTTGGACATCACTTTTCTTCCAAGGTGTAAGTGTCTTTTAATTTCATGGCTGCAGTCACCATCTGCAGTGATTTGGGAGCCCCCAAAAATAAAGTCTGACACTGTTTCCTCATCTATTTCACATGAAGTTATGGGACCAGAGGCCATGATCTTCGTTTTCTGAATGTTGAGCTTTAAGCCAGCTTTTCCACTCTCCACTTTCACTTTCATCAAGAGGCTTTTTAGCTCCTCTTCACTTTCTGCCATAAGGGTGGTGTCATCTGCATATCTGAGGTTATTGATATTTCTCCCGGCAATCTTGATTCCAGCTTGTGTTTCTTCCAGTCCAGCGTTTCTCGTGATGTACTCTGCATAGAAGTTAAATAAGCAGGGTGACAATATACAGCCTTGACATTCTCCTTTTCCTATTTGGAACCAGTCTGTTGTTCCATGTCCAGTTCTAACTGTTGCTTCCCGACCTGCATACAGATTTCTCAAGAGGCAGGCCAGGTGGTCTGGTATTCCCATCTCTTTCACAATTTTCCATAGTTTAGCATAGCCACAGAGCCCTTCTACTCTACACATCTGTGTTCTGGTAACGTCATCTTCATCTTTTTGTCACCCGCCATAGTGATCATAATTGTATTTACTTAAACTGTAGGTTACTAGCCGTTCCCTTTGCATTTTCTCTCTGTGTGTCTTCCTCTGCTGTTCCATTACCCATGTAACTAATTCCCCATGTTAAATTTCTTCTATTTAAAATAGCTGCAGAAGTTTCTGTTTTCTTTACTTTTATTAATACAGATCCCATCAAATTTTTTTCTGGTTATCTGCTTCTTACCACTAGAATCAGACACTTGCTACCTCTTGAATGTCACTAATTCAAGAGTCACATGCTACCTCTTGAAAAAGACCATCAGTGGACAACTTTGATGAAGCAAAACTAAGTTTATTAGACTTACTACGTGAAGAGTGAACACTTGCTAGAGTCCTGGTAACATGTCAGAGGGGAAGTTATAGAAGAGCATTATAAGCTTTCAGAGCTGGATGAGGTGATTTTAAAAAGTCTTTTAAGATAGAAAGCTAGTTGGAATTGGGCAGGCTTTTTAATGTAAAAGCTTTAAATTCCAATCCACAGTGAGAGGAGGGCCTTAAAATAATGAAGTTAGTTAGTTCACAGTTTTATATTGCAGAAGCAAGTACTTTCCAGAACAGGTAGCCAAGTTATTTTCTTGATCCTAGTATTGTTTAACATAGGAGCTAGGAAGTATACATGGTTCATGTTTTGTTTAACACAGAGAGAAATTACATTGATTTCAGTTCTTAGTAAACAAGTCTTCCTGTGGTTTTAACTGTCTTTATTTATAATATTTCTTGCCCTTTGAATATATTTTATCTTTCATTGCATGTCTATTCATTTATTAAATATCCATTTATTGAGAACTTATACGGCAGGCATTATTATAGACACTGGAGAGTGGAGCCTGTAATACATTATACCTTACTAGGAGAGAGAAACAATAAAGAAGTGATCGAGTTTATCAAGCAGTAATAAGTCCTATGGAAAAAAAATAAAGTAAGCAGAGAAAATGTGACTGTGATGGGTTTCAAATAATATATTGAAATCATACCCATCTCTTTAACACCTACAGAATTAGTAACTGTTCAGTAAGTCATTGTCAGCTACTATAAATTGAGATGATATGTTTATATATTGACTCATGTTTTAGTCCTCTTAGTAATTCTTTATCCTCCAGAACTTCCATTATTAAACCTCTAGACTAAATTTATTATCTGAATAAGAACAAAGAGTTAAAATCATGGTTTACAACTTAAATTCTCAGCCTTAAAACTGCAAGCAAATTAATTCTGCCACCAACCTAAGTAGATGCATCACCAATTGAGTCCCCAGATGAGAACCAAGCTGTGGCTAACCTGGACTATAGCCTACTAGGACTCAGCTAAGCCATGTCAAGACTTCTGACCCACATACACAGTGAGATAATAAAGGTGTGGTGATTTAAGCTGCTAAATTCATGGTGATTTTTTACATAAGAGTAGAAAATATACTTACTTTCTTCAATTTAAGTCTGAATTTGGAAATAAGGAGTTCATGATCTGAGCCACAGTCAGCTCCTGGTCTTGTTTTTGTTGACTATATAGAGCTTCTCCATCTTTGGCTGCAAAGAATATAATCAGCCTGATTTCGGTGTTAACCATCTGGTGATGGCCATGTGTAGAGTCTTCTCTTGTGTTGTTTGAAGAGGATGTTTGCTATGACCAGTGCATTTTCTTGGCAAAACTCTATTAGTCTTTGCCCTGCTTCATTCCATATTCCAAGGCCAAATTTGCCTGTTATTCCAGGTGTTTCTTGACTTCCTACTTTGGCATTCCAGTCCCCTATGATGAAAAGGACATCTTTTTTGAGTGTTAGTTCTAAAAGTTCTTGTAGGTCTTCATAAAACCATTCAAATTCAGCTTCTTCAGCATTACTGGTTGGGGCATAGACTTTGATTACTGCAATATTGAATGGTTTGCCTTGGAAATGAACAGAGATCATTCTGTTGTTTTTGAGATTTCATCCAAGTACTGCATTTCGGACTCTTTTGTTGACCATGATGACTACTTCATCTCTTCTAAGGGATTTCTGCCTGCAGTAGTAGATATAATGGTCATCTGAGTTAAATTCACCCATTCTAGTCCATTTTAGTTCGCTGAATCCTTGAATGTCGACGTTCACTCTTGCCATCTCCTGTTTCAGTTCAGTTCAGTTCAGTCGCTCAGTCGTGTCCGACTCTTTGTGACCCCATGAATCACAGCCCGGCAGGCCTCCCTGTCCATCACCAACTCCCGGAGTTCACTCAGACTCACGTCCATCGAGTCCGTGATGCCATCTAGCCATCTCATCCTCTGTCGTCCCCTTCTCCTCCTGCCCCTAATCTCTCCCAGCATCAGAGTCTTTTCCAATGAGTCAACTCTTCGCATGAGGTGGTCAAAGTACTGGAGCTTCAGCTTTAGCATCATCCTTGCAGTCCAAGGGACCCTCAAGAGTCTTTCTCCAACACTACATTACAAACACATCAATTCTTTGGTGCTCAGCCTTCTTCACAATCCAACTCTCACATCCATACATGACCACAGGAAAAACCATAGCCTTAACTAGACGGACCTTAGTTGGCAAAGTAATGTCTCTGCTTTTGAATATGCTATCTAGGTTGGTTATAGCTTTTCTTCCAAGGAGTAAGCGTCTTTTAATTTCATGGCTGCAGTCACCATCTGCAGTGATTTTGGAGTCCAAAAAAAATAAAGTCTGACACTGTTTCCACTCTTTCCCCATCTATTTCCCATGAAGTGATGGGACCAGATGCCATGATCTTCGTTTTCTGAATGTTGAGCTTTAAGCCAACTTTTTCACTCTCCTCTTTCACTTTCATCAAGAGGCTTTTTAGCTCCTCTTCACTTTCTGCCATAAGGGTGGTGTCATCTGCATATCTGAGGTTTTTGATATTTCTCCTGGCAATCTTGATTCCAGCTTGTGTTTCTTCCAGTCCAGCATTTCTCATGATGTACTCTGCATATAAAAAAGCAAAATGGCTGTCTGGGGAGGCCTTACAAATAGCTGTGAAAAGAAGAGAGGTGAAAAGCAAAGGAGAAAAGGAAAGATATAAGCATTTGAATGCAGAGTTCCAAAGAATAGCAAGAAGAGATAAGAAAGCCTTCTTCAGCGATCAATGCAAAGAAATAGAGGAAAACAACAGAATGGGAAAGACTAGAGATCTCTTCAAGAAAATTAGAGATACCAAAGAAACATTTCATGCAAAGATGGGCTCGATAAAGGACAGAAATGGTCTGGACCTAACAGAAGCACAAGATATTAAGAAGAGGTGGCAAGAATACACAGAAGAACTATACAAAAAAGATCTTCATGACCCAGATAATCATGATGATGTGATCACTAATCTAGAGCCAGCCATCTTGGAATGTGAAGTCAAGTGGGCCTTAGAAAGCATCACTACGAACAAAGCTAGTGGAGGTGATGGAATTCCAGTTGAGCTGTTTCAAATCCTGAAAGATGATGCTGTGAAAGTGCTGCACTCAATATGCCAGCAAGTTTGGAAAACTCAGCAGTGGCCACAGGACTGGAAAAGGTCAGTTTTCATTCCACTTCCAAAGAAAGGCAATGCAAAAGAATGCTCAAGCTACAGCTCAATTGCAATCATCTCACACACTAGTAAAGTAATGCTCAAAATTCTCCAAGCCAGACTTCAGCAATATGTGAACCGTGAATTCCCTGATGTTCAAGCTGGTTTTAGAAAAGGCAGAGGAACCAGAGATCAAATTGCCAACATCCGCTGGATCATGGAAAAAGCAAGAGTGTTCCAGAAAAACATCTATTTCTGCTTTATTGACTATGCCAAAGCCTTGACTGTGTGGATCACAATAAACTGTGGAAAATTCTGAAAGAGATGGGAATACCAGACCACCTGACCTGCCTCTTGAGAAATCTGTATGCAGGCCAGGAAGCAACAGTTAGAACTGGACGTGGAACAACAGACTGGTTCCAAATAGGAAAAGGAGTCCGTCAAGGCTGTATATTGTCACCCTGCTTATTTAACTTATATGCAGAGTACATCTCCTGTTTGACCACTTCCAATTTGCCTTGATTCATGGACCTAACATTCCAGGTTCCTATGCAATATTGCTCTTTACAGCATCGGACCTTTCTTCTATCACCAGTCACATCCACAACTGGGTATTGTTTTTGCTTTGGCTCCATCCCTTCATTCTTTCTGGAGTTAGTTCTCCACTGATCTCCACTAGCATATTGGGCACCTACTGACCTGGGGAGTTCCTCTTTCAGTATCCTATCATTTTGCCTTTTCATACTGTTCATGGGTTTCTCAAGGCAAGAATACTGAAGTGGTTTGCCATTCCCTTCTCCAGTGGACCACATTCTGTCAGACCTCTCCACCATGACCCCCCTGTCTTGAGTGATCCCACTACCAGTCCATTCTGAAGGAGATCAGCCCTGGGATTTCTTTGGAAGGAATGATGCTAAAGCTGAAACTCCAGTACTTTGGCCACCTCATGCAAAGAGTTGACTCATTGGAAAAGACTCTGGTGCTAGGAGGGATTGTGAGCAGGAGGAGAAGGGGACGACAGAGGATGAGATGGCTGGATGGCATCACGGACTCGATGGACGTGAGTCTGAGTGAACTCCGGAAGTTGATGATGGACAGGGAGGCCTGGTGTGCTGCGATTCATGGGGTTGCAAAGAGTTGGACGCGACTGAGCGACTGAACTGAACTGAGAAAATATACACCTTGAGTTGATAATATTAAAAGTTTATCATCAGATGAAGGAATTTGTAGAGCACAATGTGAGGGAGACTGAGGATATAGTTACTTTCATAGAGAAATGAAGACAATGGCCTTTGGCACCTGTGAATACTTAATGAAAATCGCACTTCCTCCATTCCACATGAAATTAATCTCTTTCTTTGTTTCTACAGCTTGCCCTTACTCTCCATTTTTAACATAGTCTTGGCATTTGATACTTCATTGTTCCTGGGTTTATTCACTTGAGAAAAATATCCAGGTTCTGTGACCTGGTAGTTGGTCATTTTGCTCTGATGTGAATTTTAATCATGAGTGATTTGAAGATGGTGTGAGACCAAAATGGCTTAGTGAGTAAGCTTATCAAAATCCCAAATTTTACTCTCAGAGGTGCTTAGGGTCTGCAATTTATTCGGAGGGCTTGCTTGGCCAACATGACCTTAACTTTGATCAAGAAAAATAGCAACACTTTCTAAAGATGCATTTATTCACTCTTTTTATGAGAATCAGAGAACATCAGTTGTCCATATCAAAGAACACTATTATTTTTATTACTTTTATTCACTTGGTGTCTTAGAATGGGATTTTTAGAAAACATAAAGGAGAGTTTACTTCTTGCTGCTATTACTGCTAGCAGACCACCCAGAATCCAGAGCTCAATGTAGCTTTTGTGTTCTCTTCTCATTATCAAGTATATAGTAACTCTGGGGACACAACAGAAACATTCTTTGAGAGAAGAAAACTAACTGATAGTGCTAATGATAGCAATAAAGAGAAACTAAAGAAGTCTAAGAAAGAGAAGTTCTTTGCATTTTAAAGATTAGCTATTGTTTTAGGATATTGTCCCCTGTGCATGTTAAGAATCTACTCTAAAATGCACCAATTGTGGAAAACTGGGAAAGGAAATACACTAAAAGTGAGGAAACTATCTATACTGTTATTATCCTAAAATAACAAAAGTAACATTTTGGAATATATATTTCCAATCCTTTTTCTGTGTATTAATATAGTCGAAATGAATAGCTCCCTACTTTTTGCTCTAACATATGAAAGGTAAGCTACCAAATAATAAAAATAAAAACTTCCAACAAATATTAACAAATATATTCTATTCCATTACATTAAAGTAACATTATTTGTTACTTAAGTTCAGTTTGGGCTAAATATTACAAATCTTGATATTTTTATGGTCTCATTTTCATTCAGTTGAAGTTCTTTGGTGATTCGTTCTTCAACATACATATTTAGTAGAAGTGCATTGTTTAATGTGCAAATATTTGGGGATTTTCCAGATAGCTCTCTCTTGTTAATTTCTATGTTGTCAGAGAATATACTACATATTGGAATCTTTTAAAATTTATTGACTCATTTTACAGCTCAATGTATGATTTATTTTGATGGATGTGGCATGTTTGAAAATGTTTACTCTGCTATTCTTTGGTAAAGTGCTCTATCAAAAAATGTCAATTAGGTCAAGTTAAAAAAAGTAACATAATTTATGATATAGTTTACTTAATAATCTTCCAATTAACCATTATTTTTCTAGTTCCATTATTTTAAAAAATAACACTGCAGTAAATATTTTACAAAAAATTGTATTCTTAAACATGAGTGTGTAGAGAAAAAACATGTGTGTATGTATATATATCTATGTGTGTTTGTCTGTGTATCTAAAAGTAAATGTGTCACTATCCCTTCTAGCTCAAATAGTAAAGAATCTGCCTGCAATGCACAAGAGTTAGGTTCAATCCATTGGTTTGGAAGACCCCTTTGAGAGGAAATGGCAACCTACTCCAGTATTCTTGCCTGGAGAATCCCATGGACAGAGGAACCTGGCAGGCTACAGTCCATGGGGTCACAAAGAGTTGAACACGATCTGAGAGACTAACACTTTCACTTACACTTTTAGAAGTGAAATTATTGATTCAGAATGTTATGAACATTTTAATAACTTTAATTCATTTTACAAAATGCTTTCCAAAAAAACGTTGATCTAGTTTGTTGCCCTAATAGCTGTATAAAACCATATCCATCTCACCATAGTCTTGATAGCATTTTTAATAACTTGATCTTAGTGGTGATATGAGAGAAAGATCTAATTTCTTTTGATCCAAATTTTCTTTGCAATATTTTATGAACTATTTGTTGAGTACACTGTCCCTTCACCACTGATTTACTTTGTCTCCTTCATTTTTAAATGATTATATCAGATAGAGTCTTTTTCTGGGCTTTCTCTTTCTGTTCTATCTGTCTAACTTTTGCACCTGTATCACACATAGTAAATTGCTATAATTTCATATTATGTTTTAATATCTGCTGGATCAAGTCTATGCCATTATTCTTTTTTTGTATGGTTTTAAGCTAATTTCATCTTTGGGGGATAATTTTGCTTTTTGTTGTTGCTACTGTTTTGTCTGTTTTTGGTTGGTTGGTTGGTTGGTTGGTTGGATTTTTAAAATTTTATTGAAGTATCAGTTCAGTTCAGTTCAGTTGCTCAGTCGTGTCCGACTCTTTGTGACCCCATGAATCGCAGCACGCCAGGCCTCTCTGTCCATTACCAACTCCCGGAGTTCACTCAGACTCACGTCCATTGAGTCAGTGATGCCATCCAGCCATCTCATCCTCTGTTATCCCCTTCTCCTCCTGCCCTCAGTCCCTCCCAGCACCAGAGTCTTTTCCAATGAGTCAACTCTTTGCATAAGGTGGCCAAAGTACTGGAGCTTCAGCTTTAGCATCATTCCTTCCAAAGAAATCCCAGGGTTGATCTCCTTTATTATGGGTTGGTTGGATCTCCTTGCAGTCCAAGGGACTCTCAAGAGTCTTCTCCAACACCACAGTTCAAACACATCAATTTTTCGGTGCTCAGCCTTCTTCATAGTCCAACTCTCACATCCATACATAACCGCAGGAAAAACCATAGCCTTGACTAGACAGACCTTAGTCGGCAAAGTAATGTCTCTGCTTTTGAATATGCTATCTAGATTAATCATAATTTTTCTTCCAAGGAGTAAGCATCTTTTAATTTGTTACTTTAAAATGTTGGGTTAGTCTCTACTGTACAACAAAGTGAATCAGCCATGTGTACACATATATCCCCTCTTTTTATGTATTTCCTTCTCACTTAGTTCACCACTGCACCACAGTGGAGTTCCCTGTACTATACAGTAGGTTCTCATTAGTTATCTCTTTTATACATAGTACCAAGTGTATATATGTCAATCCCAACCTCTATTATAGTACTAACTGTATTTTACCTTAAATTATGGCTAATAACTATCCTGAAGAAATAGAAAGCTCCTTAAAGTTGTAGATTTTTAAATCTTTTTTTTAAATGCCCCCTCCCTTTCTGTACCACAGCAATTTACTCATAAAATACAGTAAAATTTTCTCAATGTCAGGCAATTGGTCTCAGTCAGAACTACTCCAAAGTTGGCCATAATCTTCTCCTTTCTGAACATCCCTAAACCTTGATGCAGTGCCTCTGTCTCCTCCATTTCTGTCTTTGCTCAGTCACAGCCTAGTCACATCCAGAGAATCCGTAAGCAGACAGCATAAAAAATTGACAGTTACTATTGAGTGTAATTTGCTTCATGTACTGTCCTATGCACATCCTCCCTACCCATAGGCACTACTGAAAAATGAACTAATAGGTCATTATCATTATACAGGATGAATGAAGATACGGCTAAATATTAATGAATTTCATTCGGTAATTGCCCACATAAGAGACAAAATTATCATTTAAAAGAACTATAGCTACTAATTAGTCTCACTACTCCTTCAAGGGTGAAGGTTTCAGTGAACAGAGGTTATTATATCTTGCTCTAAACTAAAACTAACTCTATCATCAGTGATTTTTTTTTTCCCGGTGTCTCTAAAGATGGTGTAGAAGTTATTAATAACCAGGGATATTTTTAAACCAACTAATTGACTTTTTATTTGTTTAATAAATGCATTTGGTCAAAGATATAATTCCCAAATCAAGTTATGTTTTATAAACATTTGGGGATTGAAAATGCAGATTCTTTTATAACCTCATACAGGGAGTTTGACTCTATGAGGCCAGCCAGGCCTGGAACCAGGAATCTGGGGATTTGGGGTTTATTTTTTCCTTTAAAAAAAAAATATCGATTGATTGATTTGACTGTGCCAGGTATTAGTTGCAGCATGTAGACTCTAAGGTTGGCAGCATGTGGGATCTAGTTCCATTTCCAGGGATCGAACCCAGACCCCCTGCAGTGGGAGAGGGGAGTCTTAGCCACTGGACTATCAGGGAAGTCCCTTTTCTATTTTTTACATTCCTCTGGTGCTCCTGATGAAAGTTTTGGGAGCTACTAGGCTACAACATGTTAACAAAGCTGAGATATTGTAAATATACTAATTTTCTACAAGATGTAAATTTTCTATAGAATTCTAGGCAAGATGATTAGGTGTTGCTAGGGACCCAAAGTAGTAGATTTATAAGTAAGTTGACATTTGTATGTAAGTGATGAGAAAAATACATAAGAAACATCTATGTTGGGATCACTGAGCTTTCCAGTCTTTATAAACTGAACTTTTAATTCTTAGATCAGAAAGGGATGTCCAAGGCTGGTGTTCATGTGAGCAGAGGAGAGAATTCCAGATTGAGGAACAAACAAAGACACCAGGTAGGTACCATCCTTTCTTATCCTTATCTACCCAACCAGTGCTTTGGCAAATTACCTCCTTATGGCCAGTACAACTGCCTAAAATCTTTTACTTACAGATTAATTCCTTTGAGTCACTCCTTATCATTTCATTCATTTTACATGATAAGTGAGCACTCAGATATACTAGAGAGAATGCTAATCTCTGCAAGTGGGACATGAGAGATTCAGTCTCTGACCCCAGGAATTTCAAGTACATTGTGGGAAGCAGCCATATTCACCTATAACACAGCATAACATGTGCTGTCAGAGAATAGGCTTTGGAGCCCACAATGAAGTGAAAGATCTCTCAGTCTTGCTGTTAAAGTCCTTAAAATATTGGCCATATCATCAGGAAGCCAACAGGGTTATCACAGCACACAAAGCAACGCAATTTCCTGGGTGCTGTTGTTACTTCAGTTAGAGGGTTTGAGGGTGAGTGGGCTGGAATTCCAGCTGTTGGCTCTTTTTTGCATTTCTATTCTCCAGGGATGCCTGGTTACAATTCCCAGGCCAAAGCCCTCTGACGGAACAAATGGTCAGAGTCTACTTGGATAGGCTAGTTACGTTTTAATGAGGGTACTCAGCTGCATGAATTTAGGAACTGGAACTGAATGGCTTGGGACAAGTGTAGCCTCAGCAGGGAGGTTGAGAGGAGACTGACCTGGGCAGGGTGTTCATCAGTTCAGTTCAGTTGCTCAGTTGTGTCTGACTTTTTGAGACCCCATGAATTGCAGCATGCCAGGCCTCCCTGTCTATCATCAACTCCCGGAGTTTACCCAAATTTATGTGCATCGAGTCAGTGATGCCATCCAGCCATCTCATCCTCTGTTGTCCCCTTCTCCTCCTGCCCTCAATCTCTCCCAGCATCAGAGTCTTTTCCAATGAGTCAACTCTTTGCATGAAATAGCCAAAGTATTGGAGTTTCAACCTCAGCATCAGTCCTTCCAATGAACACCCAGGACTGGTCTCCTTTAGGATGGACTGGTTGGATCTCCTTGCAGTCCAAGGGATTCTCAAGAGTCTTCTCCAACACCACAGTTCAAAAGCATCAATTCTTCAGCACTCAGCTTTCTCCAGAGTCCAACTCTCACATGCATACATCAGTTGAGTTCAGTTCAGTTCAGTTCAGTTCATTCGCTCAGTCGTGTCCGACTCTTTGCGACCCCATGAATCGCAGCACGCCAGGCCTCCCTGTCCATCACCATCTCCCGGAGTTCACTCAGACTCACGTCCATCGAGTCCCTGATGCCATCCATCCATCTCATCCTCTGTCGTCCCCTTCTCCTCCTGCCCCCAATCCCTCCCAGCATCAGAGTTTTTTCCAATGAGTCAACTCTTTGCATGAGGTGGCCAAAGTACTGGAGTTTCAGCTTTAGCATCATTCTTTCCAATGAACACCCAGGGCTGATCTCCTTCAGAATGGACTGGTTGGATCTCCTTGTAGTCCAAGATACTCTCAAGAGTCTTCGCCAACACCACAGTTCAAAAGCATCAATTCTTCGGAGCTCAGCTTTCTTCAGAGTCCAACTCTCACATCCATACCTGACTACTGGAATAAACCATAGCCTTGACTAGACGGACCTTAGTTGGCAAAATAATGTCTCTGCTTTTGAGTATGCTATCCAGGTTGGTCATAACTTTTCTTCCAGGGAATAAGCGTCTTTTAATTTCATGGCTACAGTCACCATCTGCAGTGATTTGGGAGCCCAAAACAGTCACTGTTTCCACTGTTTCCCCATCTATTTCCCATGAAGTGATGGGACCGGATTCCACAATCTTCGTTTTCTGAATGTTGAGCTTTAAGCCAACTTTTTCACTCTCATCTTTCACTTTCATCAAGAGGCTTGTTAGTTCCTCTTCACTTTCTGCCATAAGGGTGGTGTCATCTGCATATCTGAGGTTACTGATATTTCTCCTGGCAATCTTGACTCCAGCTTGTGCTTCTTCCAGCCCAGCGTTTCTCATGATGTCCTCTGCATAGAAGTTACATAAGTAGGGTGACAATATACAGCCTTAATGGACTCCTTTTCCTATTCGGAACCAGTCTGTTATTCCATGTCCAGTTCTAACTGTTGCTTCCTGACCTGCATATTGGTTTCTCAAGAGGCAGGTGAGGTGGTCTGGTATTCCCATCTCTCTCAGAATTTTCCACAGCTTATTGTGATCCACACCATCAAAGGCTTTGGCATAGTCAATAAAGCAGAAATATATATTTTTCTGGAATTCTCTTGCTTTTTCTATGATCCAGCAGATGTTGGCAGTTTGATCTCTGGTTCCTCTGCCTTTTCTAAAACCAGCTTGAACATCTGGAAGTTCACAGTTCACATATTGCTGAAGCCTGGCTTGGAGAATTTTGAGCATTCCTTCACTAGTGTGTGAGATGAGTGTAATTGTGCGGTAGTTTGAGCATTCTTTGGCACTGCTTTCCCAAAGCAAAGGATGCTTTCCCAAAGAAAGGTGTTCATAAAGAGTGTCACATTATAGCAGAGTGGTGGGGTGACAGGAAAGGTAAGGTCATCAAGTATTCACGGACACTACAAAACATTACAAACGAAGGAATAGATAACTGTTGAGTGATAGGCTGTCCCAAATCATGCTGGATCCTTGTCTATTCACTGTTTTATAGGTTTCTGGCTTCCAAATAAGATGCAAAAACTGGGCTCTAATCAAATCCATGGTCTTCTCAGGAATGCAACCAGCACATTGCTCTGTCGTATTACGATCCCAGATCAGCCATCCCAGACCATACCCTGTTTTTCTTGGGCATCCTTATCTCCGTAAACATTCTAAGCTGCCTTTTTTATCTGACCCAGATGGTCTATCGTAATTTCCTATGATTAGTTCTATATTACTTTTATCTTTTATTTCCATCCAAATATATTTTGTCCCACTGCCAACTTATTTATTATGTGACATTCTTTCTCCCTTCAGACACAATATCCTCCTTGACCCATGTTGGCATAATTCCCCCTAGCCTGTTGTGTCTATCTCTTATATAAACTTTCCATCTCCAAATTATTCCAAATCTGTTTCTGGTTTTAGCCTCTCCTTAGTAATCCTTGTTACATAATGTGTCTATTATATCTCTTGGTATTTGTTTTCTTTCAGTTCACGTCTTACCATGCATATGAAAGTCATTTGTAAGGGGAGCTGTTTAGAATTTGCTTTTATTTTTTCTTTGGTTTCTTTTAGGGTTCTGCTTCCATCCTTTGAGTTCTTTTCATCTATGACCCTCCTCCCTCCCTCCAGCCCCCTTGATTTCCCCATAACATGCTAGTTTATACCTTCTTCCCAGATGCATGCAATTTTTACCATTGTGGCTTTGTGTATTGTGGTGTGGTTTTGCAGAAGAGTTGGCTGTCTTTCATATAACTTTCCAGTCTCCACCATTCATTTGTTTAGCAGGAACTCCATTCAAACTCGGTTTTATCCCAACCATTAGCATGTGCCTAGAGCCTGAAGGAAGTCTGATAGACTGAAAAAAGTGTAATAAACTTATTTTATGTTTTCATGAGATTTTAGCTGTCTATAAAAAGTCCTGAACAACCAATTGAAGATGAAAATAGTTTGACCCTCTGTGTTTTCTACTTGGCCTACAGGGAGTTGAATAGTTTGAATAATTTTTCCTCATTAATTTCTTAACTCACTTTCCCTACTCTCTCATCTAAACGTCTTTTTTGTTGTTGTTTTGGTTGTAGACACATGTGGGAGTCTGTATCACTTAACCCATTCCCTTCAGATTCAATCCCTGGGTCAGGAAGATCCCCTGGAGAAGGAAATAGCAGCCCACTCCAGTATTTTTACCTGGAAAATCCCCTGGACAGAGAGAGGAGCCTGACAGGGTACACAGTCCATGGGGTCACAAAGAGTCCGACACGACTTAGTGACTAAATATCACCAGCACGCACTCCCTTCCCGTTTAAGGAAACGCTATCAAATAAGGTGTCACAGATATAACTGTACTCCCATTATCACTGAATACAACCATCAGTGGTGAGGGGTCATGGTAGGAGCAAGATGAAGCAGATAGCTTGACTCAAAGTCTAGTGACAACACAGACATTTTCATGAAATGTAAATTTCCTTGGGGAAGGACTGTTTCTAGTCATCTCTGCAACTCACCTCCCATGGTCCTCAGTTTCCTCATTTGAAAATAAGGACAATATTAACATTACCACATCAATGAGACTTTTCTGAAGATTATTGAAATGCTGTCTATGAGGAAACATTTTATTAATGGTGAGCAAAATAGTAATAAATGCCTGGAAAGTCATCTGGGTATCAGTCCTTTTTTGTGCCAGGGAGCTAGTGATTCAATAACCTTAAATGGAAAGTAAGTTTTTCCTATGGGACTAATTTAGTGCCTAGGAGAGCACAGATGAGCATAACAACAACAGATCATTGTTTAAAGTACCTGAGAGCAAAATTCCCTATGCTGAAATCCCAACCTGACAATGTGGTTTCAAGTTTAAAGAGGACAAAAGCCAGGAGAAGGAGCTCTATTTGAATATTCCACTGTTTACACCAAATGGTTGTTGACCCAAACTTAGTCAATAAAATTCTCCAAATAGTTATGCTATTAAAATCCTTGAGTCAATTGCATTTTTAACTTTATTCAGAAAAAAGAAATGTAGAGGGAAAGAAATGTTTAAGTTTTTATTATTTGGATTAGGAGCACAGATTCCAGAGTCATGCCATTTCCATGAAAATAACAGTGAAAGTATTTACTGGCTGTGTGATCATAGGCAAGTTACTTAACCCTCCTGCACCTCAGTTTTCTGTTATAAGGAAAATCATAGTACTTTCCAAATAGAGCAGCTGTTCTTTTTTTTTTTAATATATGGAAAATTCTCATCACTGTTCTTGGCACATAATAAGCATTAATAAAACTTGAGTGGTTTTTATTTTAGAAAGCTGCATTCTAAAGAGAATTCCATTTGCCCCGAGTCTCACAAATGTATTCTGCAAAGAGTGAAGTCGAGATTCATTAAGTTGATGTCAAAAATTAGGCATTTTCTGCCACACACAAGGCCATCCATATTTGTTCTTTGTGCTCACCTTCCTCTGTCTCTAGGAATCTTTTATCATTATGTGAATCATTCATAGAAAAGAGAATCCTTATTACTTTGGGCAGAATTTTTAGTCAAAGGTAGAGGCCATTGATTCTCCATTGCATTAGAGAAGAAAATGGCAACCCACTCCAGTATTCTTGCCTGGAGAATCCCAGGGACAGAGGAGCCTAGTGGGCTGCCGTCTATGGGATTGCACAGAGTTGGACACGAGTGAAGCGACTTAGCAGCCGCTGAGGCCATTGATTCAGGTAGACAAGATTGATATATTTTTAATTGAGAGTCACATGCTCTCTTGCCTGTTAGTCATCACTGTTCCCTTGCCTTTTTTTGTTGTTGTTTTTGCTTTTTTGTTTTGTTTTGTTTTGGCTGCACCATGTGACTTGCAAGATCTTAGTTCCCCAACCAGGGATCAAATCTGACCACCTGCAGTGGAAGTGTAGGTCCTAACCACTGGACCTCCGGGGGGTTCCTTTCCTTACCTCTCAGATAGTACACTCACTGAGGCAGAGTCTGTGACTTATTTATATGTGTAGACTATTTATATGTGAATATATTTATACTTGTATGTGTAGTCTATAATGAGATAGAGATACCACCCCATATCCATTAGGATGAAAGTGAAAGTGTTAGTCATTTCTGAGTCTTTGTGGCCCCATGTACGGCAGCCTCCCAGGCCCCTCTATCCATGGAGTTCTCCAGGCAAGAATATTGGAGTGGGTTGCCATTTCCTCCTCCAGGAGATCTTCCTGACTCAGGGATTGAACCTGGGTCTCCTTCATTGCAGACAGATTCTTTACCACCTGAACCCCCAGGGAAGCCCTCTGAGTCTAGTCAAATTCTAATCATTACCTAAATCTTCAAAATGTGTTAGAAATTAAAAACACTTAGTATATTAGTAATCACTATTACAAATTGTTTCAGGCATTTTAATTATACATATTCCCTTTTTATTTCACACTACATCCCATCTTAAAATAGAGAACACTAATACTCAAAAGAGGTTAGTAGTGTGTCCAAGATATAATACTACTCATAACTGCCTAGCAGGAACACAAACCCTGGGTAACTGACACCAAATCTTCACTGTCTTCACGTCACAGAAAAAGGATGAGGTGGCGAATTCACACACTGACTGTACTTATTCAGACACAATTTAATTTGATTAAAAATCCATTTCTATGAGAATACTCACATATTATATGAGAGAACAAATTTCACATGACTCAGTTATCTCGCGCAGGTGAGTTTATTTGTTGACACAAAATTATTCCTTGACTGATATCAGCTAGGTATCTCTTTTTTCTCAAATAATAGATTCTGACTCATTTTGCAGCACAAGAGGTAAGTTTAATTTCAGCCTGGAGTTTAACCTGTGGTAGGGTAGTGTGTGTTTCACACAACACATAGCACCATTTAATTGTAGAAGAATCAAAGTTGCCTTTCATGTGACATCCTCTCTTTCTTCAAACATTACATCTGTTTTGATCCATCTAGGCTTAACTTTGGGGTTAGGTTAAGAAATTGTCAAAACACTTATCAAACTCGTTATAAACCACTATCCAAGGAAATCAGCTGAGGTGAGAATTATAACTGAGAATTATGTCTCAATGCAAGGAGATACTCTATGAGTATTATGGAGTTTAAAAACAAAAGACTCAGAGAACTACAGAAAAGAGAGTAAGCAGAGCAACGTGTGGTGAATTCATTACAAGTTTATTTATGTCTGAAATTAGTAATTATATATATATTGTGAACCATCGTTACCTTTTCACCAGCCATATTTTATGATTTCATGCAATTATTAACACATTTCAAAATATCGAAGTCTACTCAAACATTGATACTAAAGGATTACATGCCATATGAGTAATGAGACGATCAATGGAAAAATAACTTGTCAACAAAAGCCCTTATCACTTTATACTGAATATCAAGAAAATCAATGGAGAGTCTTCTTTACTTGTGATGAAAGTAAAAGCACAGTCAATTTTAATCTTACTTTAGAGCTTTACCTTGATCTGACTAGTCAGCATTTGAGTTGTTTAGCAACCTGGATATTAAATAGTCTATATTCTTGAGCTTTCTTATCAGTGCAGCAAAGATATTTTATTATAGTGCCTTTACAAATACTTTTCATGTAATTTACTACAGAGCTTTCCTTTAGTTAAGGCTGATTTTATTCTTGAAGAGTGACATTTTATTTTTGATTTCATATTTTCCTTCCAAGATAGAGGTTTATGTTATTCTGCTTTCACTATCTTAATATTACATTGGGTCCTTAATAGGTTGGGCAAGTCCATCAGGATTTCATCTTTCAGAGACTATGCTAACTTTGAAGAATTGAGCCAAAGGGCACCAAAAATAAATACATTTTTGGCAGAGAAAAGAGGGGCCCTACTGCAGGATAATTAATGGAATTCCCAAAGAAAAGGAATACTTAGATACCACAAGGAGGCTTTAGTCTTCACTAAAATCTAGCACTCTTATTCTCCTCAGTCCTTTGGCCTTAGCAAAGAGGATAGAGAGCAACACCTAGTCCTCAACTATGGCTCAGAGAAATGAAAGTAAAGTGACATCAGAAAAGACAGAAAAGATAACACAGAACAAATGGAAGGGAAGGGCATGGCAAATATGTAAACAGGTAATGTTACAAAAAAAAAAAGATTAAATTAAGAAGAAAAAGATATATCAAGAAAAAGAAAAAAATAATGTAGCATTCATTAAAAAATAACATAAACAACTTAAGTATATGTCTTATGAGTGCTTTATGCCAGAAAAGTATTAAATAAAGTTCTCAATCCAATAAAGGAAGAGCTCATTGGCAATATAACACACAATAAGAAAAAATAAATGAGATGCAAACCTACGTAAACAAGATTAGGAAACCAAAATAACCATTTCAGATTCAAAATAGGAACAGTAAAAAGAAAATCAATGTAATAGTAAAAAGCTTCAGTTAATCAACATGAACGCAGAAGAAAAAGGCAAAGAGATTAAGGTAACAAGATGATAGATGTGAAAGATAAGAAGATCCAACATAATAATAATTGGGATCATAATGATAGAACCAATCAAATAAAGCATTAAAATACGCAGGGATATAATGCAACAGATGTTTCTTAAACTAAAGGAATAACTACGTTTACAGATTGAATTCCAAGAAACTGATACAATCAAATTATATTAAAAACATTTTCTGGTGAAATCATTAAAATTCTAGAATTCCCTGAGACTCTAGAGAAAAAAAAGCGAGAAAAAAAATCAGGCTATTATTATCTTCAGTTCAGTTCAGTTGCTCAGTCATGTCCGACTATTTGCGACCCCATGAATCACAGGACGCCAGGCCTCCCTGTCCATCACCAACTCCCCGAGTTTACCCAAACTCATGTCCATTGAGTCGGTGATGCCATCCAGCCATCTCATCCTCTGTCATCCCCTTCTCCTCCTGCCCCCAATCCCTCCCAGCATCAGAGTCTTTTCCACTGAGTCAACTCTTCACATGAGGTGGCCAAAGTATTGGAGTTTCAGCTTCAGCATCAGTCCTTCCAATGAACACCCAGGACTGATCTCCTTTAGGACGAACTGGTTGGATCTCTTTGTAGTCCAAGGGACTCTTCAAGAGTCTTATCCAACACCACAGTTCAAAAGCATCAATTCTTTGGCACTCAGCTTTCTTCACAGTCCAACTCTCACATCCATACATGACTACTGGAAAAACCATAACCTTGACTAGATGGACCTTAGTCGGCAAAGTAATGTCTCTGCTTTTGAATATGCTATCTAGGTAGGTCATAACTTTCCTTCTTCACTTATTGTTAAAAATGCTGAATGCCAGAAGACAACAGAACAATGTCTCTAATCTTCTGAGAGAAAGAAGAAATGTTATATCCGTTCAAATGATGATTCAAAGATAAAGGCAAGTGACAGACATTCCAAAACATGAAAATCCTCAGGGAAGATCTCACACTATTCAACAATCTGCCAAAATGAAGGAACCACAGGAAAAGGAGCACCTGTGATCACTGCATCCATTTAAATGTAGAACCACATTTAAACAACCAAAAGGATGATGACTACAAAATAAATAAATAAATAAGTAAATAAATATATCAGTTCAGTTGAGTCGCTCGGTCCTGTCCGACTCTTTGCAATCCCATGAATCGCAACACGCCAGGCCTCCCTGTCCATCACCAACTCCCGGAGTTTAGTCAAACTCATGTCCATCAAGTTGGTGATGCCATCCAGCCGTCTCATCCTCTGTCGTCCCTTCTCCTCCTGCCCTCAGTCCCTCCTAGCATCAGGGTCTTTTCCAGTGAGTCAACTCTTCGCATGAGGTGGCCAAAGTATTGGAGTTTCAGCTTCAGCATCAGTCCTTCTAATGAACACCCAGGGTTGATCTCCTTCAGAATGGACTGGTTGGATCTCCTTACAGTCCAAGGGACTCTCAAGTAAATATATAGCCTGACCAAATCAGAACAATTCTAAAAGTGAAGAAAGAAAGATGGGAAGAATTATAAGAAAGCTTATTTCCTCATCTTTCTTAACAAGTAGTGAATCTATCTTTTTAAAGTTAATGTGTAGGTATAAAAATTAGTGATTCTCACCTCTTAGGGGTTATTACTTTCTGGCTATCCACTGTTCATCCGTCCATCATTCCAACTGTTCATTATCTTACATATAGACATACTCCTAATGGTGTTCATCAAATGTGAACTATTTATTTATGGATGGTGAAATTTTTCAGGCTTTCTTTCACGCCTCTGTTTTGCTTGAATTTTTAAGAAGTGATCATCATCACTGGAGTGGGTTTAAACTGACCACATGTTCTTTGCCAATCTTCTCATCAGGAAATGGAGTCTATCTCCCATCCTTGCTATCTGAGCCTGACTTATGGCTGGCATTGACCAATGGGACTCAACAGAAGCCATGTATTGAGATTTCCATGCTTATTCTCTCGGAACCCTGAGACAAGCATGCTGTGATGTGAAGTGGGAGGAAGGTTTCTATGGCTGAGTCATGTTGATGTATGGCAGAAACCAGCACAATATTGTAAAGCAATTATCCTTCAATTAGAAATAAATTAAAAAACAAAAAGAAATCCAAGATGTAAGAACATATGAAGATACAGTCCCAGAAATCCTAGTTCTTCCAACCATCCTAGATGAGGCCCTAGGAGTGTGCATGAGGCCATGTTAGACCAATTCACCCCAGCTGAATTCCCAGACGGCTGCAGTTGCATGAGTGAGCCCAGGGAAAACCAGTAGAAGATCCTAGTCAATCACAAACTTATGAGACACAATAAATTGCTTTTGCTTTAAGCTACAAAGTTTTGGAGTTAATTCTTACATACCAAAGATAACTGCTCTCTTTTACAAAAAGAATAATTTCAATACTCTTAAAAATCCAAATAAGATGTGGAAGTCTCCATTCTACATAATAGGGGAAGTTCTCCTTAACCTGACTTTTTCGAAGGTATTCATGTTTCCCTGCCAATATGTTCTACAGTGCTCTTTCCACTATTGACTACTTTGACATTCTCCGTTACCGCTTTTGTCATTCTCTCACAAGCCCACTTAAACCCACACTATAAATGACTGTAATTCCTCTGTTGCCTGCCCCAAAGTACCACAAACACAAGCTTGTGTAGGTCTCAGACTTTCACTAAAGGTAAAAGATAAGATACTAAAAGCACTGTATTATTTATCTATTACTGTGCAATACTCAAAAATTTAGCAGCTTACAATAAGCATATATCAGTTATATAGTTTCTATGGGTCAGGCCTTTGGTAAGCGGCTTAACTGGGTAGTTCTGGCTTCAGAAATCTCCTGAGGGTGAATCAAAATGTAGGTCACAGCTGAAATCATCTGAAGGCTTGACTGGGGCTAAAAGTTCTGCTGTCAGATGATTCACTCACACGACTGTTGGTAGGAGTCCTTTTCAGAGCTTTATAAGAGGCCCCAAGACATGACAAGTTACTTCCCTCAGTGTGAGCCTGTGGTCTAGAAGAGCAAGAAAGAAGTTACAATGTCTTTTATGGCCTAGGCTTAGAAGTCTGTTATTCCTGTAATAGTTTCTTAGTTACAAAGTCAGCCCCATTCAGTGCAAGGAGAGTCTACATAAATTTATGAATATCAAGAATTGGGGATTATTGGGGACTGTCCACCACAAGCCTCTAGGATGAAAATGACCCACACCATTAGGAATCTGTGAGGTCTTCATCTCATCAGTTTTGCCAAATCACTAAAAGTATCAACAAAATTCCCCCCAAACAGAGTCACCATGGAAAGCTGTACAGGGTGTTGACTATACCAGTAAACCCAGTAGAGAGATCTGAGCCCAAAACCCTAATAGTGGTCTGTGTCTCTCCCAAGAAACAAGTGTCCTTTTCTGGACACAAATATACTTGAAAGACTGAGATGTATCTTTGTGGCTAAAGAAAACAACAGGAGAGCCTGCTGCTGCTGCTAAGTCGCTTCAGTCATGTCTGACTCTGTGCGACCCCATAGATGGCAGCCCACCAGGCTCCCCTGTCCCTGGGATTCTCCAGGCAAGAACACTGGAGTGGGTTGCCATTTCCTTCTCCAATGCATGAAAGTGAAAAGTGAGAGTGAAGTCACTCAGTCGTGTCCAACTCTTTGTGACCCCATGGACTGCAGCCCAACAGGCTCCTCCGTCCATGGGATTTTCCAGGCAAGAGTACTGGAGTGGGGTGCCACTGCCTTCTCCAAAGGTGAGCCTAAGTGTTCATAATATTTTAAACAAAATCATGCCAATTCTGTAATCCCGAAATGAGAAGAGGCTTTTGTGCAATCACTGAAGAACTATTAATAAGAAATTTACTTCCAGTATTTGCTACAAGTCAGCAACTTAACTGAAGTTGCTTTGCAAAATTTGACCAAGTCCAAACTTACCAGCTCATCACAATGTCTAAATTACCACCGCGCCTCTTTTTTATTTTCCTACTTTTTGGCCATGCAGTGCAGCATGCAGGGGATCAGTTCCCCTGCCAGGCATGGAACCCACGCCCCCTGTGGTGGAATCTTAACCACTGAAGTGCCAAGGGAGTTCCAACTTCTTCACCTTTTAGTTCTTAGCTGGTATCATACTGGACTTTTACAATGCATTGAGGAGATTTTTGTTTCTAGACTCCCCAGTGTAGTTCTATGTTTCTAGGATATTATGTTCTAGGAATCAATAATAGATAAACTCACAGAAAAACTTCCTACATTGTTTTGCAGTCATATATCCATGTCGGGACCCCCCCGGTATTCTAGTGGTTAAGAATCCACCTTGAGGTACAAGGGACACTGGTTCAATCCTTGGTCTGGGAAGATCCCACATGTGACAGGGCAACTAGGCCCATGCACCACAACTGCTGAGCCTGTGCTCTGGAGCCAGCCAGCCGCAACTAGAGAAACTACCGTAGCCCATGCACCCTAGAGCCTGTGGCCTGCAACAAGAGAGGCCACCACAATGAGAAGCCCAGGCACTGTAGCTAGAAAGTAGCCCCCACTCTCCACAACTAGAGAAAGCATGCACACAACAATGAAGACCCAGCACAACCATAAATAAATACATATATATATACATTTTTTTTTTAAGATGAACGGAAATCATACTTTTTAAAAAGATATCCATGTTGAAAAAACTTGAAATGTAAATTCAGGGCTACTGAGAACTTTCAAAGCTATTGCATCAATATGTTTTATATTTGTCTTTCTAAATACAAGATATTTGTAACATGTAATAGTTTAATCCAACCAAATCAGTTTCTCAAAACTATCTATGGCTACTCAATATATATCATGTTCTTCCTGCATGGAAAAGAGTGATTGCTGATCATTTAATTGGCTCTGTGAAAGAACTAAACGGGGTTGAAGTCATTCCCATTAAGTCACATCCTTAAAATAAGTGATTGCAGTCTTCTGCAATCTGTGCAAATCTCCTTTATTTTATATATTTCAATGTGTAATTTTGACTTTGAATCAAACTATTTCTTCAAATTCAGTGTTGCTTTTCTGTTTTATCCCTTTTTTCTGCCTGTTTGGAAGGCCTTACATTTGTCTGGTTGCTCTAATATGGAGAGGTAGCTAGTCCCTAGGCATCCTTTGTCTTCTGCTGGTATCTGGTAAGGTGCATCTCTTCCCTAGCATTTTTTGGTTTTTATTTCCACCTGCATCTGATAAGATTATCTTTGTGTTACCATGGCCTCCAACTGAAAGGTACTCTTTATCCCACTCTCAAGGGTCCTTTGAGTCAATTGGCCCCTTTTAGAAAGATCCATACCCCTTTCATCAGCACAGAGCTGATCCACATTTCACATTGTGTGCTTATGAAACTGCCCTTAGACCCATCTGCAGAGCTGCTTCACTCAGCCCCTGCTGAGTGCTTAGCTGGCTTTCTCAAACAACATGCTAGGAGGTGAAGATTCGTTTCCCTGTTTATTGAACTACTCTCAAATATCTCTGGGGTTTCCAGGGCCCCAGAGCAGGGTGGGAGCACAAGAACCGTCCTCTGAGACAGTTTGTCACATCTGCCTCCTGTTTAATCTATACTGCCTCCTGTCGTCATCATTGTGGTTCAGTTGCCAAGTCATGTCTGACTCTTTGCAACCCCAAAGACTGCAGCACACCAGCCTCTCTGCCCCTGACCATGTCCCAGAGTTCTCCCAAGTTTATGTCCATTGAATTGATGATGCCATCCAACTACCTCATCCTCTCTTGCTCTCTTCTTCTGCCTTCAGTTTTTCCCAGCATCAAGGTCTTTTCCAGTGAATCAGTTGTTTGCATCAGGTGGCCAAAGTATTGAAGCTTCGGCTCCAGCATCAGTCCTTCCAATGTGTATTCAGGTTGATTTCCCTTAGGATTGGCTGATTTAATCACCTTGCTATCCAATGGACTCTCAAGAGTCTTCTCCAGCACCACAATTCAAAAGCATCAGTTCTTCGGTGTTCAGCCTTCTTTATGGTCCAACTTTCACATCCATACATGACTACTAGAAATACAATAGCTTTGACTATGCAGACTTTTGTTGGCAAAGTTCTTTGCTTTTTCATTTGCTGTCTGGGCTTGTCATAACTTTCCTTCCAAGAAGCAAGCATTTCTAATTTCATGGCAGCAGTCACCATCCACAGTGATTTTGGAGCCCCCAAAAGAGAAAATCAGTGACTGCTTCCAACTTTCCCCCTTCTATTTGCCCTGGAGTGATAGAACCAGATGTCACGATCTTAGTTTTTTGAATGTTGAGTTCTACATGTTAAGCCAGCTTTTTCACTCTCCTCTTTCACCTTCATCAAGAGGCTCTTTAGCTCCTCTTTGCTTTCTGCCATTAGAGTGGCATCATCTGCATATCTGAGGTGGTGGTTTTTCTCCAGGTAATCTTGATTCTGGCTTGTAATGCTGCCTCCTACACATTTGTCTCAGGGATATAGTTATTATCTTTAAAAATCCAGTATCTTCCTTTATGATATTAAATTTATGTTCTACCTCTTACACAGTTTTTCTCTGGACTTTCAAAGCTTGGCTCAGAGCATGTGGAAATCTTTTATCTTTCAAAAATCCCAGATCTTACAATTCAAGAGCTCTGATTTTCAAAACTAGTACCTCCGTTAGGGTTGCAAAATGTGTTAATTTTAGTTAGGACTACCCTAAGAAAATACCACAGACTGGGTGAACTAGACAACGAAAGCTTATTTCCTGACAGTTCTGGATGCTAGAAGTCCAAGATCAAGGTGTCATCAGGGTTGGCTCCTACTGAGGCCTCTCTCCTTTGTTGGCAGACAGCCACCCTCTTGCTGTGTCTTCACGTGGCCTTCTCTTGTCCGTGTGTTATCTGTGTGTTAATTCCCTCTCCTTATAAATAAATATTCCAGTCATATTGGATTAGGGCTCGCCCAAATGACCTCATTTTACCCTAATTCTTTTTAAAGGTGCTGCCTCCAAATACAGTCACATTCTGATGTACTGGAGGTTAGGATGTTAATATATGAATCTGGCAGGAGTCGGGGAGGATGGTGCAGTAGAACACAGTTCAACCCACAAAACAAAATAATCTATTTAGAAATGTGTGTGTGTGTTCAGTTGTATCTGACTCTTTGGGACCCATGGACTGCACCAGTCTCTTCTGCCCATGGGATCTCCCAGACAAGGCTACTGGAGTAGATTGCCATTTCTTTCTCCAGGAGATCTTTCAACCCAGGGATCAAACCCATGTCTCCTGTGCTTCTTGCATTATCAGGAGGATTCTTTACCACTGAGCCACCTGGGAAGCCCATATTTAGAAACTTAGTTGTCTTCTAAATTTTCTTTGGACTCCTTTATGTCCTCTTTTCTCTGGGGCAAATGAATACAAATTATGGCAGTTATGCAGTGAATGGAGGGTCTCAGAAGTCTAATTCTCATGGTTTACAAAGCCCTTCATAAACTTTCACTAATTTCTTCGACATCTTCTTTCTGTTTTCCTCCTATTCACTTTCTCTCCTCTAGTTATATAAGAGTTCTTTCGGATTCTCCAAATTCCCACTGAGTCCCTCACCTCTGGGTCTCGAAACATGTTGTTCCCAGATCTGAAATACCTTCTCTCATTCTACTTTCCTTTACCTTGCTAACTCCTACAAATCATTCATGTCCCAATGTCTGCTCCTTCTGGGGCCTGAAACTAGGTTAAGCTTCCCAGTCTGTCAGGCTTCCCATAGCACATAACTGTGGGTTACAATTTTATAGAACTCTGTCGCTACCCATTTCATCATTTATGTGATATCTGTATTTTCTGCTAAGCTGTAAGTTCCACAGTGACAAGGACAGTCTGTGTTGGTTACTGCTGTATCCAGAGTGTCTGCCACAATGTCTGGCACAAAGTAGAGACCGATTAGTATTCACTGAATGAGTAAAAAATTAACTTTGAGATGTTATTGGCTTGTGCACAGGAGTGGTAAGTTGTGGAATTATACTCACCTTTTTTTAAAGACACAGACCTTGCTCTATGCATCAGGCAGGATCATTAAACAACAGAAACGTATCTAAGCTAATTTAAGCAGAAAAGGATATTGAATAGCTTGCAGTGTCTTCCAGAAAGTTAGAGAACCTGGTTTGGAGGTTATAATGCCCAAATCACAATGCAAAACAGCCGCTACCTCTGGGGACTCAATGCCACAGCTGGCACAGCCAGCATCACTAGACACTAAAGAGCAGGACCAGTAGAACCACTGCCCCCACTGCCTCTGGAAAGCTGCACCTACTGCATGACAGCCTCTGCCACGTCATCACTGTCCCTACAGAGCCTCCACTGCTCAGTTACGACCCTGGACCCTATTCTCACTGCCTTGGCCATGCCCACTGCCCTGTGGCCACCGCTGCTGTCTGAATGGATTCTGGACAGACACTGCATCTTTGCATCGCCAGCCTTCAACTCAGTAATCTGTTTGGCAGAGCCCAGTTAGTGACCAAGGCTCTAACTACAATGGGGGTTGGGGAAAAATGTTTGCGACCCTAATGTGCATCACATATGGGGTTTCATCATCTTCCTGTATTTATCAGCAGTATCCCAAAGAGAAGACGACTCAGAGGCAGGACACCGGAGGCGGCAGGATTCTGGTGCAAAGGAGCAGGTGTTAACATGACCAAGGAGCTATGGAAGGTCTAAGGGAGGGAGGCTGAGGGAAGGGATGCAGGGAGAAAGTCTGTTCTGACTGAAGGGTTGGTCACATGCTATGATCTAAGAACACACAGGTGTAATCACAGGTTCAAAGAGTGATTTGGAGCATATGGGCTATGCCTTATAGTGTGAGAAATTCGCAAACATAGGAAGGAGGTTCAGACAATAGGAGGCCAAAAAGAATGACAAATGTCTACTGCATGGTTATTGCAGAAGCCAGAAGTTCTATTACCCCACAGAGATCTCTGTAATGTGTGTGTGTGTGCGCGTGTGTGTGTAATTGATGCATCTTTACAATCTTTGACTCTAAACTTGCTATACCACAATTTTTAAAAATGTCAACATCAGTGGTCAGCTTTGCACACTTGCAGCTGATCAGTTCCACCTGCAACTTGTACTCAATATTTGTGCCCCTCCCAACTACCTCATTTCTTTTCTATTAATACCCTTTCCTTCACTCTCTTACCTTCCTTTATGTATGTGAATCTTCTCACCTCAAGAGAGCAGAGGCTATGTCAAATGAGCATGGGAATGTTGTGCCTAGTGAGGTTTCATACATAGAATAGGCTCTTTCTTGGCAAAAAATAAAAAGTTAAATGGAAACATACAGGGGAAATCTGCTTAATCCATGCCACCTCCCTGCAGTGCTGGTGCTAGGGTTTATTTTGTTCAATGGGTCAGGTAGCTATTTTTAGCATTAACTTGATTTTTTTCACCACGACAGATCCCAGTTTCATTGAAACACTTTCTCAGGTCATTTCAGTCTTAGGAAATCTCTTTGTCCCATGTCTTTGAACCAGTGATTACACCACTGTTTTCTTAGATCATAGCATGTGACCAACCCTTCAGTCAGAATAGACTTTCTCCCTGCATCCCTTCCCTCAGCCTCCCATCCTTAGACCTTCCATAGTTGCTTTTAATGTCCTGCCTCTGAGTCATCTTCTCTTTGGGATGCTGCTGATGAATGCAGGAAGATGAAAGTAGGAACCAGAGGAAATCTGGAAGAAATGACGGCAGAGAATTCCTCATAATGATCTCGGTTTTATCTGAAATATCTTTTTTAAAAAATGTAAATGCCTCTTATACTGTGATTAACCTCTTGCTAGCTTATCCCCACCACCGTTTTTTCTCTCTTCTTCTGTCTTCTATGAGTTTTAAAGTTATATTTTCCATATCCATTTTTTAAGTAGTTATCCCAGGTATTTTAACATGCATGCTTTAAAAAATTAAATGTTGATCTTTCTATTTGTTCCCCCAAAACAAAGACGCTAGTGCTTCCGACCTAATCAGACTTCTCGAATTATATGTTATTGTTGTCCAGTATCTGGTTTGTATTTTTTAACATGACAAAATAAAGGCTATTGTTTTATACAGTCAATATTTGTTTAGATTCACCTACATTTTTGTGGAAACCTTTCTGGGTAATTCCTTTCTGCATGTGAGACTTTCCACTTGGCATTACTTTTACCTGAATCTGTTGGTGGTAAATTCTGTTATCTTGGTTTTTGGTAGCGTGCATTTGTTATTCTTTCCCTCTTCCCTTGAAAGATCGTTTCACCATGTATTTCATGGTTGGTTGACAATTATTTTCACTCAGCACTTTAAAGATACCGTTCATTGTCTTCTAGTTTTCATTGTTGTACAAAAATTACTCCATTAGGTTATTTGTGATGTCTTGTAGAAAGTCTGGACTCTCTACTTGTTTTGCAAGCCTTTCCTTTGATGCTTTATAGTTTCACTAAGATTTACATCTATAAGAGAATTTTTTAAAATTTTTGCCTAGGATCTTTTTGGATTTCCAAATCTGAAAATCAGTTGTGTGTTTTTTTTTTTAATTTTAAGTTCTGGAAACTTTTGACCATTATCTCCTAAATGATTGCTTCTTCCACATTCTCTTTATTCTATCCTCCTGAAACTCCAATTAGAGAACTCCTCTATATGTTAGAGAAGTTAGAACTTCTCTCTCCTCCATGTCTCTTAATCCCTTTCTACCCTTATTTCTATACTAAAGAGTAAATCCTTTACAACCTACAGTAGCATTACAAAAAAATCAACTTCTAGTTAAATATAATTGGAATTATAAAGCTCCAGGAAGGGAGTTGGAAGTAACCAAATCTTGTTCTATCAATCACAATGCAGAATCTCAATCTTCAGTCAGACTTGAGCCAGGTCATTAGCTCTCTTGCTCTCAGGGCCACGCTGGTACCTCGCTGCAAAAGGCACACTCACACTAAGGTTGGGCTTCCCAGGTGGTGCTAGTGGTAAAGAACCCACCTGCCAGTGGAAGAGACATGAGAGATGCGGGTTCCATCCCTGGGTTGGGAAGATCCCCTGGAGGAGGAAATGGCAACCCGCTCCAGTATTCTTGCCTGGGAAATCTCATGGACAGAGAAGCCTGGCGGGCTACAGTCCATGGGGTCACAAAGGGTCAGACATGACTGAAGAGACAGCATGCACACTAAGGCTATGACCTTGATCTTGAGGAAGAGGTAGGTCAGGAAAAATATCAGATTGCTCCTGGTCTTTGTCCACCAAGTAGATCTCTCTGCAGAAGCAGGAGAAGGAAGGAGCTTGCCGCCCTCTGTATCAGTCTAAGTTGTCTGCTTTGAGCAGAAAATGCTGTTATTGAAAAGTTGTGGAAGAATGTAATACATGCCAGCCTAGCCAAGATCCCATACTAACTCCTTTGATTGACTTAAACATTGTGTGTTGAGGTCAGTTCCATCTGCAAAAGGCTGTAAGGACTGTTTCATATCTAGGCCCTGTCACAACAATCAAGCTCTTCACGAGTTGTTTTCAGCAACACCACAAGTATGATTTCCTTTCTCAGATGCTGAATTTGATGGATTTGCTGATAGAAATTCTATCTACTTTTATATGAGCCACCATTATGTTGCCTCATTACCCTACCTCTAATGGCCAGACTTGAAGAATGACATAGTTACCTTTAGAGTACTTCATACCTGTTGCCTGGTTTATCATGACTGTTCATGTCATTCACACTTCAGAAATAGAAGTCAGTGTGACCGAATAATTATCCTGGCTCTCTCTCTCCAGGCTCAGAGGACAATACTCAACACATGCGCCATCTCAAGTCCTTTTTGGAAATAGATACTTAAATAAATAAAAAGACCTTCTCTGGAAAGCATTGTGTCCACACCTGGCATTAATTCATTTGTGCTATGAAGGCAAGTGTTTTCTATGATCTCCTTGGCACTGAATCAAGGTGGATTTTGTCATTATAATTGAGTCCACAGGACAAATGTAACAAAAGTTCTAGAAAAGTATTTCTCAAAGCACGCTGCTCATAATAAGTGTACCTTGGGAAATTAAGATGTGTTATGTAAGAAAAGGGTTCCATAATCAAGCAATTTTGAGAAATACTGCATTAAACAAGGATAACAAAGTTAAACAAGCCTCTTTACTACAGGAATTTTCAGAACCTTTAATATACTAATGCACATTGTAAATCATAAAGAAGATAATATCTGGCATTTTTCCAAATGCGTTTGACCATGGAGTACTCTGTTGCTGAGCATCTTACCAGATGTGTTCCATGAAATAGACTTGAAACCTTGTTAAAGCAGAAGCATTGCTTTATCACTCAATTTTCTTTCTCCTAAGGTAGAAAAAAACAGCAAATCCAAGAGAAGCATCTCTTTTTGAGCCATCTGATGTTGATTTTTCATCAGTCAGCTGGAATAGCTCTGTCACAGTCCTCTGAAAGAGATGTTCCTTGCCACAGAGTTTTTTTATCTGACCACTCTGAGCAATCACAGACCTCCCTGCTGGCTTCCCCACTTGGTCTCCCAAGACAACTGCAACCCAACCTTGTTGGCCTCTACCCTTCATGTGCTCACTTGCCTCCTTTGGCTTTCAACCTTTATGACTTGATATCCCCACTGGACTCTGTGCCTTGGCCTCTGGTGATTGCTGTTAATTCCAAAAATCCATTCTCTCTCTGGCTGTTAGACTTAGATCCTGCACTGTGTTTTGGGAGAACTCCACTTCTTGTCCTAATAATATACCCCCATTCCTAGCCACTTACACTCAGCTACTAGTGGCCTCTTGCTTCTATTTCCCTATACATCCTTTCCAGCTTCCCTGTAGAAGTTTATTCTAGCCCTGTCCTTGACCCTCAGCTATAGTAACCCTGACTACTGATGCTTGCCAGGATCATAAAATATTGGAAGGGTTTCTCTTGCCACATAGAAGATCAATCAAGCCACAGATGGAGTACACCTTGAGAGCTAAGATTCAGTGTTTGGGCACTTTTGAGTTCCCTGTGGTTTGCAAGTTATATAGGTTCAGTCCGTGGGTATCTTAGAGTCATTTTATACCAATAAACAATGGCATTATACATACTTTTTCCTTCTATATTCTTACTGTCTTGTATCTGTTACACTCCATAAACCTTGCTAATTCACATGTTATTAGGATTCATGGCAGTTCTCTGCTTATAGACCAGAGATTATGATCGCCCTGTCAATTTACTTGATTTTCTTTTGTTTTTTGGTTATTTTTTCTGTTTAAGTGCCCAAAACCCTACAGGCAGAAGTGCCTTCAAATTAAAATGCATTGTTAATATTCCCGACCACACACTTGGTTCATGTGGCTTTGAGTTTTGCTGCTGAGATGACTGTACATGATATTCTCATGGTGAGAAAATGTGCCCAACTCAGCTTGTTTTGCAGAACTCTTTTGTTCCCTCAGGCAAACTTGGCATGGTTTTGCTAAAGGTTCAGTTGGGACAACCCATATTCTTTCCCCCCGGGTCACTTTTCAAATTCCTTATCAATCAGTTTAAAGAAAGGTAAATAAGTACCTGACTTCAGAGTAGCCAAATAGTGTTAGTTTCTTGGAGGAAGTATATATGAGCATGTACATGAGTGGAGAGGGGTGGGGAGTTGAGAGGAGATTACAGACCCCTCTTTCAGTGACATCATGAGGCAAAAACATTTAAATATCTTTAAAAATTGGCAAGGCTCTTTATCAATGGAGAGACAGGTACCATCACAAACTTCAGAAAGATACCAGGGTGCTTATTTGCATTTTCATACTCATTGGGATGAGTATGTTTACAAAAGATTTACAGGAGGTTGTAAATCATATTTTTAAGGAATATGATTTCCAAAGTAAACCAGATTCCAGAGCTACCCTCAAGGATATTGTTCTTGTCCACTCAAGCCTGTCTGTTCCTGAGAATCACTTTACCCTTTACACAAACACTGATCTTTAAGCCTGGACCATGTGCTAGCTCCAGGCTGCTCTGTTACAACTTGGCACATCTACCCCCTCTCTCTGGATACATCCACACATTCTCACTTTTGAGTCAAGAGTACTTGGCAATCATTTCCCTGCAGGGATTGGCTCTTCTTCTTCCTATCCACTTAGCCAAAGATTACTCATCTCTCAATGTCAAACTCACACCAGTTCAATTCTAAACTCCGAAAGGGTAGAGGCTGTGTCTGTTTTCTTTATAGTTATTTACCCAGTGTCTGGCATATAATGAATTCTCAAAAAATATTTTTTGAGTAAATAGCAAATGATTGAGTTTTAAACATCGCCTACAGAATCAGGAGAAGGAAATGGCAACCCACTGCAGTATTCTTACCAGGAGAGCTCCATGGACAGAGGAGCCTGGTGGGCTATGGTCCATGGGGTAACAGAGTCAAACACGGCTGAAGACACAGCACAGAATCAGGAAATACCAGGATATTTAACAAAAGGTCAGGTTGATGCCTGCCCTGAGTGACCAGTCCTGCAGAGGGCAGCTCTAATTATTTACCATTCATTCCCTGGATTTGTATTAAGCCCCAACTGTGTACCAACACTCCACAAGGTTTTGTAGGAGATACAAAGTTAAGTCAGACTTGACCCCTATTCTCCAAAAACCTGTAGTCAGGAAGGGGGAATTTGATACGCACATCAATAACTGAAACACAAGGTTGAAAGTGACAAAAGCCAACAGAGGAAGAGCTGTGATAGATGAGAAGAGGAAGGAGATTAATTATGTAAGACGATGTTACATGAAACTTTGCTGTCTCACTTTGAGAGCCCAATAGGTGCCAAAAACCTCACCGTAACGCCCCTGCCCTAGAGCAAGGTGCAGGGCCACTTACACAGGGCATGCTGGGAGACCCATATCAAGGTATAGAAGGGATGATGTGCCTAGGGGCAGACTGGGGTATTTCTTTGGAGAGAATGATCAGTGTCCTATGTATTACCCTCTCACTTGTCCTCCAGGTAGAAAAAAAAGGTGCTGGGGAACAAAGGAGTTGCTGTCCTTCATCTCAAGCCAAATGGAGGGGTTCTAAGAGCACATCAGAAGTTTGTGGAGGGGCCTTGCCAGGTGATCCAGTGGTTGGGAATCTGCCTGCCGCTACAAGGAACATGAGTTCGATTCTACAAGCTGAGGAGCAGTTAAGCCTGTGCTCCACAACTACTGAAGCCTGCACCCTAAAGCCCGGGCTCCACAACAAGAGAAGCCACCACACTAAGAAGCCTACACACAACTAGAGAGAGCAAGCCCACACACCGGAAAGAAGACCCATTCCAACCAAAAAATAAAATAAATAAGCAGTTTGGGGAATGTGAGGACTTGTGCCTTAACCTAATCTGGTCATTTAATGGTGAACAACTACCGTCAGCAGACAGAAGAGAAGAGAACGTGTTGGGAGCAAGCTGAAATTCCACAAACAGCAGGACAGAGGCTCGTGTTTTCCTGGAAGGAAAGATGTAGGTTCCATGAGAAGGAACTGATATGGAGTCTTCTCAAAACAGAACATACTCAAGAAGATTCCCCAGTTGGGGAAAGGGTCCCAACAGAGAGGGTCTGTGTAGGGTGTTTGAAATCACAGGACTGATCACAGGAATCAGCTCAGCAGCAGCTTCCAGAGGACAAGCATTGTGTACGCTGGGGAGACTGCCATCTGAGGTCTCACTGGGACACTCTCCAGAGAACCCACAAAAGCACTTCGTGAGAGCCAGCATCCAGGGGGATCCGATAGGTCACCACAGCTGCTCTGGCCCCAGGAACCAGTGCCATTTCCCCTAATCCCCTCTGCCTTGGCCCAACTCTAAGGGTTTAGGCAAGCCGGCAGTGAGTGAGCTGAAGGAGGGGCTGGGAACCCGTGAAGAAGCCAAACAGGAATTTTCTGCCTCCTCTGTAGGCTTCTAGGCCCCGGTTAGGACTCTGCTGCAGGAAGGGAGAAACTTTATATTGGATAAAAGTTTGAAGTTTCGATGGTTACCCTGGACCAGGCTGAAGTTTTATGGGATTATGAGGCAAGAGTGGACTTTTTAAATGCCGAAACAAAGGGACTATTTATTCATTATCTAAGCATGACTGGAAAAGCCATGGGAACTGCCCAATATTTATGTCATCCAGGGAGGGTGTAAACCAAGCGACAGGAGAGAGAGGAAAATGCTGCTGTCTGCTTGCATCTATCTGGTGACAGTTCATTTAAGAAAAGCAGTTACAGTTCTTCCAGCTGAGGACATAAGAGAAGAAAAAGATTATTTTTAAACTGGTTATTAAAATACACTTACAGAAAGTGTATCTCTCATAAGTGTGTGGCTTGACACGTCTTCACAAGTTGAGCATATTCATGTACCCAGAACACATCAACCTCTAACATGCCAGAAAACCCCTTTGGGCTTCCTTTCCATCACTACTCCTCCCCCAGGGTAACCACTGTCCTGATTCCTAAGAGCCTAGATGAGTTTGGGCCTTTTTGTACTTCAGGGAAATAAAATCAAGCACTGTAAAGACAAAGTGTGCCCTTTTGTGACTTCTTTGGGTCAACGTTCTGTTTGTGGGATTCCTCTGTACTGCTCTGCATTGTCACAGGGGTTTTATTCTCTTTGCTATGTGTGGCATCCTTTTGTGTGACTATACCACACTTCATTTATCCATACTTCTGTAGATAGATAGGCATTTAAATAGTGTTGTTATAAATGTTTTTGGCTTCCCAAGTAGCACAGTAGTAAAGAATTCAGTGCCAATGAAGGAGATGTAAAAGATGCAGGTACATTCTCTGGGTCAGGAAGAGCCCCTAGACTAGAAAATGGCAATCCCCTCCAGTGTTCTTACCTTGAAAGTTCCATGGGCAGAGGAGCTTGGTGGGCTACAGTCCATGGGGTCGCAAAGAGTAGGACATGACTAAGCACACATGTTATATATGTTCTAGTATGTCTTTATTTTTGGTTACATACCCAGAAGTAGAATTGCTGGTCCATAGACTATTCAGCTTGGTGAGATATTGCAAAAACAGTTGTATCAATTTTCACTCACATAAGGATATGAGTTCTGTTACTCCACAATCACTCCACTTGGAATTCTCCTAACCTTTTAATTTTAGCCATTCAGATGGGAGCAGTGGTATCTCATGGTGGTTTTAATTTGCTTGTTCCTAAAGACTAATGAAGTTGAGAACTTTTTCATGTGTATTAACTAGTTTTCTACATTCCTTTATGAGGTGACTTGCCTTTTTTTTTCCCTAAATGAATTATTTCTCTTTATTACTTTGTAGGAGTTTATTATATAGGTTTGATAGAAGTAATTGTCAAATACATGTATTGCGAATATCCGCTCTTAATCTGGGTTGCATTTTTACTCAAGATATTTTGATGAACAGATGCTATTTATTTTAACATAGCCCAGTGTAGCGTTGGGCACATTTCCAGGTAAAAATTTTTTCATATACATCTCCAACTCACTCAATGCTGCTTTATGCAGAAAAATACCTTTCCACTGTAGTGTTTCATTTGTTATATAAAGTAGATAGCACACATTGTGGCTCTGCTGATGGGCTCTGTTCTGTTCTATTGGTCAGTTATCTATCATTGCATCAATATCATATTGCTTCAATTAGTTGTTATGTTGTTGTTGTTCAGTTGCTAAGTCATGTCCATCTCTTTGTGACCCCATGGACTGTAGCACACCAGGCCTTCCTGTCCATCACCATATCCCAGAGCTTGCTCAAACTCATGTCCATTGAGTTGGTGATGCCTTCCCACCATCTCACCTTCTATTGCCCCTTTCTCCTCCCGCCCTCAAGTTTTCCCAGCATCAGGGTTTTTTTTCCAGTGAGTTAGTTATTCATATCAGGTGGCCATACTATTGGAGTTTCAACTTAAGCAGCAGTCCTTCCAATGAATATTCAGGGTTGATTTCCTTTAGGATTGACTGGTTTGATAGCCTTTCTGTCCAAGGGACTCTCAAGGGTCTTCTCCAGCTCAGTTTGAAAGCAGCAATTCTTTGGTGCTCAGCTTCCTTTATTCCAACTCTCACATCCATACATGACTACTGGAAAAACCATAGATTAGACTGTATAGACCTTAGTTGGCAAAGCAATGTCTCTGCTTTTTAATTCACTGTCTATGTTTGTCATAGCTTTTCTTCCAAGGAGCAGGCATCTTTTAATTTCATGGCTGCAATATTCTCTTATTATTTCCTTTTAATGTTTTTAAGATCGGAAATTATTCCTTCTTTTTCATTCTTTTTTTTTTTTTTGGTAGAAAGGGAAGTTTGCGTTATTTCAGATGCCAACAATGGAAGGGGCGGCGGGGGCAGGAAAAGATCAATGTTTGTCCAGAGGCCGATTTCCTGCCTCCTCCCTGACAGTCGGTAAGAGCCTTTATAGACAGAGGGAGAGGGCTACATGCAGAAACAGCATAGTGAACTCTGACAGGCATCTTCAAATCTGTCATCAGTGCTCTGCCCAGGGTCATCTTGGTTGTTTTAGGGACAGTTAATGTTCATTTCCAGAGTCAATTTGTTTCCATTTCTTTGAAGCCAGTTCTTGGAATTGCGGCAGCTTATATCATGGGTACAGTCATCGTGGGCCATCTGGTCATCATGTACTTAGCTTCTTCCTCCTGGTAGGGGTTTCAGTATCTATGGGATATATCACAAGATATAGCTCAGGATATTATCTATAGCCCTTGAGAGGGAACTAAAGGTCCTTGACTATGCTTAATGAGTACATTATTATTATTTGATCTCCTTTGACTATTTCCCTTTATTTCTGCATTTTCTCACTTCTCTGGTTAAACTTATTCTTGGGCTAAATTTTTTACACAGACAGAAGGCAGACTGAGGATATGGGGGGTGGAGGTGGAGGCAAGGACCTTAAAGTCCTGCTCCGTTTCAGTATGCATACTCTGTTATAGCAGTTGACCATGGGCTGATGTAAAATTTCTTTGTGGAGGACAAGAAGGGAAGCAGATATTCTGAGCTGGTTCCCTCAACGTGCCAACTGCCCTTGCAGGTGTGGGTCGAGCAGGGTTGCAAGGGGTAGTGGAGAACTATATGAACCAGGACGAAGCTGTCATCCCCTGCCACTGACCTTCAGGCATGTCACTGTGCAGTTGGGAGGGGACAACCTTTCTGCTGCAGTCTTCCTGTTATCATCACCTTGGGCCTGACACCTCATTTTTAAAGCTGTGATTCCTTTTTCGACTCTAGATATTAATACACCAGTATTGGTAGTAGGATTTATTCATTTTGTTAATCCTTCAAAATATCAACTATTGACTCTATTAATTTTTTTACTTTTTTAATTGCTTGTCCCTCTTATTTATTTCCACTCATTTCTATTTCCTTCTTCTATGTACTTTGTGTTTATTCTGCTGGGCTTTTTCTAACATTTATGTGAAAATCTTAGATGATCGCTTTTAAATCTGTCTTCTTTTTCAAGATATTCATGTAGAACTATAAAATTTCCTCTAATCACACCTGTAGCTATATCCCACAAAATTTTTAACTTGTGTTTTGATTATCATTTAGTTACAAAGATTTTCTGTTTTCTTTGTGACTTTTTCTTGACCCATGATTTATTTAGAAATGTTTTACACAATTTTTAAATATATAGAATGTTCTAAATATTTTTCATTATTAATTTCTAATTTAATTCTATTGTGGTTAAACAATATACTCTGTAGGATATTTAATTCTTGAAATCTATTGAGTTTTTAAAAAATAGATGAAAATATGGTCTGTTATTTAGAGTAGTCAGTTAAGTCATATTAGTTGTCTAACCATTGCCTTATTGGTTTTTTTCCTACTACCTGTTTTATCAGTTACTGAGAGGGGTGAACTGTGGTGTTGGAGAAGACTCTTGAGAGTCCCCTGGACTGCAAGGAAGTCCAACCAGTCCATCCTAAGGGAGATCAGTCCTGAGTATTCATTGGAAGGACTGATGCTGAAGCTGAAACTCCAATACTTTGGCCACCTCATGTGAAGAGTTGACTCTTTGGAAAAGACTCTGATGCTGGGAGGGATTGGGGGCAGGAGGAGAAGGGGACAACAGAGCATGAGATGGCTGGATGGCATCACGGACTCGATGGACATGAGTCTGAGTGAACTCCAGGAGATGGTGAAGGACAGGGAGGCCTGGCGTGCTGAGATTCATGGAGTCGCAAAGAGTCGGACACGACTGAGCGACTGAACTGAACTGAACTGAACTTAGAGGAGTGAAGGTATGAACAGCTTCAGCTATGATTATGATTTTTTATCTATTTTCCTTACATTCTGACATATTTTGCTTTGTATACTTTCAATCTCCATTACAAAGTATATACATATTTAGAACTGAATTGACCTTTATATTATTACAAAATATTTCTATTTATCTCTGCCAGTAGTTTTTAGTTAGAAGTCTGCATTTTCATTTATTAACATAGCCACACTAACTTTCTTGAGCTTAACCTTTTCATGATATATCTTTTTTCATCATTTTACTTTCAGATTATCCATGTCTTTATATTTAAACTTCATCTCTTATAAAAAATACTGAGTTTTGTGTTTTTATCTGACAATCTCTATAACTCAAATGTTAATCTATTTGCATTTAATGAAATTAATGATATTGTTTGACTCCAGTCTCACTATTTGTTTTTTATTCATTCTCTCTGTTTCAATTATTCCTCCTTTCCATCTTTTTTTGGGTTGAATATCTTTATTTTACTTTATTAGTTCTTTAACTATAACTCTTCATATAATTTTTTTCCTGTATTATGTACCTTACAACAATATGAACTCATTTGCTTCCCCTCCTGTCCAATTATTGCTTGTGTACTTATTGTTATATATTTTGCTTTTATATATTATAAACTTTCATAATACACCATTATTATCTTTGCTTTAAAAGTTTAATCATCCTTAGAGAAACTAAGAGAAGAGAAAATAGTAAACTATATGTATCTACATATTTATCATTTATTCCAAAGTCCTTCCTATAGATTCATATTTCCAGCTGGCACTATTTCCTTTCAGACTCAAGAATTTCTTTTAATATGTCTTTTCAAGAATTTCTGTAGAAAATAAATCCTTTCACCATTCTTTTACCTGAAAAATCTCTATTATTCTTCATTGTTGAAGGATATGTTTACCGGATATAGAATGCTAAATTGATAGCTTTTCATTTCAACACTTTAATGATGTTATTCTGTTTTATTTTAATTCCATTATTTTCTGATAAAAATAAGATATCATTCTTATAATATATATTTTCTCTGTTTAAAAAATTTTTCTTTTTATCTTTTGGTCTTAGCAATTGGACTATCATTTGCATAGATGTGGTGTTCTTCATATTTTTTTCTTTTAAGAGTTCTCTGAGCTACTTGGATTTGTGGATTGAAATATTTCCAGTAAGTTAAGGAAATGTTTAACACACTGCTTAAGAAAAGAAATTCGACCCCACATTGTCTCCTTTTTTCTAACACTCCAATTATCTAGTCAGTCAGCTTGTTGTCCCACAAGTCACTGCAATTTGGCTAATTTTTTCAATTATTTTTTTCCTCTCTTTTTCAGTTTGAAAATTCCTGTTCACTTGTCTTTAAATTGGCTGGTTCTTTTTCTGCATTATCTAATCTTTTAAATACTATCCAGTCATTTTTTTCTTCTCTGATATTATATTTTCAGCTGTAGAATTTCAAGTTTGTCATTTTATATTTTCCATTTCTTTTTGGGGATTCCCTGTCTGTTTACCAATTTTGCTCATCTTTTCTTTTTTATCCACTAATATATTTATAAAAGTTGTTTTAAAATCCAAGTCTCAATGCTAATGTAAAAGTCTTGAGTATGTTTTCTCTTTGATTAATTGTTTATATGTTTCTGTGTATTCAAGTGTCTAATAATTTATTTTATCCTGGACAGTGTGGGTGATACGTTACAGAGATACTGTATTTTTGAAAGACAGCTGAACTTGTACTAACATACAGTTAAGTTATTGGTATTTCACATTAACCTTTTTTTTTCAGTTTTATTGAGAAAAAATTGGCATACATCACTTGATAAGTTTAAGGCATATATCATGATAGTTTGCTTTACATGTATTGTGAAATGATTAATACAATAGGTTAACATCATCTCATATAGATATAAAGAAAGGGAGAAAAATTATCTTTGAAAGAGAACTCTTAGGATTTACTCTCTTAACAGCTTTCCTGTATATCATACAGAAGTATTAAATATAATCATCCAGTTCTACATTACACCTCTTGTACTTATATATTACCAGAAATTTGTACTTTTTGACCACGTTGCTCCAATACCTCCTCCCTCCACTCTGCCTCTGGTAACCACGCATATGAATCGTATTAATCATAAGTGAAAACTTGTTTCAAGTTCTGTTATAGTGGATTTATTTTCATTTTGTATTCAGTTCTAGGTTGAGCCCTTAGTCCTGGGCTTACTTATAGACATGGCTTTTCTGAGGTTTTTGTTAAAAATCTAAGATGTTTAATAAACCTTTCTAACTTGGCAGAATTTGAACTTTAAACTCTTTCTCCCCAGCTCCATGCAGCTACTAAAATCTCTTCCTCCTAGCCACTTTTTTGGGGGATCTCAATTTGTGTATTTGTACTTTTGCAATCACTAAAGGATTTTAGCAAATTCGAATGCAAAATTTGAGGGGTGGTATTTCATGCAAAGATGGGCTCGATAAAGGACAGAAATGGTATGGACCTAACAGAAGCAGAAGATATTAAGAAGAGGTGGCAAGAATACACAAAAGAACTGTACAAAAAAGATCTTCACAATCCAGATAATCACGATGGTATGATCACTCACCTAGAGCCAGACATCCTGGAATGTGAAGTCAAGTGGGCCTTAGAAAGCATCACTACGAGCAAAGCTAGTGGGGGTGATGGAATTCCAGTTGAGCTTTTTCAAATCCTGAAAGATGATGCTGTGAAAGTGCTGCACTCAATATGCCAGCAAATTTGGAAAACTCAGCAGTGGCCACAGGACTGGAAAATGTCAGTTTTCATTCCAATCCCAAAGAAAGGCAATGCCAAAGAATGCTCAAACTACCACACAATTGCACTCATCTCACATGCTAGTAAAGTAATGCTCAAAATTCTCCAAGCCAGGCTTCAGCAGTACCTGAACTGTGAACTTCCTGATGTTCAAGCTGGTTTTAGAAAAGGCAGAGGAACCAGAGATCAAATTGTCAACATCTGCTGGATCATGGATAAAGCAAGAGAGTTCCAGAAAAACATCTATTTCTGCTTTATTGACTATGCCAAAGCCTTTGACTGTGTGGATCACAATAAACTGTGGAAAACTCTGAAAGAGATGGGAATACCAGACCACTGACCTGCCTCTTGAGAAATCTGTATGTAGGTCAGGAAGCAACAGTTAGAACTGGACATGGAACAACAGACTGGTTCCAAATAGGAAAAGGAGTATGTCAAGGCTGCATATTGTCACCCTGCTTATTTAACTTATATGAAGAGTACATTATGAGAAACGCTGGACTGGAAGAAGCACAAGCTGGAATCAAGATTGCCTGGAGAAATATCAATCACCTCAGATATGCAGATGACACTACCCTTATGGCAGAAAGTGAAGAGGAACTCAAAAGCCTCTTGATGAAAGTGAAAGAGGAGAGTGGAAAAGTTGGCTTAAAGCTCAACATTCAGAAAATGAAAATCATGGTATCTGATCCCATCACTTCATGGCAAATAGATAGGGAAACAGTGGAAGCAGTGTCAGACTTTATTTTTTGGGGCTCCAAAATCACTGCAGATGGTGACTGCAGCCATGAAATTAAAAGACGCTTACTCCTTGGAAGAAGTTATGACCAACCTAGATAGCATATTGAAAAGCAAAGATATTACTTTGCCAACAAACGTCCATCTAGTCAAGGCTATGGTTTTTCCAGTGGTCATGTATGGATATGAGAGTTGGACTGTGAAGGAAGCTGAGCGCCGAAGAATTAATGCTTTTGAACTGTGGTGTTGGAGAAGACTCTTGAGAGTTCTTGGACTGCAAGGAGATCCAACCAGTCCATTCTAAAGGAGACCAGTCCTGGGTGTTCATTGGAAGGACTGATCCTGAGGCTGAAACTCCAATATTTTGGCCAGCTCATGCGAAGAATTAACTCATTGGAAAAGACTCTGATGCTGGGAGGGATTGGGGGCAGGAGGAGAAGGGGACGACAGAGGATGAGATGGCTGGATGGCATCACCAACTCAATGGACATGAGTTTGGGTGAACTCTGGGAGTTGGTGATGGACAAGGAGGCCTGGTGTGCTGCAGTTCTTGGGGTCGCAAAGAGTTGGACACGACTGAGCGACTGAGCTGAACTGACTGACACAATTACTAATATGAAATTATGTACTTCATCCCTCAGGATAGGCTAAGGTAAAATTCATCAATTTAAACAGAAATATGAAGAAAATAAAGTGAAATTGTTGCCTGGAGATGGACAAAAATTTTGAAAGTGTTCTCTGAGCCATTAATGTGTGAGAAATTTTGTTGTTCAGTCACTACATCATGTTCGACTCTTTGCGACCCCATGAACTACAGCATGTCAGGCCTCCCTGTCCATCGCCATATCCCAGAATTTGCTCAAACTCATGTCCATTGAGTCAGTGATGCCATCCAACCATCTCATTTTCTGTCACCCCATTCTCCTCTTGCCTTCAATCTTTCCCAGCATCAGGGTCTTTTCCAATGAGTCAACTCTTCGCATCAGGTGGTAAAAGTATTGGAAGTTCAGCTTCAGCTCCAGTCCTTACAATGACTATTCAGGGTTTTTTTTCTTTAGGTATGACTGGTTTGATCTCCTTGCAGTCCAAGAGTCTTCTCCAACATCACAGTTCAAAAGCATCAATTCTTTGTAGCTCAGTTTTCTTTATAGCCCAATTGTCACATCCATACATGACCCACTGGAAAAACCATAGCTTTGACTAGATGGACCTTTGTAGGCAAAATGATGTCTCTACTTTTTAATACACTGGCTAGGTTTGTCATAGCTATTCTTCCAAGGAGCAAGAATCTTTTAATTTTGTGGCTGCAGTCACTGTCCACAGTGATTTTGGAGTCCAAGAAAATGAAATCTGACACTGTTTCCACATTTCTCCATCAGGACTGGATGCCATAATCTTTATTTTTTGAATGTTGAGTTTTAAGCCAGCTTTTTCAGTCTCCTCTTTCAACTTCATCAAGAGGCTCTTTAAATCATCTCTTTCTGCCATTAAAGTGGCATCATCTGCATATCTGAGGTTGTTGGTATTTCTCCCAGAGTTCTTAATTCCAGCTCATGTGACAAATAAAGGTATAAAATATTCTCCTAAGACCACAGCACATTTAGGTTAAGAAAAGTAGTTTGAGATGGTAACTTGAACAATACTAGTAGTTAAAGTAATATGATGCTTTCTATTAAAATTCATTGTAACTTTTGGTTGGTGCTGCATGTCTAAGGAGGTGTATCTTGTAGAAATATTGGTACATTCATAAATATTGAAAAATAAATGAGTAAATATTTAACCTCTTGTACTTAATGTTTTTACTAATGTTACCATTAACTTTTCCATGGACTTTAAGTAGGTTTTAGATGAGTAATGATGTCTCTATTTTGCATTTCTTAGCGTCTAGTTTAAAGTCTGTATAATAAGCCATTATTGTAATACATTTTGAGATTTGCCAAAGATGAGTAAAACAACTTAGGGTTCTTCAGCAAATTTATATAATTTTGACTTTGGCAAGGAACATTTTGCTCCTTTTCAACTCCCTTTACTCTGCTTCTTAAATGGCATCTCACGTAAGATTGTTGAAAGATGACAGAGATCCACATTCCACTATTGTTAAAATGCAAGTCCATGACAACCTCAATCTAAAATGAATGCTCAAGTCAGTGTTAATGAATCAGTACATTCATAATTGGAAAATAGGCCTTTTTCTCCCTCCCCCTGACTTGGTAATACCTCTCATTAACTAGTGGTTCTGAGAATGCCTGTGATAGGCATCTGAAGGCAAAGTTGGATGGAGAAATATCCTAATCCTATTGATAGCAGAAGAAAAGGGAAAGGAGCTGGGATTTTCCCTCTCTTTATAGTCTTTTAATTAAGCTAAGACTTTGTTGTGTCATTTACAACTAGGAGGAATACGCAGGCAGCTGCATTTTACATTCTGAGTGGCTATAAATAGAAGAATTAACATAGAAAAGATTTTTTAAAACTATATGGATATGAGTATCTGTGACCTCCTAGAACACTGTTATGCTTTTATTTTTAAAAGCCAGTCTGTGTACGTGCTTTTTGAAAATTTAATTTTCTAAGCTAGAAATATTAGATCTAGAATTCCAAACCTGGGACATACAAGAGGAACTCCCTTCAATTCTCATTTAAAACTCTCTAAGCACAAGTCATAATTGTACATCACTTGTATGACTTTTTTAAAAATAGTCTCTCTCTTCTTAGATGGCTAGAGCCTATCTTGTATTTTTTTCACTGTTATCAGGCTCTGGTACAGGACCAGGCACAACATAGATCATCAACCAGCACTTGTGGAATAAGCAAAAGAATAATTTTTAAAGAGATTACATAAAAGTGTTATAAATAATTATCTGACATAGCAAATAATATATAAGGAACAAATGCAAACCTCAACATATGAAAAGAGAGACTTGAGAAAAAAAGGTGAAATAACATAAGTAATATGAGAATGCTATTATGAGATTAAAAATATATATTTCACAGAGAATTTATAAACAGACTTTGGAAAATTTTATAAGGAAGCAGTGTACTACTATTTTTCCTGAATGTTCTCTTACTACAATCCATGTGCCAAATACTGTATCAGGTTTTGAGTGAGATATGTATATTTGGAAATCCTAGTACCTGAGTTCAAAAGAACTGGTGCATTAGAAGGAAAAGCTGGAAAGTCCTCAAACACCATAGGAAGTACATTTAAGAGAAAGAGAGGTGATCCCAGTGAAAACTGACTTAGTAGCTGCAGCTCTAGCATTCTAAACCAATTTCCTTTCATAACTCTTCTGGGTTCACTTTAAAATTTTACCACAAGTGAGAACTAAACAACACCCTCCAACTCAGATTGGACTTCCAATAATCAAAGCAAACTAGAACTTTCAATCTAGTTTCTGGTAACTCATTTAAATTCTTCCTACAATTTACTCCCTTTCTTTCTGAACTTCCATTTTTCAAGAACTTGTAACTTTGTCCCTCATGGTGAGGCCATGAAGGATTTTTAAAAGTGTTTACATACTATCTACTATATGTAAGCACTGAGTGAGTGTTAGCTGCTCAGTCATGTGCATCTTTTTGCAACCCTGTGAACTGTAGCCCTCCAGGTTCCTCTGTCCATGGAACTCTCCAGGTAAGAATCCTAGAGTGGGTAGCTATTCCCTTTTCCAGGGGATCTTGCCTGACCCAGGGGATTGAACCTGGGTCTCCTGCATTGCAGGCAGATTCTTTACCATCAGAGCCACCAGGGAAGCGGTTCAGCAGTAAAGAATCCCCCTGCGATGCAGAAGACACAGGAGACTTGGGTTCAGTCCCTGAGTTGGGAAGATACCTTGGAAGAAGGCATGGAAACCTACTCCAGTATTCTTGCCTGGAGAATCCCATAATCAGAGGGGCCTGGCAAGTTCTAGTCCATGGGGTCACAAAGAGTCGGACATGACTGAAGCAACAGCACACACGCAAGTGTGTGTGTGTGTGTGTATATATATATATATATATATAGTATACAAAAAATTGCATATATGTATAAGTATGTATATATACACCATATCATCCATGAGGGAAGAGAGTGCAAGCAGACACATTTCTCTCTTTCTCTCTCTTTTTCTTTCTTTCTTTCTTTTCTTTTGTAATTAAAGTAATTCAAATACATAGCTCATTGAGTCAAGTGATATTACATTTATTGTTAAGACTTATCTGTCCTGCCACTTCATCTCTAATTTCCCCTCCCCAGAAGCAACCATTTCCAACTATTTTAGTCATTTCTTCCAGTATTTGCCTCCATATTTCTTAATTACATGCTAAGTCCTATTAATCTTTTTTTCATTTTAAATATTACCTACCAACTTCCTACTATGGAAGACCCTCTCTCACCCCTACAGAAGACACATTTCCTTTTCTTTCATCTTTTAAAATAGTTATGTCACTACTTGTGGTTAAATGATGACTCAATGTTTTCATTATTCAGACTACTTAGGCCATAGTCTCTTAATACCAACACCCAAATTTCTCTTAATTATCCCTAAATTCTCTGACAGAGCTAAGTCTTCTTCTCTCCATATTGTCAAGCATGACGGGTAATCTCTCAGGGTATATTTGTCGCAGTGGGACATCCTTCACGTACTTTGTTCTCCTGCAGTTACCTAGACTGCTTGCTCTCTTATTATTGTTCTCGTACTTCATTTGCCAATTTTTCTGCCAACTGTCAATATCAATAGGAATTTTCCTCTGGAGTTGCTTAGTTTTCTAGCAGAAGACAATAGAGAAGAGTTTTTTATTTATTGAAAATCTGATGTGTGTCAGGCCCTGAGGTTTGTGCCTCAGAGAATTATTTCATTGGATCCTGCTTTTACAGATGAGGAAACAAGCTCCGTGAGCAACAACGATTTGCCCGTGATCTCACGGCTAGCAAGTGTCATTGGTAGGTTTCAAACCTGGGTTTCTGTGACCTAAGTGCACATGTTACATTATTTCTGTGTCCTCAATTTGTCCTAGAAGGCGGGAAAAGTAGATCTTTTATGCCATGCCAAGAAATTGATCACATTGGTAAGAAAAAGGGAAAATCTGGAAATCCTTTTCCTTATTCTTACTTTCCTGTCCTTCTGTTGTTGTTGTTGTTGTTGTTGTTGTTGTTCAGTCACCAAATCACGTCTAACTCTCTGCGACCCCATGGACTGCAGCACGCCAGGCCTCCCTGTCCCTCACCACCTCCATGGTGTGCCCAAATTCACGTCCACTGAATCAGTGATGTCATCCAACCTTCTCATCCTCTCTCACCCTCTTCTTCTGCCTTCAATCTTTCCCAGCATCAGGGTCTTTTCCAGTGAGTCAGCTGTTTGCATCAGGTGCCAAAGTATTGGAGCTTCAACTTCAGCATTCTCTCCTTCTATTCTCCCTACAAATTCCAAGTTCAAATTGTACTTTCTGCCACCTTCTGTCACCACCTCAAGAACCATATTCTTAACTCTGAACTGAAAGATGTTGATATTGACATTCTTCAGTGGGAGGACCCACAAGGCAACAAACCCCTCTTGATAATCCCACTGCCTTTCCACTTGTTACTTTCAGGCACATTTTGATAAGAGTTTCTCTTCAAAAGACTTCTTTTCTCCCCTGTAGGGAGGAGAGTGTATTTCTATGAAAGTAATAAAGAATCCCTTTCTGTTACATATAAAATACAAATGTTGAAGAACAAAAAGGTATTTGTTCACTATCAGAATCTATTTATTAATCAAGAAAGTAGATTTGTATCATGACATCTCAGTGGACAAGTCGAGAAGGCAGCTTGGAATCCTAAAAAGAGATCAGAACTCTAGAAAAAGGTTAGTGAATATTTCTACTGAACTTACAGTTGAAGCAGTAAGATTAGTAGGAGATTACCTGGAGAGAGAACATACTCCTGATTATGTAGATTTTTCTATAAAAATATTTCTCATAGATAGAAATAAATGCCTTTTCTCTGCATTTTTTTGAAATATAAGAGGTGAGTTTTCAATTAAATGTATAATTCATTTAGTCCTAAGAAAGAATTAATACTTTAGATGGCTAAAAATGTTGATTTTTTAAAAATATGAGAAATATTAACATTTGGTAATATGTTTTGAAATAAGAGTAAATAGATGAAACAACACAAATCAAATGCATTCACTGATTACATTACAAAATACACAAAAACATTTCCTTGAGGATCAGAAAAAAATAGAGATGTTAAAGTTTGGGTTTTTAAAAAAATTATGGCATGTTTTATGCTGACAAGTTAATGTAAATGTTTGCGGGAAAATATTTCCAATTTGAGATAATATTTAAATCAATTACAAAAATGTATAACTTTTCTTTGGTTCATAACAAAAAATGTTAAGTCCATTTTGCTCTTAAGACACTGAAATGTCCATTTTTTTCAAATGGAAGTCACCATCAGTTCAGTTCAGTTCAGTCGCTCAGTCGTGTCCGACTCTTTGCGACTCCATGAATCACAGCACGCCAGGCCTCCCTGTCCATCACCATCTCCCGGAGTTCACTCAGACTCACGTCCATTGAGTCCGTGATGCCATCCAGCCTTCTCATCCTCGGTCGTCCCCTTCTCCTCCTGCCCCCAATCCCTCCCAGCATCAGAGTCTTTTCCACTGAGTCAACACTTCTCATGAGGTGGCCAAAGTATTGGAGTTTCAGCTTTAGCATCATTCCTTCCAAAGAAATCCCAGGGCTGATCTCCTTCAGAATGGACTGGTTGGATCTCCTTGCAGTCCAATGGACTCTCAAGAGTCTGCTCCAATACCACACTTCAAAAGCATCAATTCTTCGGCGCCCAGCCTTCTCCACAGTCCAACTCTCACATCCATACATGACCACAGGAAAAATCATAGTCTTGACTAGATGGACCTTAGTTAGCAAAGTAATGTCTCTGCTTTTGAATATGCTATCTAGGTTGGTCATAACTTTTCTTCCAAGGAGTAAGCGTCTTTTAATTTCATGGCTGCAGTCACCATCTGCAGTGATTTTGGAGCCCCAGAAAAATAAAGTCTGACACTGTTTCCACTGTTTCTCCATCTATTTCCCATGAAGTGATGGGACCAGATGCCATGATCTTAGTTTTCTGAATGTTGAGCTTTAAGCCAACTTTTTCGTGGAAGTCACCATACACAACTTATTTTATAAATTTAAAGGATAAACATATTTAAAGTATGATGCCTTTAAGGAAAAATATTACCTAATTCTTTGCCACATACCACCACATCTAGAACCAATAACTGAAACGCTATGATACCAAATCTCATAATGAAACCCCTTATAATGGAATTTTTTTGAAGATACTAAAGCCTAGTAAAAAATGTTTTAGTGGTTATTCCGGAATTTTGTGGAGATCAAAGAAATTCTGGGAACTCTGAAAATCTCACCAAGACTAAAGAGTAAAAACAAACTTTTAATTTCTTTCAACTATCCTTATTTACCTAGTAGTTACAAACTGCTCAGCAGGCAAGACAGACTCATCTTTCAGTACACTTTAATTAGAAAGGCTTCAACAAATGTTAGTATACATGTAGATGCTTTCACAGATTGCGAGGGGTATAGAGAATCCACCTAAAATCTTATTTTCATCTCTTGTAAATTATCATTAGCCTTAATCTGAAATCACAGAGATTGGTTCATATTTGTAGTCAAATTTGTTTTATTTACCACATATCTAGTTTTCAATATTTAGCTCATTTCCAATTTCTTATTCATTTAGGAGTCTGCTGAATACATTTCATATAAATTGCCCCTCTCTTACTTTGGATTATCTCTGTATGAGAAAGTCCTTAAAAGTAAAATTCCAAATTGAAATTTAACTAATATTGGTTGACCCCCTACTAAGTGGCCTTTCTGTAGTGCTTTTACATGCAGTATCATAAAAATAAAAATTATTTACACATTGGTATATTTCTTTCTAGTGGCTTTTCTTTTAAATGTAAATTTATTGCCCATGTAATTTGTATACTGCTTTAAAAAATCTAACATGGATACCTTAAACATTTTCCCTGATAACAGAATCTTCATCAGAATCTTCATATAACAGCTTTTAGTGACACCATCAAGTGGAATAGCTTATTTATAAACTCCTGTTTGATTGAGGAGGAGTAATAATAATAACCACTTAAGCTGGTTATTATTTTTCAGTATGAGAAAGAACATGGCTTCCCTAGTAGCTTAGCTGGTAAAACATCAGCCTGCAATTCAGGAGACTGGGATTTGATCACTGGGTTGGGATGATCCCCTGGAGAAGGAAATGGCAACACACTCCCGTATTCTTGCCTGAAGAATTTCATGGACAGAGGAGCCTGGCGGGCTACAGTCTGTGGGGTTGCAGAGTCAGACACGACTGAACAACTAATGCTATGGTGAAGAAAAATAACCTGAATTTCTTACATTCATTTCAGAGCTGTAAATAGCCAAGCAAGTATTAGCACAAAGCCTGGAATCTTTACTTGTGGTTTAGTTGCTTTATAGATTGTCTGGTGGCAAGGATATAAAAAAGATGAAAACAAAGTTAAGAAAATAAGATCAAGAAAAGAGGGGAAAACATGCAAATGATTTTCTCTTTTTATATTCAGCATTCTTCTCCCCATTTTTTATATCCATAAATGTCTTAGATATTTATTATAGAAAAACTAGAAAATGTAAATCAGCAAAAAGAAAAAAAGTCACTGTGTATCATATTACCTAGAAACCAATAACACTTGGATATATAGCTTTTAAAGAAGTAAAATTTGGAATACAGGACAATCATGGATTCTCGTATTTTATTTCATTAGTGTCTGTACTACTCTCTACTTTTTAAGGGCTCTGAGTAGAGCCCCTGGCACTGGTTCAGAAAAGTACAGAGTTTCCTAGAGGAGGACGTGTAAAATATCCAGAGTCTTATCATCAGCTGGAGGGAAACTCAGCCTCTCCCACGTACCACTCATCTGTAACCCAAAAAGGACAGAATTCAGTCCATGCAAGTCAATGCTTTACCTCTTCCGCCAGCTCCTCACCTTATCTTTTAATGCCTTATTTCTTCCTTCATGTTTGCCTTTTATATTCATTGGTGGGCCTAGGCAGAAAAACAAATGAAAACAAAAATGATAGAGCCTGCCTGAGGGCAATTGTGAGCACAAAATCCACCGTGGAGTTCTCAAATATTTAGAGATTGAAAAGCCTCTTAATATAAACAATCATCTCAAATTGAAAGTTGACATAACGTTGGCAAAATTATTTTGAAATCCTCTCTTGCTATCGGCAAGTTCATATAGAGAAATTCATATAAAAAGAAATCATTATCTTAATCTTTCAGGAAATAGCCTCTGAATAAGAGTGAACTTTCCAAAGCTACTAAAATATCCTCAAAATTCAGAGACTTCAAGCAAACTAATAGCTAAAAATGTCCAATTCATGTTTCTTTTAAAAAACATATAGGTTCAACTTTTAACTAATAATAATGTTTGCTACCCTAGAACCATTGAAAAATAAATACCATCAATGGAAATGTGTCCATTTGTAATACAAATAAATGCTTTTGAATCAATTTAGATTTGTCAAGTTCTTTCTTTGCTTCCCTGACATATTGTTCATGGATTTATCTGAAACATAACTCCCAATTAAAGCATTATTCTTATGGGAAAATGTAAACTTCATTATAACCATTACCTTAAAAGACATAATTTCTAATAACACATGATACTTTTGCATCCTCCTGCCAATATATTATTATGTTTATTGAATTGTAATTGTTTTATAATATTATATTAATTTCAGGTATACAACATAGTGATTTACAATTTTATAGATTATACTCCATTTAAAGTTATCATAAAATGTTGGCTGTTTCGTCTCCTATGCGATATATCCTTGTAGCTTATTTATTTTATACACAGTAGTTTGTATCTCATAATTGCATACCTCTATCTTGTTCCTCCCCACCCTCTCCCCACTGATTTTTCCCTATATCTGTGAACCTGCTTCTGTTTTGTTATATTCAGTTTGTTTTATTTTTTAGATTTCACAAATAAGTAATAACATACAATATTTTTCTTTCTCTGTCTTATTTATTTTACTCAGCATAATACCCTCCAGATGTATCCATGTTGCTACAAATAGCAAAATTTTCATTCTTTTTTATGGCTGAGTAGTATTCCGTTGTATATATACACCACTTTTTCTTTAACCATTCATCTTTTGTTGGACCCTTAGCTTCCATAGCTTGGCTATTGTAAATAATGCTATAAATATTGGGATACATGTTTACTATTTTAGATTAATATATTCAGTATTTTAAAATACATATCTAAGAATAGAATTGCGGATCTGTTTTTAGTTTTTTGAGGAACCTTCATACTATTTTCCATAGTGATTGCAATAATTTACATTCCCGCAAATAATGAACAAGGGGTCGTAGAATGAACGACCATTCTAAGTCATTTGGCATTTGAAGCAAATTGGAAAGGTAAAAAATCTATTTTAAGTGGGGGCCTCATGAGCTGATCGAAAATCAAAAAAACTCATCATTTTGAAGTGTTGCTCTCTCTTATTCTACATAAAAACAGTGAACAATTTATTGTGCAGGTTATGACAAGTGACAAAAAGTGCTTTTTTATATGGTAATTGGCGATGACCAGCTCAGTGGCTGGGCCAAGAAGAAGCTCCAAAGCACTTCCCAAAGCCAAACCTGCACCAAGAAAAGGTCATGTTTACTGTCTGGTGGTCTGCTGCCAGTCTGGTCCACTACAGCTTTCTGAATCCCAGCAAAAATGTTACGTCTGAGAAGTATGCTCAGCAAATAGATGAGGTGCATTGAAAACTGCAATACCTACAGCCAGTATTGGTCAACAGAATGAGCCCAGTTCTTCTGATGACGTTGTACAACCAATACTTCAAAAGTTGAACAAATTGGGCAATGAAGTTTGCCTCATGTGCCATATTCACCTGACCTCTCAGCAACCACCACTTCTTCAAGCATCTCAACAACTTTTGCAGGGAAACCTCTTCCATAACCAGCAGGAGGCAGAAAATGCTTTCCAAGTGTTCATCAAATCCTGAAGCACGGATTTTACACTACAGGAATAAAACTTATTTCTCTCTGTGTTGATTGTAATGGCTCCTATTTTGACTAATAAAGAAGTGTTTAAGCCTAGTTAAAATGATTTCAAATTTATGCTCTGAAATCACAATTACTTTTCTACCAACCTAGCATTTAAAAAGTCTATTTTGTCTGATACAAGTAGTGTTACCTGGCTTCCTTTTGATTTCCATTTGCATGGAAAGTTTTTCATTCCCTTACTTTTAGTTTGTGTGTGTTTTTAGATCTGAAGTGAATCTCTTATAGGTAGCACATGTTTGGGTCTCATTTTAGTATCCATTTAGACATTCTTTTTCTTTGATTGGAGCATTTAGACCATGTATATATAAAGTAATTATTGATAGCTATGAACTTCCATTTTATTCATTATTTTGGGTTGTTTTTGTAGTTCTTTTTTGTTTCTTTCTTTGTCATTTGTTCTCTTGTGATTTGATGATTGTCAGTGGTACATTTGGGTTCCTGTCTGAGTTTTGGGTGTATATCTATTATAGACTTTTGATTTGTGGTTACCATGATGTTTACACACAGCCATATATATATATATATAAATTTTAAGTTGCTGATTTCTTAATTTCAAATGCATTTAACAGCACTGCATTTTTACTCTCCTTCCCTCACAATTACTGATTTGACATCATATTTTACATGTAATTTTCTTGTGTATCCCTTAACTGTGTAGCCCACCAGGCTCTCTGTCCATGAATTCTCCAGGTAAGAGTGTTGGAGAGGGTTGCCATGTCCTCCTCCAGGGTATCTTCCCAACCCAGGGATCAAACCCAGATCTACCGCATTGCAGACAGATTCTTTACTGCCTGAGCCACCCTTAACTGTTTTTGGTAGATATCGATGATATACCTTGACTGTATATTTGCCTTTATCAATGTGTTTTTCTTTCACAATTTTTGTGTTTCTAGTTGTAACCATATCCTGTGGTTAGTGACAGCCCACTGGCAGGCAGAACTCAGTCCTGAGCTCTCTGGCTGCAGGGTCCTTGGGTCTCAGAGCTGTTATCAGACCACTTGTGTGTGAGGCCAATACCTGGTACAACTGGCTGTGGGGTCCAAGGTGTCAAGAAGCTTGTGTTGTCTTCCTGGTGAGTATGGCCTGATCCTGTGGTGGCTGGAGAGACCCGAGGTTTCTCAGAGCTGATGTTGGTCTGCTAGTGGGCAGGGCTGGGGCCCATCATGTCCCCGGGATGGTACCAGCCTACTGGGGACTGGGCTGTGTCCTGTCACAGCTGGCTGAGGGGTGGCAGTTGTCCTAGGGCTGATAGCTACCTGCTGGTGCATGGGGTTGAAGCCCAGGTGGTTCTGGTGGTGGTGTGTGCCCACTGGGAGTGGAGCTGGGTCCCATGGTCTCTGGCTGTGGGCCCTGGGGGATTGCAGTTCTAGTTCCTATACATGGTTGTAGGGACTATGCTTTGAGCCCTCTGGTGGACAAGGCCAGGCCCAGGAACTGCTCTAGGTAAATGGGGTTTCAAGGCAGCCTGCCTGTGGTGGGTAGGGCTGTGTCCCTTCCTAGCTGGTTGCTCAAGGAGAAGCATTCCAGTCCTGGGGCTTATAGGCTGCTGGGCAGGAGTCAGACTGTCTCCTCAAGGAGAATGGGCTAGAGGAAGGATTCCACAATGGCGCTTTCCAGCACCATTGCCCACATGGTAGAATGAGGGTCCGTAATCGCTGCTGTCAGCATCTGTGTACCTATAATGAACTCCAGTTGCCTTCTGCCTCTCTGGGAAACTCTCCAAGACCAGCAGGTGAGTCTGACGCAAGTTCTTCCTAATTATTCCTTCTGCTCTGAATCCTAGAGCATGTGAGATTTCATGTGTACTCTCTAAGAATGGAGTCTCTATTTCCCACAATCCTCTGAATCTCCCAAAAGTAAGCCCTGCTGGACTTCAAAGCTAAACATTCTCGAGGTTTGTCTTCCTGGTGCAGGACCCCTATGCTATGGAACCCAGTGTGAAGGTTAAACCGCTCATGCCTTGGAGGAGAGGCTCTGGAGTTGTAATTATTCTCCTGATTATAGGTTACCCACTTGGGGTATGAGCGTCGACTCTATTGCCTTTCTGCCCTACCTGTCCACCCAATTCTGCCTTCCTGTCTTGTTTCCTCTTTATATCTTCTGTGGTAGATCATCCATTCTGGTAGATCCCAGTCTTTCTCATCAATAATTGCTCCGCAAATAGTCATACTTTTGGAATGCCCAAGACAGGAGGTGAGCTCAGGCTCTTCCTATCATAGCATTTACAGGGTCTTTCTATTACAGCACTTTGGCTGAACCTCTAATATATTATTTTTACTTCTTTTATTGATAATTTTTATAAATTTAAATAATATTTAAAATTATCTTTCTATCCATATTAGTCAGTATCCTGACTCAACTCTATGAGAGATGAGTTCTACCCTTTTCTGTAAGTTCCTCCTCTCTCTCCCACTCTTTATCTTCCGTCAATTACACTTTCACATTAGTTGCTTCTTAGCAACAAATGCATTTCTTGTCTGAAGGCTGATTCTAAATATTAAAATCTGATATATACTATTTTCATATTTATACCTATGTAAATATTATTTTCCCATTGGTTCAAGATGTGTGCTAGAATTACATCTGTGTTTACATGGTCACTATGTGATCTCTTGGCCACTTAAAAGTGAATATATTTATTGAAAATATTTGATAAACTGTTTTCTTGTACTATTATATTATTTTGCTATATATTTTAAACACAATTTTGTCGTACATCTTTTGTTCTTCCTGAAATTGTAACTGCTATTGTTTTCTCTTTCATTAAAAAAAAAAGTCCTTACCAGATTCTCAAGTTGTCTTGCCCTCTCAATCATATCATCTAAAGCATGGAGTCTCAATTTTTCCTCCAAAGAACTTTCTTCCAAAGACCTCCCCCCTCCTCTAGTGTGCCCTGACTTTTTCTGCATCTGCTGGCATTGCCCATCCTAGAAATTCTCTTTACCACTATGTAGAAGAGATCCAATGGTACAGTGGCCTATCACCGTCATCAATTTTTTTTGGAAGAAAACCCCAAGTTTTAAATGGGCATATTGCCTCCTGATGTAAAACATACTTCCTAGGATTCTTCAGTTTGGTTTGACTGTATGGCAGTTCTGGCCAATGAGATGGAACCAGAAGTGTAGTGTAGGACTCCTCACAATACTTTTTAAGGAAACTGATTCTGCAGACTTCTTGCCTCCTGCATTTTCTCCTTGCACAAGCCTATAACTATGACATCTGGCATTCTACTATCCATCTTGCATCATTATATGACCTTGAATGTGGGAGCAGAATGTTTAGGCAGTGGAACAGAAAGATAAATCCATAGGTCCAAAATGATAATATGTACATATCACATCAGTTCTACATTGCCTGTCTTATATGAGAAAGCAATACATCTCTATCCTGTTTAAATTACTCTAATTTTTTGTCTATTACATGCAGCAAACCTAATTCTGTTTGATATGGATTCACAGTTTTCAATATCCCATGTCTGCTTCTTATTTGGTTTTCTGAGGATAGTTCTGCAATATCTTGTAGCATTGATTATTTTATAGCCACTCTCTAAACATTTTTATGTTTAGAGAATTTCCTACTCTATGAATCTTGATAGGACAAAAAAGACCATTTTATTCACTTCATTTTATAAGAGCTGAAAATGCCAGATAAATTACAGCAAAGTCATAAATGTTTGCTAGAACATTGTAGTTAATTGCATCCAGAGGGTGGAAGAATACAGAATGTAAAAAGGCACAACCCAATTCTTAAAGAAGCCTTGCTCTGAGAGAAACATACATCACTTTTCATTCACATTCTATTGACAGAGGCCAGTCATGTGGATCACCTAGAGAAAAGAGTAGCTGAGAAAGGCCGTTTTTAACTAAAAAGAAATACCATAAATTCTGGAAGTTTGCTGGCCATCTATGCCATAATTCATAACATTAAATATTTTAATTTTATAAAGCATTGTCTTATCTTTTTTCCTTTCCTGTGTGTTTATAAGGATATGAACTCACTGTAGATATTCTTGGCCAATCTTTCAATTGGGAGCTCATGCATTTTCTTATTAGCATTTTTAAGCTGTCTGTATCAATGTATATTTATTCTTACCTGTCATGTTTTTGAAAATTTGTCCCCCAGTTTGTTATTAGTATCTTAATTATAAATATATTTATATATTTATGATCAAATATAATTATGATTGCTTTGGGTTTATAATATAAACATCATGTCAAATCTTTCAATTTGCAGTTTTTATTATTTCTTGTTTTTAAGTTGAGAGTATTCTATTTTTTTCTCACAGATCAAAAAGCTATACATTAAATGTTCCTATGGATTTTTATTTATGGGTCTTTAAAAGTTTCTGGTGCATAGCATTATAATTTGACATCTGTAAACAGTGATCACCACCATATACCTACTTATCATTCAACACTATGCAGTTGACCCTTCACCCATTTCACCTCCTCCCAACTCCCTCCCCCTCAGGTAAACACTCATCTGATCGCTGTAACTATGAGTTTGTTAATTTTTTCCCTTTCTAACTTCTTTTTTTAAAGACCCTGCATGTGAGTGAAATCATATTTCATTTATCTTTCTCCATCATGACTTATTTCACTTAGCATAATACCTTCAAGATATATTATGTTGTCATGACGACAGGATTTTGTCCCCTTTATTGTCTGAGTAATATTCCATTGTGTATCTATTGCATCTTTTTTATTCATTCATCTGTCAGTGGACACTTAGGTTGCTTCCATATCTTGGCTATTATAAATAACACTGCAATGAATACAGGGGTGCATATAACTTTGGAATTAATGGTTTTGTGTTCTTTAGATAAATACCCAGAAGTGGAATACCTGGATCATATGGTAGTTCTATTCTTAATATTTTGAGGACGAATTCATAGTATTTTCCATAGTGACTGCACCAATTTATAGTCCCACCAATAATGTACAAGTGTTCTTTTTCTCCATATCCTCTCCAACATTTATTATTTTTTCATTTCAATAATAGCCATTCTAAGAGGTGTGAGATGATATCTCATTGTGGTTTCAATTTGCATTTGCCTAATAATTAATGGGTGTTCTTTGGAAGGAATGAGGCTAAAGCTGAAACTCCAGTACTCTGGCCACCTCATGCAAAGAGTTGACTCATTGGAAAAGACTCTGATGCTGGGAGGCATTAGGGGCAGGAGGAAAAGGGAATGACAGAGGATGAGATGGCTGGATGGCATCACCGACTCGATGGACGTGAGTTTGAGTGAACTCTGGGAGTTGGTGATGGACAGGGAGGCCTGGAGTGCTGCGATTCATGGGGTTGCAAAGAGTTGGACATGACTGAGCGACTGAACTGAATAATTAATGCTCATAAAGTAATGCTTTAAATTCTCCAAGCCAGGCTTCAGCAATACATGAACCGTGAATTTCCAGATGCTCAAGCTGGTTTTAGAAAAGGCAGAGGAACCAGAGATCAAATTGCCAACATCTGCTGGATCATTGAAAAAGAAGAGAGTTCCAGAATAACATCTATTTCTGCTTTATTGACTATGCCAAACCCTTTGACTGTGTGGATCACAATAAACTGTGGTAAATTCTGAAAGAGATGGGAATACCAGACCACCTGACCTGCCTCTTGAGAAATCTGTATGCAGGTCAGAAAGCAACAGTTAGAACTGGACATGGAACAACAGACTGGTTCCAAATAGGAAAAGGAGTACGTCAAGGCTGTATACTGTCACCCTGCTTATTTAACTTCTATGCAGAGTACATAATGAGAAACGCTGGACTGGAAGAAACACAAGCTGGAATCAAGATTGCTGGGAGAAATGTCAATAACCTCAAATATGCAGATGACACCATCCTTATGGCAGAAAGTGAAGAGGAACTAAAAAGCCTCTTGATGGTGAAAGAGGAGAGTGAAAAAGTTGGCTTAAAGCTCAACATTCAGAAAACGAAGATCATGGCATCTGGTCCCATCACTTCATGGGAAATAGATGGAGAAACAGTGGAAACAGTGTCAGACTTGATTTGGGGGGGCTCCAAAATCACTGCAGATGGTGACTGCAGCCATGAAATTAAAAGACACTTACTCCTTGGAAGGAAAGTTATGCCCAACTTAGATAGCATATTGAAAAGCAGAGACATTACTTTGCCAACAAAGGTCCGTCTAGTCAAGGCTATGGTTTTTCCTGTGGTCATGTATGGATGTGAGAGTTGGACTGTGAAGAAAGCTGACCACCGAAGAAGTGATGAGTTTGAACTGTGGTGTTGGAGAAGACTTTTGAGAGTCCGTTGGACTGCAAGGAGATCCAACCAGTCCATTCTAAAGGAGATCAGTCCTGGGTGTTCTTTGGAGGGAATGATGCTGAAGTTGAAACTCTAATACTTTGGCCATTTCATGCAAAGAGTTGACTCATTGGAAAAGACTCTGATGCTGGGAGGGATTGAGGGCAGGAGGAGAAGGGGACAATAGAAGATGGGATGGCTGGATGGCATCACCGACTCGATGGACGTGAGTTTGAGTGAACTCCGGGAGTTGGTGATGGACAGGGAGGCCTGGCGTGCTGTGATTCATGGGGTCGGAAAGAGTCGGAGACGACTGAGCGACTGAACTGAATAATGAATGATGTTGAACATCTTTTCATGTACTTTTTGACCCACAATATGCTTTCTTTAAAAAAAAAAAAGTCTATTTAGAACCTCTGCTTATTTTTTAATCGTTTTTTTTTCTGCTATTGAGTTGCATGAATTCTTTATATATTTGGGGTATTAAACCTTTATTGGAAATATGATTTTCAAATATAGTCTCTCATTGAGTAGTTGGTCTTTTAATTTTTTTGGTGATTTCCTCTGCTGTGCAGAGGCTTTTCAGTTTGATATAGTTTCATTGGTTTAATTTTGCTTTTGTTTCTCTTCACTTTGGGTTTAGATCCATAAAAATACCACCAAGACCAAGGTCAGTAAGGTTATCACTGATATTTTCTTCTAGGAATTCTATGACTTCAAGTCCTACATTCAAGTCTTTGATCTATTTTGAATTAACTTTTGTGCATGATATAAAATAATGATATAGCTCCATTTTTTCACATGGATATCCAGTTTCTCAATGTTTATTGAGAAAAGTGTCCTTTCTCCATTGTGTGTTCTTTACTCATTTGTTGTAAATTAATTATTCATATATCTGTGGGAATATTTTTGGGCTCTTAATTCTGTTTCTTTAATCTATGTGCCAGTTTTGTGCCAGTACCATACTGTTTTGCTTATTATTGCTTTGTAGTATAGTTTGAAATTAGAAAGTATGATCTTTCTGGTGTTGTTCTTTTTCCTCAGGGTTGTTTTGACTATTCAGGATCTTTCATAGTCCCATATAAAATTTTAGAATTATTTGTTTCATTTCTAAGAAATAGGGGTTGCATTAAATCCATCAATAGCTTTGGATAATAAAGAGATTTTAGCAAGATTAATTCTTCTAAACCATGAACACTTATTAGTGTCTTCTTTAATTTCCTTCATAATTTCTTACAGTTTTCAATGTACAGGTCTTTAAATTCCTTGGTCAAATTTATGCCTAGATATTATATTCTATTTGATGTAATTATAGGGGAGTTTCATTATTTTATCTTTCAGTTCACTGACCCATTTTTCTACCTCATCCAATCTGTTGCTGAATTCCTCTAGTGTATTTTTCAGTTGAGTTATATCGTCTGTTTGGTATCTTCTTTTGTTTTCTATCTCTTTGTTGAAGTTCTCACCATGTTCATCCATCTTCTCCTGAGTTCTGTGAACATGTTTATGACAATTACTTTTAAAAAATTTTTTATTGGAGTATAGTTGCTTTACAATATTGTGTTGGTTTCTACTGTATAGCCAAGTGAATCAGCTATGCATACATATATATTTATTTCCTCTTTTTTGGATTTCTTTCCCATGTAGGTCACCACAGAGCACTGAGTGGAGTTCCCTGTGCTATATGGTAGGTTCTTATTAGTTATCTATTTTATGGATAATATAAATAGTGTGCATATGTTAATCCAAATTTCTCAATTCATATGACAATTGCTTTAAACTCTTCATTAAGTTGATATTTACCTCCGCATTGTTAGTTCTTTCTCTGAGGTATTGTCTTGTTCTTTTGATTGAAATGTATTCTCTGTGTCCTCATTTTACCTAAATCTCTGTGTTTATTTCTATGCATTGAGTAAATCACCATCTCTTCCAGTCTTAAAGGAATGACTTTATTTAGGAAACGTTCTGTGGGGCTCAAAAGTGCAATTATGTCTGGCCATTAGAGCCAGGCACTTGAGATGTCCCTTACTTGGGCTGGATTCACCCTTCATTTGTGGTGACCACAGCTGATACTGCAGTACCCTGGTAGACAGGGCTGGCCCCTGGACTGACTGTGGGACCTAGTCATAGCAGCTGTTGTGCAGCAGTGGGTGGGGCTATTCTGTGAACCAGCTGAAGGTCCTGGATGTGGCTGCTGTGCAGTACTGGTGAGTGGTGTTGGTTCCAAGCCAAGCTTCGAGGCCTGTCAGTTCAGTTCAGTTCATTTCAGTTCATTTCAGTCTCTCAGTCCTGTCCGACTCTTTGTGACCCTGTGGACTGCAGCATGCCAGGCCTTCCTGTCCATCACCAACTCCCAGAGTTTACTCAAACTCATGTCCATTGAGTCAGTGATGCCATCCAACCATCTCATCCTCTGTTATCCCCTTCTCCTCCCACCTTCAATCTTTCCTAGCATCAGGGTATTTTCAAATGAGTCAGTTCTTCACATCAAGTGGCCGAAGTATTGGAGTTTCAGCTTCAGCATCAGTCCTTCCTATGAATATTCAGGACTGATTTCCTTTAGGATGGAATAGTTGGATCCCCTTGCTGTCCAAGGGCCTCTCAAGAGTCTTCTCCAACAGCACAGTTCAAGAGCATCAGTTCTTTGGCACTCAGCTTTCTTTATAGTCCAACTCTCACATTCATACATGACTATTGGAAAAACCATTGCTTTGACTAGACAGACCTTTGTTGGCAAAGTAATATCTCTGGTTTTTAATATGCTGTCTAGGTTGGTCATAGCTTTTCTTCCAAGGAGCAAACATCTTTGATTTCATGGCTGCAGTCGCCATATGCAGTGATTTTGGAGGTCCCCAAAATAAAGTCTGTCACTGTTTCCATTGTTTCCCCATCTATTTGCCATGAATTGATGGGACCAGATGCCATGATCTTAGTTTTCTGAATGTTGAGCTTTAAGCCAACTTTTTCATTCTCCTCTTTCACTTTTATCAAGAGACTCTTTAGCTCTTCACTTTCTGCCATTAGTGGTGTCATCTGCATATCTGAGGTTATTGATATTTCTCCTGACAATCTTGATTCCAGCTTGTGCTTCATCCAGCCGAGCATTTCTCATTATGTACTCTGCATATAAGTTGAATAAGCAGGGTGACAATATACAACCTTGATGTACTCCTTTCCCAATTTGGAACTAGTCTGTTGTTTCATGTCCAGTTCTAACTGTTGCTTCTTGACCTACACACAGATTTCTCAGGAGGCAGGTCAGGTGGTCTGGTGTTTCCATCTCTTTCAGAATTTTCCACAGTTTGTTGTGATATACACAATCAAAGGCTTTGACATAGTCATTAAAGCAGAAGAAGATGTTTTTCTAGAACTCTCTTGCTTTTTTGGTGATCCAACAGATGTTGGCAATTTGATCTCTGGTTTCTCTGCCTTTTCTAAATCCAGCTTGAACTTCTGCAAGTTCATGGTTCATGTACTGTTGAAGCCTGACTTGGAGAATTTTGAGCGTTACTTTGCTAGCGTGTGAGATGAGTGCAGTTGTGCGGTAGTTTGAGTATTCTTTGGCATTGCCTTTCTTTGAAATTGCAATGAAAACTGACCTCAGTGACTGCTGAGGTGCACTGGTGGCTTCCCTACTGCCCCAGACTGTGACACTTGGTCAAGGATCGGGGATGGGTAGGGCTCTCTGTAGGGAAGGCCTACAGGCACTAATAGTGTATCAGTCACCAGAGGGCATCCCACTTGGTTTCTGCCTCTCTGGCAGATGCTTCAAGATTAGTAAATGGGTGCCTTCACCTAGGTTTCATGCATCTTTTAATCTGGTGTTTTTACACTGGTTTCAGGTCAAATAAATCTGCACAAGACCTTTAAGAAGGGGTTTTTCATTTCCTGAAGTTCTACAGCTTTACTGGATAAATTCCCCATTGGTTTTCAAAGTCAAGTGTTTTGGGATTCATCTTTCTGTACAGGATCTAGGGCTTGAGTTGCCTGATGTGGAGCTCAAATCTGTCACTCATTAGGGAAAAGATCCATACCTTTGTGATCCTCCTATATGTGGATCTCTGTGGCTGGAATGGGCCTTTTCCCTTGGAAGACTGACGCTCCATCTTCTACCCTTTGCTGTGGAGACTCTGTTCATTCATTTGAAGGAATTATTTCATAAGTAGCTATAGATTTATTGGATCTGTGGGAGGAGGAAAAATTGAACTTCCTATTCCTCCATCTTATATTCTCTATCTCAGTGGTTTTTAAAATAATTAAACTTAGTTTCAGTTTAATTTATTTTAATACATAACATGTAGTAGGAATATCAATTGGCTTTTTTCAGAGTATTCAATTTCTATAACACCCTTAGCTTCTTATTGGGCTTCCCTCATGGCTCAGATGGTAAAGAATCCACATGAAATGCAAGGGACCTGAGTTTCTTTATATATTGTTTTTAAATATACCTAGCAATGGCAACCCACTCCAGTACTCTTGCCTGGAAAATCCCATGGACGGAGGAGCCTGGTAGGCTGCAGTCCATGGGGTCGCGAAGAGTAGGACACGACTAAGCGACTTCACTTTCACTTTTCACTTTCATGCATTAGAGAAGGAAATGGCAACCCACTCCAGTGTTCTTGCCTGGAGAATCCCAGAGACGGGGGAGCCTGGTGGGCTGCCGTCTATGGGGTTGCACAGAGTCGGACACGACTGAAGCGACTTAGCAGCAGCAGCATGTTGGCTTCTGGGCTTTAAATCTATTCAATTGATTTTATATCTATTTTGAATCAGTACTCTACTGCTTTCACTTATTTCACCTTAATTGTTAGTGAGCAGTTTTCACTAATATCTTTCTTTTTCAGCAACTACTTAGTTATTCTTGTCACTTCCCTTCCAGAACTTTTCTAGAATTATTTGGATAAGTTCTTTAAAAGTGCAGTTTTTGTTAAAATTTTATAAAATCCACAAGATCATTTGGTTAAAAAAAAACAACAACAGCACTGAAATGCTCTGTTTATCTGTCAAGCAGAGAAATCTAAGTAAATGAGTAAGATTTTCCAAAATCTGAAACATTTGCTATGACATGTTCTCCCTCTTCAAATTCTCTATTAAGCACTTATTTCTAAACTTCATTTGCAAACAGTCTCCAAAATGGACATGACTGGCAGGCAGAGTTCACTGTCGTATAACTGAGGAAACAAGAAATCTGTGCTGCTTCAGTCCCATGAGCCAGTTCTCATTATCTCTACAGACTTGTGTTAGTAAACATTAAATGCAATCATTTTTCCCTTAGTCAGAGAGGATAAGGTTTTCTCTTTGGCCAGCTTATGTTTATACATTGGAGTAAGAAGATTTTATCATGAGCATTCAGCTTTTTAAATATAGTTTAAAAGAGGAATAAATCTTAAAGCCATTAACTCATAAACAAATACCAGACATAAGTAACACACTAAAATAACATAAAAAAATAAGTGAAATTAGTGTGGTTTCAAAACCCAGGACCTAAGCAAGAAAATAACTGAAAGATTCCAGAGAAACTAAAACATGTAATCAACTTTTAGCCCAGTGACAAAGGGCTAACTTTTTCTTTTAACATGTTACTATCCTTTGCAACTTCCCAGGGGAAGCACATTGCTTGGTTTACCTCTCTGATACAGAGTAGGACCTCTGATATCTTCCACTTCTTCCTTCCATGATTGCTATCATTTCATGGGACAGGGATCCAATGTAGGGGTGAAATATCAGATATATTCATTTGAGACAAAGGACTAAGTTACAAGCTGGAATTAAGATTGCCAGGAGAAATTTAAGCAACACCAGATATGCAGATGATACCACTCTAATGGCAGAAAGCAAAGTGGAACTAAAGAGCCTCTTGTTGAGGGTAAAAGAGGAGAGTGAAAAAGCTGACTTAAAACTCAGTATTAAAAAAAAAAAACAAGATCATGGCATCTGGTCCCATCACTTCATGGCAAATAGAAGGGAAGAAAGTAGAAGCAGTGAGAGATTTCCTCTTCTTGGGCTCTAAAATCACTGCATTTGAAATTAGAAGACAGTGCTTCTTAGAAGGAAAGCTATGACAAACCTAGACAGCATATTAAAAAGCAAAGACGTCACTTTGCCAACAAAGTTTCATACAGTCAAAGCTATGGTTGTTCCAGTAGTCATGTATGGATGTGAGAGTTGGACTATAAAGAAAGCTGAGTGCCAAAGAATTGATACTTTCATATAGTGGTGTTGGAGAAGATGCTTGAGAGTCCCTTGGACAACAAAGAGATTAAACCAGTCAATCCTGAAGGAAATCAACCCTGAATATTCATTGGAAGGACTGATGCTGAAGCTGAAGCTCCAATACTTTGGCCACTTGATGCAAAGAGCTGACTCATTGGAAAAGACCCTGATGCTGGGAAAAACTGAAGGCAGAAGAAGAGGGCAAGAGAGGATGAGATGGTTAGATGGCATCATCGATTCAATGGGCATGAACTTACCAATGGACATGGCAAATTCTGGGAGATGGTGAGGGACAGGGAGGCCTGGCATGCTGCAGCCCATGGGGTCACAGAGAGTCAGACAGGACTTGGCAACTGAACAAAAACAACAATACTAAGGAAATGGCCATAGAAATGAATTCAGGTTCCACTGGACCTTCTATGAGGTGAATTCAGATTGGAATTCAGCTTCAGACCATCTGTTCCCATAACACCCACAGTGGTGTGATTTGTAGGCAGCCATGAACAGGGTGGGTTTGAAGCCCAAATCTAATAGTGCTCCATCCTACCATCCAGGATACTCAATTTGGATATTTCTTTCCTGAGTTAATAGTCACATAGACTGCAAGTCCTTTGGGGGTAAAGAGATGCACAGGAGGCACATGATATGTTATAGTAGGATCCTTACCTATCCCTTCTTACTTTATTCTGATTCTCTTTGTTCGAGGGTTCTAGGTCTCAAAGATCACTCAGGTGTAAATGGATAAGAGGACATGACCCTATGGCACAATGGCTCATATAAAGCCTCTGTTTACCAGATTTAACATATTTTGGGTTGTACAAATCAAGACTTTGGTGGGTCACCTGGTAAAACTGTTTCTGTGAACCTATGATTAATTAAAGAGCTTCTTGATGAGGGTGAAGGAGGAGAGTGAAAGAGCCGGCTTAAAACTAAATATTAAAAACACTAAGATCACGGCATCTGGCCCATTACTTCATGGCAAATAGAGGGGGGAAAGGTGGAAGTAGGGACAGATTTCCTCTTCTCGGGCCCTAAAATCACTGCAGAAGGTGACTGCAGCCTGAAATCGGAAGACGTTTGCTTCTGGGCAGGAAAGCTGTAACAAACCTTGATAGTGTGTTGAAAAGCAGAGACAATCCTGCTGACAAAAGTCCATATAATCAAGGCTACGGTCTTCCCAGTGGTCACGTGTGGTTGTGAGAGATGGACTGTAAAGAAGGCAGAGCGCCGAATGATTGATGCCTTTGAACTGTGGTGTTGGAGAAGACTCCTGAGAGTTCCTTGGACATGACTGGGTGACTGAACAACAATAGCAATGACTAATTAACCTTATCTGAGCTATTCTTTTAAAAGTTTCTCTAAAAGGGACTACTGAGTCCACATCACTCTCTGTTTTAATGACCATGTTTCCTTTGCCATATGAGCTTGGGTAATCTGGGTTCTATTTTCTCTCATAGTCAGAACTCTTTTAGTTGCAACAGACTGACACAAAGTTTGAAAAAGCATAAGCAAAAAAGTGTACTGATGTACTTCATGTTCTCAAGAAACTGAGAAAGGCTGAAAGCAACTAGAAGTTGTGTCTTGATGTTTCTATGAACCAGTCAAGCAACTCTGCGTGTCTCCAACTATTATGTTCATTCTCTCCCATGGCAGACTCATGGTGAGGAACATGCCTCACTCATGGTTGCCAATGCCTCTAGACTCACTTCTTAACATCTTGGGGATGTAACAGTATTACCTTCCTCACCACAATTTAGAAAAAGTCCTAGGAAAGGGCTCTGAATGTTTCAGCTCGAAACACTGGGGCCAAGAGGAATTGAGAACCGAGCTGCCTGGTTTTGGACCCTAAAACAACCATTCACTTACTAATTGTGACATGTCTGGGGAAGACACTTAATCTCTCTATACCAAAGTACATTTATCTTCAGAAGAGTAGCTATTTCCTAGGGTTATTGTGAAGATTAAATGAGTTAATTTGTGTAAAGCACCTAGGACAGTGCCCAAGCATGAGTTGCGTGCCCACCCTATTGGCCAGGGAGGTCTGTTGCCAGAGTGCCCCGGTGGAACACTTGTGACTGCTCAGGCAGTCTGGACACGGAGAGCCTGTCTTCCTTCACCCATTTGCAAGTGTCTGCACAGCTGCCTAATGATCAGGGCAGAGCCTTAGCTTCCAGTTGGGAAAAGAAAGGGCAGAAAAGATGTTGCTTCTTGTTGCTGTTCAGTCACTCAGTCCTCAGTCGTGTCCGACTGTTTATGACCCCAGGGACTGCAGCAGGCCAGGTTTCCATGCCCTTCTATGTAGCCATAGTTCCTAAGCAAAAGGAAAAAACATTCATGTATCCCATACAATCTTGGAAGCAGGAAGAAATGGAGGGAAATGGCTAGACTTGCCACTAAGGACCAGGCTCTGCCACAATGTGCCAGGAACAGTATGAGAGCAAGAGCTTAGCATATAGATACAGCAAGCTGGAGGAGAAATACATGGTGTGTACAGCAAAGATAGGCCCTCCTATAACATCAATGACACATAACATATTTATGCTGTGCTGTGCTTAGTTGCTCAGTCATATCTGACTCTTTACGACCCTGTGGACCACAGCCCACCAGGCTCCTCTGTCCATGGGATTCTCCAGGCATGAATTCTGGAGTGGGTTGCCATGCTCTTCTCCAGGGGATCTTCCTGACCCAGGGATCAAACCCTCATCTCTTACTTCTCCTGCATTGGCAGAGGAGTTCCTTACCACTAGCGCACACTGGGAAGACATATATATATATATATATGTATATATATATATACACACATACATGAATGACATATAAAATAAAATGGAAAAAAGAAAAAAAATAAAATGGGCTGGAAGCAAGGGCTGGAAGTATTAATATGACTGCAGGTATACACAGTAGCCTTATCGAATGATTAACATGGCTCAATGCCTGTCCTGAAATCTAACCAGAGTAGCAACTCTTCCACCATTGGAGAGGAATTTGTAGGTGGGTGGATAAAGGCTGAGGACATTTTTTTTTTTTTTGCACAAATGTTTAAAATACACGTATGTTCAAATCCATCTTTTCTCCGATCACATGCATCAATCTCTCTTCCACATTTGGGATTAATGTATAGCTTCCTTTTCTTCTAGTAATTTTTAAACAATTATTACTTTTAAAATTTAAATTTCAACATTTTAGAGCACTTTTAGGTTTACAGAAAAATTTAGCAGAAGGTACATAGCTTTCCCATATCCCCCCACCTCTACACCCACAACTTCCTCTTAGTCAATGTCCCCTACAAGAGTGGTACATTTGTTATAATTAATGAACCTACCTCAACTCATGATTATCAGGCAAAATCTATAGTTTATGTTAGGATTCACTCTTGATATTGCATGTTCTCTGAGTTTGGATGAATTTACAATCATCATTATAAAATTTGAGAGAGTGGTTTCACTGCCCTAAAAAATCCTCTTCCTATCCATAAATGGTGACTTTCTCTACATTTACTTAGTTCTTTCTTGATATCTCTCATCAGAGTTTTGTAGTTTTCCTCACATTTGTCTTGTACATATTTTGTTAATTTTTTACCTATTTCAATTTTCCTAATGTAAATGTTATTGTGTTTTTAATTTCAAATTCAGCTTGTTCATTGCTGATATATAGGAAAATAATTGTTTTTTATATAATAGCATTATGCCCTATAACTTTGTTTCAATTGCTTATTAGTTCCAGAAGTTTTTTTGATCAATTCTTTCGGATTTTCTACTTAGATGACCTTATTATTTGCAGGAAAGAAAAAAAAACCAGTTCTATTTCTTCCTTTGCAACCAGCATGTCTCTTCTTTTCTTGTCTTGTGGCACTAGCCAGGATTTCCAGTGTGATTCTGAAAAGTAGTGGTGAGAAGGAACATCCTTTTCTTGTTTCTGATCTTAGTGGGAAAGCTTTAAGTTTCTTACCAGTAAGTATGATGTTAACTGGGTTTTTGTAGCTATTGTTTATCAAGTTGACAAAATTATTCTCTATTCCTAGTTTACTGAAAGTTTTTATCATGAATGATGTTGAATTTTTTCACAAACTTTTAGTGTATCTATTGATATGATCAGACTTCCCAAGTGGTGCAGTAGTAAAGAATCTGCCTGGCAACACAGGAGATGCAAGAGACATGGGTTTGACCCCTGCATTTGAACCCTGCATCAGGAAGATCCCCTGGAGTAAGAAATGGCAACCCACTTGCCTGGAAAACTCCACGGACAGAGACGCCTGGCAGGCTACAGCCCATGGGGTCACAAAGAGTCAGACATGACTGAGCACAAGCACAATTGATATGATCATGTGGTTCTTTTTCTTTAGTCTGTTAATTTGATGGATTACTTTATTTGGTTGAATGTTAAATCAGCTCTGTATACCTGGCATAGCTTTCACTTGGTCATGGTATATAATTCTTATTATATACTGTTGGATTTGATTTGCTAATATTTTGGTGAGAATGTCTGCATCTATATTCATGATGGAAAGTGAAAGCAAAAGTCTCTCAGTCGTGTTCGACTCTTTGTGACCCCATGAACTATACAGTCCTTGGAATTCTCCAGGCCAGAATACTGGAGTGGGTAGCTTTTCCCTTCTGCAGGGGATCTTCTCAACCCAGGGATCAAACCCAGGTCTCCAGGATTACAGGCAGATTATTTCCCAGCTGAGACACAAGGGACGCCCAAGAACACTGGAGTGGGTAGTCTATCCCTTCTCTAGGGTATCTTCCTAATCAGGAATCAAACCGTTATCTCCTGCATCGCAGGCAGATTCTTTACCAACTGAACTACGAGGGAAACCCATAGCTAAGGACATCTTCCCCTGGTGGCTCAGTTGGTAAAGAATCTGCCTGCAGTACAGGCGACCCAGGTTCGATCCCTGGGTTGGGAAGATTCCCTGGAGGAGGAAATGGAAAACTATTCCAGTGTCCTTACCTGGAAAATCCCATGGACAGAGGAGGCTGATGGGTTGCACTCCATAGGGTCACAAAGAGTCGGGCAATGCTGAGTGACTAACACTTTCACTTTCAAATTCATGATGGATGTTGATTTATAGTTTTCTTGTAATGTCTTTGTCTGGTTTTAATACTTTGCTGGCCTCACAGAAGGAATTAGTAAGTATTTCCTCTGCTTTTATCTTCTGAAAAAAGGTTTTATAGAATTGCTTTAATTTCGTCTGTAAAAATTGTGGTAGAATTCACCTGTGAACCCATCTGGGCCTCTAAATTATTTTTTAGATGTCATTCAACTACTAAATATTTATTGAGCACCACTATGAACCAACCTACTTCAGTTTTCCTAGAAATTGTTTGCAATATTGTAAAATATGGATGAGTAAGTTAATTTTCAATACTGTATTATGACTGAATATCCAAACAAAATATATCTAGTTATTATCTCCTAATTATTACACTTTTAAAAATTTGGAATGTATTAATTCATTTACTTCATTCATTTTTAAGATTCTTCCCTTACGTTCTTCCCATTTCTCAAAATAATTTGAAGTGATTTCATAAGACATAAACACACAGGACTGTGTCACATTCTTATAATAGTTTAAATTGTTTCTGGAATCTATTCCATTCCATTAAATTTTTTCTGCCTTTAAATTAAATTCATTGATTCATTGTCATTTCATAACAGAAGACAGTGAAGTTTAGTGAGAAAAACAGGTTCTGGAGGCAAAATGCCAGAATGGAAGTCCCAATATCCCTTTCAGTTCAGTTCAGTTCAATTCAGTCGCTCAGTCACGTCTGACTCTGCAAACCCATGAATCACAGCATGCCAGGCCTCCCTGTCCATCACCAACTCCCGGAGTTCACTCAAACTCACGTCCATCGAGTCAGTGATGCCATCCAGCCATCTCATCCTCTGTCGTCCCCTTCTCCTCCTGCCCCCAGTCCCTCCCAGCATCAGAGTCTTTTCCATTGAGTCAACTCTTTGCATGAGGTGGCCAAAGTATTGGAGTTTCAGCTTCAGCATCAGTCCTTCCAATGAACACCCAGGACTGATCTCCTTTAGGATGGACTGGTTGGATGTCCTTGCAGTCTTACTAACCCTTTAACTGGGAGCGTTCTAACCTTCAGACTTCTCAACTGTGAGATGCAGCATCTCAAGCCTGTTTTGGAAGGAGCCCATATATAATTAAATCCAAAAAGTAAATAGTCTTTAAAGTATACATAACTTTAATTCATCTCTAATCAATCTAACAGTATTATTGTGGTGAATAAATGAGAAATGTATGTGAAAGTACGTTACAAGCTCTAAAACAACAAAAATTATTTTATCATTATACTGATATGTGGGTTTTAATTTAATTGATTTTATCACCCTTTATATAAATACCAGTATATATTGCTTACTTTTCATTTTTCCAATGGCATTTTCACACTTAGTTAATCTTGCAACATAAAGTACCTCATGGGAAGTTGTGAAGTAGTATTCCATTATATATATATTACCATAGAAAGAAATCTTATAAATATAGCATTTTCCCAAGGTCCCAAATAAGAGCATAGCTTATACATCTATTTATTATTTCTTTATTTATTTCTCCCAGAGTGTTTTCATCATTTCATTTAATTAATTTACCTTAGATAAAATAATATTTAGTTATTATTTTGAAAGAAATTTATTTTTCATTCTCTTTTCCAGTCAGATCTCTAGCATATAGTAACGTAATTTATTTGTGAGCAAACATAAACTTTGACAGGGTCCTCCAGGAAGCAGAGCCTTAGATAAGAATAAAATACTTAAATGTGGGGAGGCATAAGAACAGAAATTGAAGAAGAAAGGGGTTAATGAAGCAAGGAAAGAGATAATGCAATCCAATGAGCCCCACTTCACAGTTGGCTACCGTGGGTGGGTCTTTCTAGAAAGGCGAAGAGAAACCATACCTCTGGATGGTCTCCAAGGGGATAAAGAGAGAAAGTTACTTGCACAGATCTCTTCAGTCTCCCTTTCCTTATTGGTCAAGAATTACTCCACAGGAAAATAGTTCTCCTGCACTTCTTCTTTTTAAAAAAATATTTACCTATTTATTTGGGCGTGCCTGGTCTAAGTTGTGGCATGAAGGATCTTTAGTTGCAACATGTGAACTCTTAGTTGTGACATGTGAGATATAGTTCCCTGACCAAGGATCAAACTTCCGGCACTGGGAGTGGGGTCTCTTAGCCACTGGACCACTAGGGAAGTCCCCCTCTTGCGCTTCTGAGTTGTATCATCCAGCCCTGCGATAGGAGCCCAGGAAGCTAAAATGCACACTACAGAGCATTACTTCCGAGTCTGGAAGTGGTGACTAGAGGCAGTAACACATTGTATGGACGTGAGCGCAGGTAAGCCAGTGCTACCGCTTGATTCTGGTAATTTAGGGAGTTCGGCAAAAGTGGCACAGTCTGGGAAGCCATTCAGGGAATCTGAAGAGGTATACAAGATTTGATCTGACACCGATGTGTAGCTCATACTCTAAATTATGATGAGGTGACTTGTGAATTATTTCTAATGTTCCATAATTTTGTTTAATATCCAAGGACTTTTAAAATATGTCATCCATAGATATAAATGTTTCTGTGTTTTCTTTTGCTTCTTAAATAATTATTATCAGTATCTCATAGTAGGTTGATGAGGACTAAGAATAGAATTTGTTCTTGTAACCATTCCAGAGGAAATAACTCTGTCAGATCTCCACTCACCATAAATATTGACCTCAGTTTTAAATACATATCATGTAAACATCTATGTTTTGTGTATTTTTATATCATATAACTTACTAAATATAATAAGAAGCTCAATGGCATAGACTTTCTAAATCAGTTTCCTTTTCTTGGTGCCATTTAGCTGATTTAAATTTCAGTTTGTTCATCTGGATAATAATGCCTACCCTGTAAGTTTTTTGTAAGTTTATTTAAACAAAATATTATATGTATAATCCCTGATATGTGTGCGTGCTAAGTTGCTTCAGTTGTGTCCAACTCTTTGCAACACTATGGACTGTAGCCCACCAGGCTCCTTTGTCCATGGAATTCTCCAGGCAAGAATACTGAATTAGGCTGCCATTTCCTTCTCCAGAGGATCTTCCTGACCCAGGGATCGAACCTGCGTCTCTCATGTCTCCTGCATTGGCAGGCAGGTTCCTTACCACTAGGGCCACCTGGTATAAAGGACCATAATAAATTATAGTTATAATCATTACTCTTAACTTGGCCATAATTAATCCCCCCTCACTTGAGCCCTTTTTAATCTTGTGAATGTGTATGCATGGAGAAGATATCTCTAGTATTGCTTCAAAACAACCAATCAGTATTCTGCTCCCTCTGATATAACTGTTTACCCTTAGAACAGGTGTTCAAAATCTGAAATCATTTCTTGCTCATCGTAGCCCATTGACTTTATAAGCTGCCTGAAATTTTGTGTGAATTTTTAAATCTCCTAAAATTGTATGTGCAGTATTTTCTAGAAATAAATTTCCTTGGGAGAAGGATTCATAGCTTCAAAAAGATTCTTAAAGGTATCTCCATCCAAAAAATATTAAGAATTTCTGCTTTAGGTTCAACAACTCATCACTTCTCTAACCCACCACTCCCCCAACTCTGAACTTCACAATAGGAGCTATTTGGCCCAGAAGTGAAATCGAATCAGATTTTTTGGTAGCATCTGTATGCCATTTTGACATTTCGTAAAGAGTCGGACATGACTGAGCGACTGAAATGAATTGTAGGCCGATATCCCTTCCATTTGCCGTTCTGTCCTTCGCTGACATCTTGGAACTCTTTTACTTTCATCCTCCATCTACTTTTTTTTTTTTACTGTCCTTCTGTCTCTGTATCTGATCTTGTTTTCTCCAGATAGCCTCTGAAAGTGACTAACATTAAAATCTTTTTACTCCAACTACTTGTTTCCCTGACCATCTCTCCCTTTAGCAAGTTCATCTGCTTTTACAGCTCCTAATCTCACCTCTTTGAAGATGACTTCTGAACCTGCCCTGCAGAAATAGTCTCTCTTCCAGCTCTAATCCTCTCTAACAGTTGCCTGTTAAACCCTTTCATGTGACTTTTCTGCTGACACATTACCTGAACAAGTCCCAGACCAGACTCTTCAATAATCCACAACCCAGTTCTTCCTTCCATCTTCCTTGACTCTATTAACAGCACCACTTTTCCCTCTGACGCTTAGGATTACAACTTCAGAGGCGCCTTTTTGTCTTCACTCTTATTCCTCCATTATATCAGTCAATCACCAAATTCTATAAATTCTAGTTCCACGCTCTCTCTTGAATTCGTTTCTTCATTTCCAAGAGGAGACACATTTCTTCTCACCTTTACCTTTTGAATAGCAGACACTCCAGTTCTGACACACATTTTGGTCTCACTTTGACCATTAGATGAGTTTCTGTGCTGGCACCACCCCCATCTAGCCTTTCCCTCACCAGTCTATCCAGTTGCACCTCCTAAAGCATAACTGTTTTTTTCATTTTCCTACTAAAAATCTATCAATGGCAGTTTATTACCTTTCTAAATTGCACAAAAACTCATCACCTTGTCCGTCACATTAGACTGTGTTGTATAGCTACTACAGACCTTTTCAGCTTGGGCTCTACACTCTATTCTGGCTTTGACATTTCTTAAATGAATATGTGGAAGACGCTTTGTGCTATTTATGAGCTTTAGCCTCAAGAGGCCTTGAGTACTCCTTTCTTTGTGCTTGAAAACCGAAGGTTCTCCTGAGAATAAACTCAAGCTAGCTTTCTGGAGTGGCCGTGTGGAGGAGAACCGTAAGTCCCCAGCTTATCCACAACTGACTGGACGTGTAATTGATGCCATCATGGACCACCAAGCTCCAGCTCATCCACCAGCTGACTATAAGTTACAGGAGTGAGTCCAGCCAAGACTGGCCGAAGAACTCCACCCCCTCTCCCATCCCACCACGTTGAACCCAGTCCAAAATGCCAACCCACAGAACTGGGAACTAATTGAAGCCACTGTGTTTTAGGGTGGTGTGTTAAGCAGAAAAATTAACTGATATCTCATAGGGTTTCTAGGAGTATTGAATGAGACTCTTCACATGAAATGATGTCTCAAATAAAAGACAATTATTAATGTATTATTAGCCCATTCCACATAATCCATGAGCCAGTCTAACTGACCATTTATTGTTACCTGTTGGATGGCATCACTGACTCAATGGATGCGAGTCTGAGTGAACTCCGGGAGTTGGTGATGGACAGGGAGGCCTGGCGTGCTGCAATTCATGGGGTCGCAAACAGTCGGACACGGCTGAGCGACTGAACTGAACTGAACTGAAACTCATCCTATTTCTTGTCATTGTATTTTGCGTATGAATTTTAAGTGTGGGGGAATGTACAGGCATACTTCACAGATACTGTGGATTTGGTTCCAGATCACCACAACACAGCAAATATCACAATAATGTGAGTCACATGAGTTTTTCAGTTTCCCAGAGCATATAAAAATTATGCTTTTACTATACTGTAGTCTCTTAGGTATACAACATATTTATATGTTAAAAACATAATATACATACCTAAATTTTAAAATAGTTTATTGCTAAAACAAAAAAAGAAGCAGACTAACAGATACACAGAACAAACTAGTGATTACCAGTAGGGAGAGGGAAGGGGAAAGTTGGGCGGGGGGGAAGGGTTATTATGGGATTATATGAAATCATGTATGTGAAACGTCACAAAACTTTAAAGCACTCTAGAATTTAAAGAATTGTTCATTCAATTAAAACTCAATTAAAAAAATAAAAATACCTTATTGCTAAAAAATTCTAACCATCATTAAAGTCTTTAGCAAGTCATAGTATTGACATCACCATAATGATGATAACAATGAAAAAGCTAAAAATATATTGCAAGACACAACACTGTAAGCAATTAGACTATAATAAGCACCAAAGAATTGATGCTTTTGAACTGTGGTGTTGGAGAAGACTCTTGAGAGTCCCTTGGACTGCAAGGAGATCCAACCAGTCTATCGTAAAGGAAATCAGTCCTGAATATTCACTGGAAGGACTGATGCTGAAGCTGAAACTCCAATACTTTGGCCACCTGATGTGAAAAACTGACTTATTTGAAAAGACTCTGATGCTGGGAAAGACTGAAGGCGGGAGGAGAAGGGGATGACAGAGGATGAGATGGTTGGATGGCTTCACCGACTCAATGGACATGAGTTTGAGTAGGCTCTGGGAGTTGGTGATGGACAGGGAAGCCTGGTGTGCAGCAGTCCATGGGGTCACAAAAAGTTGGACATGACTGAGTGATTGAACTGAACTGAACTGAAAAATTAATTTTAAAAATATTATAAGAATTACCAAAATGTGACACAGAGACATGAACTGAAGAAATGCTGTTGGAAAGAATGGTGCCAATAGACTTGTTTAACTCAGAGTTGCCACAAATCTTAAATCTGTAAAGAACACATTTATCTGCAGAGTGCAATAAAGTGAAACATGCCTGTATTCTCTGTCTAATGTATTTCATTCTGATCATGATTCAGGCCTCATCTCAAATGCCTCCTTCTTCATGAATACTTTCTTTAATATGTAACTAGATAAGAGAAGTAGAAAGAATGGGACTTTGAAGCCAAACAGATCTAGATTTAAATTCTACACTCCTACTTAATCTGGGATGAGATCTTGATTACTTTTTTTAAACTTTTTTGAAATCTATCTTCCACCCTTATAAAAAGAGTTGTTATGAGGGTTAAATGATGATATAAAACATTCAGCATTTTCAGTCTAACCTGTAATGTCCATCCCATAAATGTTAGCTCCTTTCTCCCCTTCCTTCTCCAAACCCCTACGGCTCTGTCTACCACGCCTCCTAGTACATAGCATGTTCTGCATTTGGTTATAATTTTGAGTACTTATTTTATACTCTACTTAGGTTAAAAGAATTTTATTTATCTTGGAGTACCGTAGATGGTAATTTGCACATGGTAAACACTCAATAAATATTTATTGCATTGAAAATGTGTAACTGCCAAATTGTACAAAAAATATGAGTGGAGGAAGAGCTCATTTTCACTGGGTGGTCAGGGTTGAATTTGTAGAGGACTTGGATTCAAATAAGTTTTTAAAAACATAAAGCACTTAGAGAGATGGGAAAGGGAATTCCAGGAAGCCATGAGTAAAAATATAGAGTCAGAACCTGCATGACTATGCAGGAGATAGTGGCTGCAGCAGAGGACTGATAGCAAGATAGAAATATTTTTCATTCCATTATAAAGACTGGAGTAAAGAACTCAAGAGTCTACCCATGCGATATTGATCCAGTTACTGAGTCCAAGCTCACTAGCTCTGCTCGCCACACAACAGGCGAATGAATCCGAGAGAAGAGGTGTTGAGGCAAGGAATACAGGTTTATTTGGAAAGCTGGCTGACCAGTAAGATAATCATCTTGTCAGGGTCTGGATGCTGCGCTTAGTCACTCAGTTGTGTCTGACTCTTCAAGACCCAAGGCATGTAGCCTGCCAGGCTCCTCTGTTCATGGGCATTCTCCAGGCAAGAATACTGGAGTGGGTAGCCTATCCCTTCTCCAGGGGCTTTTCCCAACCCAGGAATCAAACCAGGGTTCTCCTGCATTGCAGGCAGATTCTTTACCAGCTGAGCTACCAGGGAAGCCCCGGGGTCTAGATGCCAGGTTCTTTATAGATCCAGAAAGTGTTTGTTGCTCAGTTGTGTCCAACTCTTTGAGACCCCATGAACTGTAGCCCTCCAGGCTCCTCTGTCCATGGGATTTTCCAGGCAAGAATACTGGAGTGGGTTGCCATTTCCTTCTCCTGGGTATCTTCCTGACTCAGGGATTGAACTCGGGTCTCCTGAATTGCAGGCAGATTTTTAACCATCTGAGCCACCAGGGAAACCCTAGAATCAGCGAGAGAAGCAATGAGAAGCTAAAGTCAAAAGATAGAATAGAGAGCGAGAGGCAGTAAGGAAGTAAAGTAAAAAGAATCTTCAGTCTTGAAAAACGTCTCTGGGAAGGGCCAACCTTTGGAAGGGATGTGTTAATCTCTTCTTTTCTTGCAGCCATTCACAGGTGGGCAGGGTCAGATTATCTCTCTACGAGCTGAAAAGTTCAGTTAAGTTGAACAAAGGCACTGTAATCTAACAGTCAGGCAGAAGGGCAAGGTCCTTTGAGGTAGGCCATTATGAATGACTATAATACCAGCAACAAAAAGTAAATCAAAGAAACAGTTCCAACATGGAGTCAGAACTGGTTCTTCTCTACAACAATCCTAGGATGACTGGGAAGGTGGGATGAGGAGTCCTAAAGGCAGCAGATTGTTAACAGCTCAAACAGGGGAATGCCATCCGCCTGCTATCACTGTCTTTCAAGGTTTATTTTCTTCCTAATTATTTTTCTTTTTAACTTTCTCAAACTGAAAATCAAATACATCTGATGGAAGTGGGTCTCTAAGTCAGCCTTTTCACATTTGTAAAGGAACAGTAGCTATCCCTATTTAAGTTAAACTCATACCCCACTGGGTCCATCCTGGCCTGAAGTAAGAATAAGTAATGCACACTGAAGCCAATAGATATGTAAATTCCTTCTGGGAGCCTGGTTTAGGGTAAGTGAAGCCAGGAAAGAAGCTGGGAAGGGAGGAGGGATTAGAGAACAACACCTGTGTGAGGCAGGTTATAGGAGGAAGACAATTAAGTCCACAATGATACTGTCAGGGGTAGAGGAGCTGGACGGAAGGGAGTGATGAGCCTGGAGCAGCCTAAACGTGTGCCAGCTGCTAGTGTATGATTGCAGGTACATGTACACAAGCAAGGTAGCAGATATCTACAACTCAAAGAAAGGCCAGGCCCTAAACCATGTGCAAAAATGTTGAGAACAGGGTCTGCTACATCAGATCCAGGACAGAAAATTTAGATCCATTTGCTATTTTTGTGAACATTTTCTTTCTCCCGAAAATTAGAGTTTGCTACCTCAATCGAGTTCTCCATTTGACCTGATTTGAGCATTGTGATAACCTTAGAGCTAGGGTAAATCAGAAGGTTGAGTTGATTCACTCAATTGGTTGATCTGTGGGTGAATGCAAAACTACTACTCAGAGCGTTGTATATTATCTCTGTTGTTATAAGTCGGTTTTGCCATTGAAAACACATTTTTTTTTCAGATTTCTGAAAAGCTTGGTGTGTGCCACGGTTCTCTCAGTAGCAGACTGTGCAGAAAACACTCCTTTGATGCTGTCTCTCTAGTCCCAAGGCACTCCTAGGAAATACGGAAATCTATTTTTAATACCATATTTGTTGACAACTGTGCGTATCCATCAGAAATAAATGAATCCAGGAGGAAACTTGCGAAGGCAGGAGGCTAAGAGCACAGGGAAACAATACAGGCAGAGATTATGCTTATGAGAACATTTGCTTCCTTCTTGGCTGGATGTGACTGGAATATTTCTTTAGTGGATGCTAGAATAATGACAGTTTCTTCGAAAACATTGTGTTCAAGGGTATAAGGATGAGGAGAAAATAAATACAGCTAAAACATTCACTTAAAAAACTCCCTAAAATCTCATAAATAAAAATTAGTGGGAAAAAAAAAAAAAAGGCTGGATTCTGAAAACCAGACTGGAATCACTGAAGTAGGTGGAGGAGAAGAGGCTCTTTGCAGAATGCTAAGTAGTCCTGCCTCCCACAGTACATCATTAGCCACCTCTCCAGGGCCAGGGGAATGCATCTCTAGATTTGTCTGCTGCTTTCTGCCCCTCAGCCAGAACTGTGGTTGTTCAGAGCCTTGGCCAGCTGGCTTGCCCAAATCAGTTGTCCTGCTCTGATCACCCTGGCCAAAACTTCCTGGGTATTCAAGACCGAACTTCAGTGTCACTTCTCTGACCGTGCCAGCCAGAGTGATCTCTGCTGGTTAGAAATCCCTTTAGCACAGGATGCAGATAGAAATCCCTGGGAGTTACGTTATGGTCTGTTCACTACAGATGATGTTCACAGACATAATGATTAGCAATCAAATACAGCCACAGAGACTACAGATAGTATGATTCCCATTATGTGAAGTTCAAAAGCAGGCAAAACTAAGTTATGTGATAGAAGTCAGAATTGCTACTACTGGGAAGGACTAGAAACTGGGAAAGAACACAAGGGCATTGGGAATGTTTTAGACATTGAATTGAATGGTGGCTGTCTGAGTGTTAGTATTTGTAAAAATTCATTGAGATTGTCCCATTTTGACTTTCACATACAGTTAAGATTTTGACACTGTGTATGAAGGTTCCTCAAAAAATTAAAAAATAGAACTACCATATGATCCAGCAGTTCCACTTCTGGGAATGTATCCAAAGGAAACTCAAAAGATTATGTCAAAGAGACATCTGTACCCTCATGTTTAGAATGGCATTATTTATAATTTCCAAGACATGGAAACAACCTGAGTGTTCAATGACAGATGAATAGAAAAAGTTGTGGTATGTGTACACAGTGGAATATTATTCAGCCATAATAAAGGAAGAAATCTGCCATTTGTGACAACATGGGTGGACCTTGAGGGCATTATGCTAAGTAAAATAAATCAGACTGAAAAAGACAAATACCGTATGATCTCACTTATATGTGGAATCTAAAACAAAACAGAACCACATAGAAAAAGAGGTCACATTTACATGTATCAGAAGGAAATTGAATGAAGGTGGTCAAAAGGTACAAACTTCTAGTTATAAAATAAGTAAGTCCTAGGAATGTAGTGTATAACATGATAATTATAGCTAATGCTACTATATGATTTATATGAAATTTATTTGGAGAGTAAATCCTAAGGGTTCTAATCTCAAAGAAAAAATATTTTTTCTTTAGTATCCAAATGAGCTGATGGATGGTGGATGTTAACTAATGTGTAATCATTTCACAATACATGTAAGGTCAAATCATTATGCTGCATATCTTAAATCTATATAATGATGTATGTCAATTATATCTCAGTAAAACAAGGAGTGGGGAGATTAAGGCAATATGGATACGTTGCTGTTGTTGCTCAGTCATTGTGTCCAACTCTTTGTGACCCCATGGGCTGCAGAACTCCAGGTTCCTCTGTCTTCTACTATCTCCTGGAATTCACTCAAATTCGTGTCTATTGAGTTGGTGATGTTATCTAAACATCTCATCCTCTACCGCCCCCTTCTCTTTTTCCCTTCAGTTTTTTTCCAGCATCGGGATCTTTTCCAATGAGTCAGCTCTTCACGTCAGGTGGCCAACATATTACAGCTTCAGCTTTAGTGTCAGTACTTTCAATGAATACTCAAGGTTGATTTCCTTTAGATTGACTGGTTGATCTCCTTGCTGTCCAAGGGACTTTCAAGAGTTTTCTCCAGCACCATAATTTGAAAGCATCAATTCTTTGATATTCAGCCTTCTTTATGGTCCATCTCTCACATCTGTACATAACTACTGGAAAAACCATGGCTTTGACTATGCAGACTTTTACTGGCAAGTGACATCTCTGATTTTTAATATGCTGTCCAGGTTTGTCATAGGTTTCCTTCCAAGGAGCAAGCATCTTTTAATTTCATGACTTCAGTCGCCATCTGCAGTGATTTTGGAACCCAAGAAATAAAATCTGTCATGGCTTCTGCTTTTTCCCTTGTATTTGCCATAAAGTGATGGGACTGGATGCCATGATCTTAGTGTTTTGAAAGTTGAGTTTTAAGGCAGCTTTTTCACTCTCTTTTTAACCCTTATCAAAAGGCTCTTTCATTCATCCTCATTCCAGTCTGCCATTAGACTGGTATTAACTGCATATCTGAGATTGTTGATATTTCTCCTGGCAGTCTTGATTCCAGCTTGTGATTCATTCAGCCCAGCATTTCACATGAGGTACTCTGCATAGAAGTTAAATAAACAGGATGACCTTATACAACCTTGACATACTCCTTTCCCAATTTTGAACCAGTCCATTGTTCCATGTCTTGTTCTAACTGTTGCTTCTTGACCCATATACAGGTTTCTCAGGAGACAGGTAAGGCGGTCTGACATTCCCATCTCTTTAAGAATTTTCCACAGTTTGTTGTAATTCACACAGCCAAAGGCTTTAGCATAGTCAATGAAACAAAAGTAGATGTTTGTCTGGAATTCCCTTGTTTTCTCTATGATCCAATGAATGTTAGCAATTTGATCTCTTGTTCCTCTGCCTTTTCTAAATCCAGCTTGTATATCTGGAACTTCTCGATTCATATACTACTAAAGCCTAGCTTGAAGAATTTTGAGCATAACCTTACAAGCATGTGAAATGAGCCCAATTGTGAGGTAGTTTAGGACTTCCCAGGTGGCACTAGTGGTAAAGAACCCAACTGCCAATGCAGGAGACATAAAAGACACAGGTTCAGACCCTACGTCGGGAGAATCCACTGAAGAAGGGCATGGCAACCCACTCCAGTATTCTTGCCTGGAGAATCCCATGGACAGAGGGTCTATAGGGTCGCAAAGAGTTGGACATGACTGAAGCAATTTAGTACACAAGTACAGTAGTTTGAACCTTCTTTGGCATTGCTCTTCTTTGGGATTGGAATGAACACTGACCTTTTCCAGTTCTGTGACCACTGTTAAGTTTTCCAAATTTGCTGGCATATTGAGTGCAGCACTTTAACAGCAACTTAACTTCAAATTTTTTAGGATTTAAAAAATTAAATAAAATTTAATTAAATAAAATTTTATTAAATAAAATTTTATTAAATTTTATTTTTAGCGCCAGTTGAGCTAAAAATAGCTCAACTGCAATTCCATCACCTCCACTAGCTTTGTTTGCAGTAATGCTTCCTACGGCCCACTTGACTTAACCCTCCAGGATGTCTGGCTCTAGATGAGTGACCATACCATAGTGATTATCTGGGTCATTAGACTTTTTTCCTATAGTTCTGTGTATTCTTATGACCTCTTCTTAATTCCTTATACTTTATGTATGCTACTCATCAAATTCTTAAAACTTTTTAAAACAAATGTCTTATTAACAGTATAGCAACATCTTTAAGAGCATTACTTTGGAGCCAGATAAATTTTGGTTCAAATAATTCTACCACTTACTAGTGAAGAGAACTTGTAGCCATTGTTTTATATCTCTAAGTCTTGGTTTCTTTATGTGTGAGAAGTAAAAATAGTAATGCTCACAAGGTAATAGTAAGGATTAAATGACTTAGTTGAGAAAATTTTTTTTTGTATTATTTATATAATCTTTGTATAATATCTTTTTGGGCAAAATGAAGTATACTAAAATGATATTATTAGCAGGTTATTGCCTCTACTGTATTAATAAATTATTAATGAACTATTAATGAACTAATATTAAATTTGTTTTGTTTATAATTGTTAATGAAGTATTAATTATATTAATGAGTTTTCCCTTTGGTATATGACAGTAAAAGAATTTGAGAGAGAATAATGTCTTAGATTTTATACATGGGTGGCAAGTGCATAGAATAAGTTTCCCCTGTGCAGTGTAGATGGTAAGCATTATCATTTGATCATAGCATTTTTTTCAAAATTCTTCCAAAAAGCACTCCAGGCAGCTAATACCAATCAAATGGGACTGGTAATGGAGATGAACCTCTTAGTCAATTCTGATGATAATCACCTAAAAGCCAGAACAAGGCAGTGTGCAATTGAATGCTTAATCAGTCTTGTCTGATGATGTTCTTATGATGTGTACTCTATAGGCCATGTGTGTGCTCTATACAGCCTTTGTTAAAGAAGAAAGTCAAGGAGACAGGATCTACTGGTTATTAAAAAGCAGTAGATTTTCATTAAAAGTAAGCTGTCAGGTAGATAGTAACACCAGAATCATGGGCAACTAGAGTCTTGGATATAAGACAGAGATGCTATTGTTGAGGAAAGCTGGAGCTACTTAGCATGAAAAAGGAGCAAGTAGAAGGAGAACCTGAAAGTCAATGGACAAAACAAGACTACAGGCCTAGAGCAGGCTGAAGTGAAGACAAGCCTATAGTGGAGGTCTATTTAAGGTTAGAGTCAAACATGTAGTTAAGCTACAATGAGGGCATATAAAAGAAGTAGCCTCAGGTAGTCATTGACAGATGGGGACCAGAAAAACATGCATTTGGGAGGGCTGGCTAAGGCGGACATACTAAGTTTGTGATGCCTCTTGAGCACACAAGCAGAAATGCCAAGTAGACTTGGATATTCAAGACTAAACAGAGCTGGAGAAATGAATTTAGGACTCATCAACACAGTATCAAAAGGCGTAGAGCTAAGATCCCATAGAATGTAAAAACAAGGAGAGGCCAAGGACTCACATGTGGGGCCCTTCAACATTTCTTTTCATAGGAAGAGAATAAGAGAAGACACTAAATTTTACAAATGTAGACAGCAGATGACACAAAACAAGGTGAAGAAAATGCTTTCAGAAACCATTCTGAGTGGTGTTGAGAGGTCAGAAAGATAAGCACTTGATGTCCACCACTGGATTTTGCAAGATGAGGGTCACTGACAACCTTGACAAAAGCCATTATCAGTGGAGTAGTAACTACAAAGGCTTGATCAGAATGGGTTATAGAGAGATTCAGAGTTATTAAAATTAGGAGAGATGAAATGGTAGAAGAGTTCTATGAACTATAAAGTGGCATACATACAAGAATTTTGTTACAATTAACCACTGTGGTAAAAAGTACTTAACCTTAATTTTTAAGTCTCGCTGGTATAGATAACTGAATGGGTGGTAGATAAAGTTAGACAGGTGATGACAGGCAGATAGAGGCAATTCTTAAGAACACACTAAGGCTGCATAAACAGTTTGTTTCTCTCCCTCTGGTCCAAGTCTCTGTGCCTTATTAGGAAGTAGCTGAGTGGTTGAGAAGTGCAGTAACCACAAGTAAAGCAGATCTTTGGAATGGAATTGATGCATCAGTAAATGCAGAATTTGTACACTTGTAAGCTAAAGTATAGACTTAAGCAATAATCACTATCTTCCGACGTTTAATTTTGGTTGATTAGAAAGCCATGGAATCGTCCATCAGCTGTGAATAGTCAATTTGATAATCCATATAGCAATTACTTGGGCAAATTGAATAATAGATTCCTACTTATTCAAATTATTTACTAAAATATTGTTTCAGGTCTACTACTCAGTTCAGTTCAGTTCAGTTCAGTCATTCAGTCATGTCCGACTCTTTGCGACCCCATGAATCGCAGCACGCCAGGCCTCCCTGTCCATCACCAACTCCCGGAGTTCAATTAGACTCACATCCATCGAGTCAGTGATGCTATCCAGCCATCTCATCCTGGGTCGTCCCCTCTTCTCCTGCCCCCAATCCCTCCCAGCATCAGAGTCTTTTCCACTGAGTCAACTCCGCATGAGGTAGCCAAAGTACTGGAGTTTCAGCTTTAGCATCATTCCTTCCAAAGAAATCCCAGGGTTGATCTCCTCCAGAATGGACTGGTTGGATCTCCTTGCAGTCCAAGGGACTCTCAAGAGTCTTCTCCAACACCACAGTTCAAAAGCATCAATTCTTTGGCATTCAGCCTTCTTCACAGTCCAACTCTCACATCCATACATGACCATAGGAAAAACCATAGCCTTGACTAGACGGACCTTAGTCAGCAAAGTAATGTCTCTGCTTTTGAATATACTATCTAGGTTGGTCATAACTTTTCTTCCAAGGAGTAAGCATCTTTTAATTTCATGGCTGCAGTCACCATCTGCAGTGATTTTGGAGCCCAAAAAAATAAAGTCGGACACTGTTTCTACTGTTTCCCCATCTATTTCCCATGGAGTGATGGGACCAGATGCCATGATCTTCGTTTTCTGAATGTTGAGCTTTAAGCCAAGTTTTTTGCTCTCCTCTTTCACTTTCATCAAGAGGCTTTTTAGCTCCTCTTCACTTTCTACCATAAGGGTGGTGTCATCTGCATATATGAGGTTATTGATATTTCTCCCAGCAATCTTGATTCCAGCTTGTACTATTACTAAAAATATTATTTCCTCTGAGCCAGTTGCTATTAGTAAATATAGACCAGTCAAATATTTCATAGTATAAAATTCAGAATATGCGAGAAACTATATTTTTTCCAATGAATTTAAAGTTCCTAAATAGGCTCCAGTCCATTGGGTAAAAGGAAAAATATGCCTAAGTGCATCTATCAACAATATCTTTTTTAGTTCAGTCTGTTTCTTTAGTTTAAACTTGCTCTCTTTAGGGTAATGACTCTCTCCTTTTCCCTTTCTCTCAAGGTTATGTTACAGGGAAGAACTGACTCCATGTTGGATATGTTTGTTTTACTTTAACCTTTGCTTCCCATTGCTTTTTTTTTTTTCACTAAAACATACTGTTTATACATAATAGCCTGCCTCTAGGAACCCTGCCCCTCTGCCTGAATATTATACCAAAGCACCTTTGTTCAGGCCTCTGTCCACCTGTGGATGGCTATAGAAAGAAAGAAATTAATACATCCCTTCCCCAAGGCTACCCATTTCAGGAGATATTTGTAAGATTAATGGCCCTTTTATTTCCTCACCCACCCTCTTCTGTGTTCAATAAAAGAACCTGGCATCCAGACCCCGATAAGATGACTATTTTGAGACATTAGTCTGCCATCTTCTCCATATGTTGGTTTTCTGAATAAAGTTGTATTTCTTGCCTCAACATCTCATCTCCAATTCACTGACTTGTCATGGGGCAAGCAGAGTAGGCTTGGACTGGTAACAGTTAGTCTTAGTTAGAGGATTACTTGCCTGTTCTCCTGGTGATAAAAGGGCCCTTGGACCCATCCTGTCTTCTGGGTCCTTGTCAACCTCTGATGCAGTGCAGCTGCTCTGCTCTCATTTCTAGCATCTGGCTAGCACCCACTGCTATACTTTTCAGCCAAAGAAACCTACAGTCTATTTAGTGATGGCTTTACTGCTGGTAGCCTCATATGTTCATGTCTCTCTGGTATTGGCAGCTTTTTTTTGAGGGGGGCACATAAACTGGCATGTGGGATCCTAGTTTCCTGAGCAGAGAATCACACCTGCACCTCCTGCAGTAGAAGCATGGATTCTAAATCAATGGACTGCTGGGGAAGTCCCCTGGTGGCATCTTGCTGCCAACCCTATCAGATGGCCCATTTTCAGTGCCCTCTTTGGACTTTCCTCCCCATCTTGCAGGCATTAGGAATTTTATGCAAGTAGAAATTTGGGCCCTTTGATTCCTAGTGGCAGGTTTGTACCACAGCCAATAGGGAACTGATGGGCATGGTTCATGCTCCTACTGTCTTCCACAGCCTTTTCTAGGTAGACAGCAAACCTAGGAATCCTCATCTTGCCAACCTGGACTTCTTGAAAAACAAGGGGAGATCTGTCTCCTACTGTGCTATGCCTCTCTGCCATCTCTGAATCACAGTGTAGTGACCCTGTGATTACTGTATGGCTACCTGGATCAAACATATCTGCTTGTTTTCAAGTTTCTCCTCCACCATCACCCACTGGAGTTTCAGGCCAGAGAAGACAGCCTGGCACATGTCTTCCCTCCCTGCCTTAGTCTTCTCTCCTTTCCTCTGAGGCCCTACTTCTTGGTGTTAAAAAGAATGGAGAAACAGACATAGAGAATAGACTTATGGACATAGGGGGAGGGGATGAAAGGGTGAAATGTATGGAAAGAGTAACATGGAAACTTACATTCAGTTCAGCTCAGTTCAGTTCAGGCGCTCAGTCGTGTCCGACTCTTTGCCACCCCATGAATCACAGCACGCCAGGCCTCCCTGTTCATCACCATCTCCCGGAGTTCACTCAGACTCACATCCATCGAGTCCGTGATGCCATCCAGCCATCTCATCCTGGGTCGTCCCCTTCTCCTTCTGCCCCCAATCCCTCCCAGCATCAGGGTCTTTTCCAATGAGTCAACTCTATGCATGAGGTGGCCAAAGTACTGGACCTTCAGCTTTAGCATCATTCCTTCCAAAGAAATCCCAAGGCTGATTTCCTTCAGAATGGACTGGTTGGATCTCTTTGCAGTCCAAGGGACTCTCAAGAGTCTTCTCCAGCACCACAGTTCAAAAGCATCAATTCTTCGGTGCTCAGCCTTCTTCACAGTCCAACTCTCACATCCATACATGACCACAGGAAAAACCATAGCCTTGACTAGACGAACCTTAGTCGGCAAAGTAATGTCCCTGCTTTTGAATATGCTATCTAGGTTGGTCATTACTTTTCTTCCAAGGAGTAAGCGTCTTTTAATTTCATGGCTGCAGTCACCATCTGCAGTGATTCTGGAGCCCCCAAAAATAACGTCTGACACTGTTTCCACTATTTCCCCATCTATTTCCCATGAAGTGATGGGACAGGATGCCATGATCTTCGTTTTCTGAATGTTGAGCTTGAAGCCAAGTTTTTCGCTCTCCTCTTTCACTTTCATCAAGAGGCTTTTTAGTTCCTCTTCACTTTCTGCCATAAGGGTGGTGTCATCTGCATATCTGAGGTTATTGATATTTCTCCCGGCAATCTTGATTCCAGCTTGTGTTTCTTCCAGTCCAGCGTTTCTCATGATGTACTCTGCATAGAAGTTAAATAAGCAGGGTGACAATATACAGCCTTGATGTACTCCTTTTCCTATTTGGAACCAGTCTGTTGTTCCATGTCCAGTTCTAACTGTTGCTTCCTGACCTGCATACAGATTTCTTAAGAGGCAGGTTAGGTGGTCTGGTATTCCCATCTCTTTCAGAATTTTCCACAGTTTATTGTGATCCACACCATCAAAGGCTTTGGCATAGTCAAGAAAGCAGAAATAGATGTTTTTCTGGAACTCTCTTGGTTTTTCCATGATCCAGCAGATGTTGGCAATTTGATCTCTGGTTCCTCTGCCTTTTCTAAAACCAGCTTGAACATCAGGGAGTTCACAGTTCATGTATTGCTGAAGCCTGGCTTGGAGAATTTTGAGCATTACTTTACTAGTGTGTGAGATGAGATGTAAAACTGGTAGCCAACAGAAATTTGCTATATGGCTCAGGAAACTCAAACAGGGGTTCTCTATCAACCTAGAGGGGTGGGTTGGGGAGGGAAAGGGGAGGGAGGTTCAAAAGAGAGGGAATATATGTATACCTATGACTGATTTATGTTAAGGTTTGACAGAAAACAACAAAATTCTGTAAAGCAATTATCCTTCAATAAAAAAATTTTTTTAAAAAGATTTCCATCATTTTCTCCTCCTCCCCAAGGTGATTTATACGTTCCCTTTCCTGAGGCCACAATGGCCAAAAAGAAAAACTGGAAAATGAAGTAGGGAAACCCATTGGGAGATATTTTTTTTAGAAAAGTATAGTTGTTCCGAAGAACCTACCATATGAAAGATTACTTGTCCTCAGGGACTCTACATGCTAACTGGAGAAGTAAGACAATACGTAAAACATGAAGCAATACAAAAGCTACCCCTTTCTGCCAATGTTATAATCCATCCAGAGGTGGGTTCATCTGGTAGATCTGAGGTGGAGGGCAACTTAGGAAGCCCCCCTCCCCAAATACTGATATAATGGGTGACCTGGAGAACTTTGGGTGGGGATTTAGTAGGTGAGCAGAGGTTCTTAGAGATTTGGGGACAGCAATTATTAATTCCTTTTTTTCTCCCAGAGTCATACTGCCCTGAGCAAGAGGAATTTTGGACAGATTGCCATTTTGCAAACTGATAAACGTGAACTACTTCCAGCCTAGTGGAAAATATCCTTTATTATTCACATCTTACTTTCAGCTGAAACATAACAAAGCAGGGCACATTCTTTAATAGTTTTCCAGAAAGGAACTTGAGCCTGCAAGATCCTTTTAGGCTTTCCCCTATGAGGGAATGTCCTTGTATAAAGCTATGTGTCTATGGATTATGTTTCAATCATTTTTCCCTGGGTATTTGTTAGTGTGGTGAATACAGTCACAGATACACTCCTGGCATTTAGATTTTCTTACTTTAATAACACGTTAACTCTTCTGTACATTTTATTCTTTTGTTCAGTAAGTTATATCAATATAATGTCAAAAAGGAAAATAAAAAAACTAAAGAAGGTATATACATATATCATATACATATAATATTATATGATATACATATATTAATATTTATGTATATATATATATATATATACATATCTGTGGAGAAGGAAATGGCAACCCACTCCAGTGTTCTTGCCTGGAGAATCCCAGGGATGGAGGAGCCTGGTGGGCTGCCGTCTATGGGGTCGCACAGAGTCAGACATGACTGAAGTGACGCAGCAGCAGCAGCATACATATTTGTGTATTTGTTGTTGTTGTTTGATTGCTAAGTTGTGTCCAACTCTTTTGTGACCCCAAGGACTGTACAGCCAGCCAGTATTTCTTAGGCAAGAATACTGGAGTGGGTTGCCATTTCCTTCACCAGGGGATCTTTCCAATCCAGGGATCAAACACATGCCTCCTGCATTGGCAGGCAGATATTTTTTACCACTGAACCACAGGAAAGCCCATATTTGTGTATATTATATACAAATGCATAGTATATATAATGTTTATATAAAATATAGGTATGTAGTTAAAGTTGTCTGTATGTATATGTGTCCTATGCTGTGCTGTGCTTAGTCGCTCAGTTGTGTCCAACTTTTTGCGACCCTGTGGATTGTAGCCCACCAGGCTCCTCTGTCCATGGGGATTCTTAAGAGAAAAATACTGAAGTGGGTTGCCATGCCCTTCTCCAGGGGTTCTTCCCAACCCGGGGATCAAACCCAGGTCTTCCACATTGCAGGCAGATTCTTTATCTGAGCCACCAGGGAAGCCCATGTATGTGTAAAGTACATATAACAATAAATATATATGTATATATTATGTATGCATGCATGCTAAGTCACTTCAGTTATATCTGACTGTTTGCAACCCCATGGACTATAGTCCTCCAGGCTCCTCTGTCCATGGGATTCTCCAAACAAGAATACTAGAGTGGGTTGCCATGCCCTTCCCAGAGATCTTCCTGACCCAGGGATCAAACCTGTGTCTCCGTCACAGGTGGATTCATTACGGTTGAGCCACTGGAAATACACATATACATACATGCGTATCTACATAGTCTTGGGTAAATATAAATGTACTGAGGTTCATTTTGGTGTGTAAGCTCCATACCCACATTTGATGCAAATGAAATGGTTTGTCTTTGATTCTTTGCATATGTTGGTTCCTTCCACTTGTTTCCTCCAATCCCTTCACATCCCAAGGTCCTATCTATTCTTTAAGAACCAGTTCAAGATCCACACCTCCACTGTGATGCAATTGTGCTGGATTTCACCAAAGAATGTCTTCTCTGTGTGCTTTCATTATTTTATATACCAGTCTCTCCTCCTGGACAATGAGCTCTTTTAGTGCAGGAGCTGAGTCACATTCATGTTTGCTCAGCCCCAGACCCTAGCCCTTGGGCACATACTAAGCACTCAATAAACATTTTATGAATGAAGAAACGCAGCCCTGGAAGAATAATTAAGACTTTGATGTAAAGAGACAGAAAGCACCCCCTCATCTAGGGTGGGAAGGGACTGGAAACTTTTTTAAAGGCAGAAGTTAAAGGACATTAGCCTGCTTTGGGGAGGTACTTGGAGGATGGAGACCACCTACTTGGGTAACATGGAGCCATGTCATACCAATAGCTTTTGTGTCTAGACCTTTGCACAGTAACATGGTTAAAAAAAAAAAAAAAAGATTACTTTTTAGAAAAAAAATTCCTAAAAGATAAGGTCATGCTCTCTGAAAGTTAGGCTGCTGGTAGTCGCTTTGGAGTTGGTTACCCCTCCACTCACCATGTGACCAGGGCAGGTCATAATGTTTCTGGGTCTCAGTTTCATCAATTGTAAGGGAAGGGAGGACAGCAGAGAATAGTGCCTATCATACAGGATGAGGAGGAAATGAGAAACTTTACATAAAGTGCTTCCTATGATATTTTAGTGCGAGTCAGGGGCTCTTTTTCTTTTAAGAGATTGATTTACTTTTGTTTTTGACTGTGCTGAGTCTTGGCTGTTGTGCATGGGCTTTCTCTAGTTGGGGTGTGCAGGTTTCCCACCGCAGAGGCTTCTCTCGTTACAGAGCACTGGCTCCAGGCATGAGGCACACGGGCCCAGCAGTTGTGGCTCATGGGCTCTAGAGCCCAGGCTCAGTAGTTGTGGCACACAGGATTAGTTGGTCATGTGGGGTCTCCCTGGACCAGGGATTGGACCAGCATTTGCCATATTGCAGGGCAGATTCTTAACGACTGGACCACTAGGGAAGCAGATCAAATATTTTAAGTATTTAGCATGGAGGAAATTTAATGTGGGGACTTAATTAAATGGAGAATCAAGGAACTGAGAGCTAGAAGGGAAGGTGAGGAGACCCAGAGGTCAGCCACAGCAGGAAGCTACGAGCACCCCTATGCAGCAGAGATCAAGGGAGAGGCTAACATTATGAGACCAAGAGCTAAAATCGCCCAACAGAAGACGAAACCGTGTGCATTGGGTTTGTTTAGGCCATGAGGGACAGAAAATTCAAAATAACAGTGGTTTAAATTAGATAAGAACTTGTGTCTCTCTCGTGTAAAAGCCCAGGTAGGTAATATAGAGCTATTATGGTGTTTTATAACAACAGAGACCTGGATGGCTTCCATCTTGAATCTCCTTTGTGTGTGGCCTTGATCTCATGGTCCAAAGTGGAGGCATTTGTTTCAGAATCAAGACAGTAGTGTTGACAAAGAAATAAAGAGAAAGAAGTACATATAATGTTTCTGGTAGAGCAATGCTTTTTGAATTGTGAGTCATGACCCACTAGTGTATCATAAAATCAATATAATGGATAACTTTTAAAAATGAAATAGAATCGAATAGATAAAATCTAAATGTTTACCACACAGTAAAGGTAAGTATTTCTACATAAAACTTCTGTTTTAGAAATATATGTGTGACTGTAATATACATGACATAATATAAAATGCATTTCTTATGTAGGATGCTTCCCAAAAGTTCAAAGCAATTATTATAAAGGAAGTTTCTGGACATGCTCCACCTCTGTGTCATCCAATTGGCCAGAATGACATCTTCACCTGGTTATAGAGAACTTTAAGAAGGGCTGGAAAATGTACTCATTTTCATAGGCAGCCATTTGTCTGGCTAAATTAGGAATTTTATTATAAAATAAAGGGAGCAACAAGGGCAACAAGAGTCCCTACTGTATATAGAATCATGGTTAGTATTTTTTTTGCCATTGAACTGTTATCTTTGACTGAAAAAGACATCTCATTCAGAGGGTGATTCTTGGTAGTCTAACAGCAATGACAAGATTGGTGCCAGAATCCACAGTCTGGGTGTCAGTCTTGCTTTCTCATTTAATTTATTCATCTATAAACTGAGAAAAACAACAGTGTCTCTCTCATCAAGTTTTTGGAAGACTGAATGAGGACGAGAGCCCATTGTTTAGCAGAGCACACAGTACCTACAAAGAGCTTAGGGATATTGGGTGTGAACATCATCACTGGAGCCCAGAGGCAGAGTATGTGGCCAGGCAGCTGTGTGATGGGGCCCACCCACTGTCCATTTTTGAGGCTGAAGCAGTTGCTAAATTCATAGGAAATGACCTTCAATTCATAGCAACAGATGAATTTGGGCCAGGAATGGGGTATCAACCAGCAGTGAGGTACACTGGAGAACATCAGAACTATATGGAACTATCTTGAGACTTGACCTTGGACTCTTCACTGACCAGCAGCAGATTGTTACCTCTAAAACGGGACTCCAGTTTTCGTACGTGGAATCTTTCAGGAAGGGCTTCAGGACCTGGTTAGGGAAGCCCTTCATTAAGATCTTGTTTTTCTGCAGCTATCCACCTTTGTTCTCCTTACTCCAAGCCACATTCTGGCAGACAGCTATCATTTGGTTGTCTCAGGAGAAAATTGAGGGGTGAACAAAAAAAAAAAAAAGGGTTTAAGTAGAATTGGAGTAATAACCACAGTGCCTGGCCCCTAGTATGCCTAGATTATTTATTGGATGCATGAATGAGTGAATGACCAAAATAGATAAGATATAAGCTAACTAGCTTGTTGACTATGACATAAACTTAATTTTTTTTTCTCCTGTTGTTGATATAGCATGGAAAAGACAAGGTCATATAAATAAGAAATGACACATAGGTTGAATGCATTTTCAGAAGCAAAATAATTGTCATACTCTTTTGTTAAAAATACTTAACATTTTCTTTCACCTTCCACATATTATGGTTACAATTTAACACTAATTAAACACCCACCATGTGCTAAGTGGTAAACAGAACATGTGAGCAATAGTGTTCCTGCTCTCATAGTGACGGGCAGAGAAACTTGGCAGAAAACTTAGTGGAAAGGATGAGGGGGAATTTGATGTTTAATATTGAGTTTATTGGCATAGTACTTTCAGAGAAAGTTGGAAACCTCTTTATGTGTTGTGGGGGAAAGATAAGTCTTCATCTACTGGCAGAAGGAGAAAGTAGATTATTTTCCCAGGTTCCTACTTCAGCTCTGAAGAATATCACACGTCCAAACCAAAGGCCTCTCTAGATGGACTAATGTCCCACCTGGCAAGCTAATGCCCTTACATTACTGCCTGGTCCTTGTAAGCATCTGAATGTGTTACTTCTACAAATACCAAATAGTCTCCCAGTCAGTAAGAAAGCTAAATAGGAAGTGGTAGATTCAAGTGTTCATTAACTGAATGCCCCGACCAGTAATGCTGAAGAAGCTGAAGTTGAATGGTTCTATGAAGACCTGCAAGACCTTCTAGAACTAACACCCAAAAAAGATGCCCTTTTCATTATAGGGGACTGGAATGCAAAAGTAGGAAAACAAGAAACACCTGGAGTAACAGGCAAATTTGGCCTTGGAGTACGGAATGAAGCAGGGCAAAGGCTAATAACGTTTTGCCAAGAGAACGCACTGGTCATAGCAAACACCCTCTTCCAACAAGACAAGAGAAGACTCTACATATGGACATCACCAGATGGTCAACACCAAAATCAAATTGATTCTTTGCAGCCAAAGATGGAAAAGTCTATACAGTCAGCAAAAGCAAGACTGGAAGCTGACTGTGGCTCAGATCATGAACTTCTTATTGCCAAATTCAGACTTAAATTGAAGAAAGTAGGGAAAACCGCTAGACCATTCAGGTATGACTTAAATCCCTTACAGTTATACAGTGGAAGTGAGAAATAAATTTAAGGGAGTAGATCTGATAAAGTGCTTGATGAACTATGGACAGAGGTTCATGACATTGTACAGGATACAGAGATCAAGACCATCCCCAAGAAAAAGAAATGCAAAATGAAAAACGGCTGTCTGAGGAGGCCTTACAAATAGCTGTGAAAAGAAGAGAAGCGAAAAGCAAAGGAGAAAAGGAAAGATATACCCATTTGAATGCAGAGTTCCGAAGAACAGCAAGGAGAGATAAGAAAGACTTCCTCAGTGACCAGTGCAAATAAATAGAGGAAAACAACAGAATGGGAAAGACTAGAGATCTCTTCAAGAAAATTAGAGATACCAAGGAAACATTTCATGCAAAGATGGGCTCAATAAAGGATAGAAATAGGATGAAGCTAACAGAAGCAGAAGATATTAAGGTGGCAAGAATACACAGAAGAACTATACGAAAAGATCTTCATGGTCCAGATAATCATGATGGTATGCTCACTCAACTAAAGCCAGACATCCTGGAATGCAAAGTCAAGTGGGCCTTAGGAAGCATCACCATGAACAAACCTAGTGGAGATGATGGAATTCCAGTTGAGCTATTTCAAATCCTAAAAGATAATGCTATGAAAGTGCTGCACTCAATATGTCAGCAGTGGCCACAGGACTGGAAAAGGTCAGTTTTCATTCCGATCCCAAAGGCAATGCCAAAGAATGCTCAAACTATCGCACAGTTGCACTCATCTCACATGCAAGTAAAGGAATGCTCAAAATTCTCCAAGACAGACTTCAATAGCATATGAACTGTGAACTTCCAGATGTTCAAGCTGGTTTTAGAAAAGGCAGAGGAACCAGAAATCAAATTGCCAATATCTGTTGGATTATCAAAAAAGCAAGAGAGTTTCAGGAAAAAAAAAAATCTATTTCTGCTTTATTGACTATGCCAAAGCCTTTGACTGTGTGGATCACAATAAACTGTGGAAAATTCTGAAAGAGATGGGAATACCAGACCACCTGACCTGCCTCTTGAGAAATCTGTATGCAGGTCAGGAAGCAACAGTTAGAACTGGACATGGTTCCAAATAGGGAAAGCAATACGTCAAGGCTGTATATTGTCGCCCTGCTTATTTAACTTCTATGCAGAGTACATCATGAGAAATGGGGGGGCTGGATGAAACACAAGCTGAAATCAAGATTGCTGGGAGAAATATCAATAACCTCAGATATGCAGATGACACCACCCTTATGACAGAAAGTGAAGAGGAACTAAAAAGCCTCTTGATGAAAGTGAAAGAGGAGTGTGAAAAAGCTGGCTTAAAGCTAAACATTCAGAAGACGAAGATCATGGCATCTGGTCCCATCACTTCATGGCAAATAGATGGGGAAACAGTGACAGACTTTATTTTGGGGGGCTCCAAAATCACTGCAGATGGTGACTGAAGCCATGAAATTAAAAGAAGCTTACTCCTTGGAAGGAAAGTTATGACCAACCTAGACAGTACATTAAAAACCAGAGATATTACTTTGCCAACAAAGGTCTGTCTAGTCAAGGCTATGGTTTTTCCAGTAGTCATGTATGAATGTGAGCGTTGGACTATAAAGAAAGCTGAGTGCTGAGGAATTGATGATTTTGAATTGTGGTGTTGGAAAAGACTCTTGAGAGTCCCTTGGACTGCAAGGAGATCCAACCAGTCCATCCTAAAGGAAATCAGTCCTGAATATTCATTGGAAGGCCTGATGTTGTAGCAGAAACTCCAATACTTTGGCCACCTGATGGGAAGAGTTGACTCATTTGAAAAGACCCTGATGCTGGGAGGGATCGAGGGCAAGAGGAAAAGGGGACGACAGAGGATGGATGGTTGGATGGCATCACTGACTCAATGGACATGAGTTTGAGTAAAGTCTGGGTGTTGGTGATGGACAGGGAGGCCTGGTGTGCTGCAGTCCATGGGGTCACAAAGAGTTGGTCACTACACAGTGACTGAACTGAACTGAACTGACTGACTGTCATCTGCTACTGAGAAGTAAGGTTGTAAGTAAATTGAAGTAAGGAAGTAAGTAAATTGGTTTTCTCCTAAAGGAAGTGACTGTTCTCTGATAAAACCAAGAGGTAACAGTTGCAATGCAGAGTGATAAAGGTGATGCCTGTAACAGGCTGAGGGAGCATGGAGAAGAAGCACCACCTGTCCATGGTGGGTGGAGGAGGTGGTCAGGTAAGATTTTCCTAGAGGGAGGTGATTGTACATGTATCTCCAAAAATAAGAATGTATTAGCCAGGTGGAAAGTGCGGGAAGACTTTCCAAGCAGATGAAATCAAAAGAGCAAAGATAGGGAAGGAATGAGATAGAGCAACGAGGAACTGTAGTCAGAAATTCTGGAGAAGGCAGTGGCACCCCACTCCAGTACTCTCGCCTGGAAAACCCCATGGACAGAGGAGCCTGGTGGGCTGCAGTCCATGGGGTCGCTAAGAGTCAGACATGACTGAGCGACTTCCCTTTCACTTTTCACTTTCATGTATTGGAGAAGGAAATGGCAACCCACTCCAGTGTTCTTGCCTGGAGAATCCCAGGGACGGGGGAGCCTGGTGGGCTGCCACCTATGGGATCGCACAGAGTCAGACACGACTGAAGTGACTTAGCAGCAGCAGCAGCAGCAGCAGTAGCAGCAGTCAGAGACTCAGGTGGCTTGCTTTGGGGTACTTTTAAACACTTTTTTTTTCCTTTTTCAAATTTTTATTTATGGCTGCGGTGGGTCTTTGTTGCCATGCGTGATCTTTCTCTTGTTGCAGCAAGCAAGAGCTACTCCATCGCAGTGGCTTCTCTTGTTGCAGAGCACAGGCTCTAACACACAGGCTCTAGGGTGCAGGCTCAGGAGTTTGCTTGGGCTTAGCTGCTCCATAGCATGTGGGATCAAACCCACATCCCCTGCGTTGGCAGGCAGATTCTTAACAAGTGGCTGGTTGGCAGATGATGTAGATGTGTGCTGGGAGGAGGCGGGTGGCGGGAGTAGAGAGATGTATTTAGGTCCACAGTCTGCAGGTCCTTGTGTCCTAAGAATTTCCATTTCATTTTGAAGCTTATATGGGATCCTTGATAAATAAATGTTGGAGACTGATTTAGCCAGATTTTTTTAAAAATGGGACTTCAAGGACAGCTCTTGCATTTCAGTCTTGATGCCTTCAGGTTGCACTTGTGTGATGCTCTTCCCTGAGGTTAGGCAGGAAGGAAGTCTGCCCACTCTGTGCTGTGAGTTGAGGGCAAGAACACTCAATATTAAGATGCCTAGCACCAGAGAGTGAGTAATTCAAATGGGTCCAGTGTGGCTCATCAAACTCAGGGGTGCTCCAGGTGAAAATCTGGGTTTAAGAGTGAACTTCCCTGGTGATCCAGTGGTTAAGAATCTTCCTTCCAATGCAGGGGACACGGGTTCGAACGCTGGTCAGGGGACTAAGATCCTGTGTCCTGCAGGGCAACTAAACTTGTGTGCTACAACTGCTGAGCCAGCATACCACAACTGGAGAAGCCTGTGCACTGCAACAAAGACCAAAGGCAGCCAAAAATTTTAAACAAAAAGTGAACTTATTGGGCCAGGGAAATCTAGAGTGATGAATGGCAGGTGAAACACGAGGTGAAATAAGCCTTGTGTTAGAGGCTTTCTGGCAGGTATTTAGTATAAAATTAGCAAGGTTTGCTTGGGCATTTTAGAGTTGGTGAGTCTGGTGAAGGTGGGGATAAAAATAGAAAATACAAATAAGTATATTCCTTTCTTTTTCCTTTTCTTGACCCCTTGAGCCACAGGGTGAGATTATGATGCTAAGGAAACAGCTGCTGCAGTAGGAATTCCAGAATTCTCTAGCATCATGGAATCTTCAGAACAAAAGAGCACTGATTGGATGTGCCCATCTTTTGTAAAATTCCTCACTTCCAGTTACTTGCTTTCACAGTTACTAGATCAGGATCTGTCCTTGCTCCCAAATGTATACAGCCTGCCTGCTACAATGTTGTTCGCTAGCATATGGCCAAGTCCCTCGTGTAAGTAAATGATAAAGATTTTAAAAATCTGAATTGTGTTTGCCCCATTTACCACTAATACTCAACTTGAACTCAGTTCAAGTCTGCTGGATAACATTGATAAAATATAAAATATATGCCACTTCTATTTCTGATGCTTTGGGATGTTTTGTGGTTAGGATCCTATGTTTTGGCTTTTATACAGACATGTGTTCATGACCTCAGTTTTCTGAGCATTAGTTTTCTCCATTGGAAAATAGATTTTATAACAATACCTGCTTGTTGTTATAGAGCAAGAGAGCACTGTAATTAAGAGTGGATTTAAATAATGACACCATCACATGTTACTTGTGAAAACTTGGGCAAAGAACTCAGTCTTATTAAGCCTCAGTTTCCTATTCTGTACAAGGGGATAATTGTACCTACTAAAAAGGGTCTTTGCAAGGATAAAATAAAGTAATCTGTAATCCATTTAAAACACTTAACATGCTGTCTGGAACCTAACGGGACCTAAATAAATACTAGCTATTATGATTATGACTCATAGAATTTTAGGGATTAAAGGAGATAATTCCATATAAAACACATAGCATCATTCCTAGAACCAAGTAAGCATTCAGAAAGTGTTTGCTATCCATCTTATTTCCATATATAGTCAAGTTTTCACTATGCAAACCAATGTTTGTGTAGTTCACTTACTTTGTTCCCTCTCCTATCACAGCCTTGATCTGTGGTTAAATATCTCATTGCTGTTTTACTTTGTATATTTCTAGTCTTGCCTCCCTAGCCAGAGTAAAAACTCAGAGCAAGCAGTACAATTTTCTGCACATAGTAGATGCTCACCCTGTAGTTATTTTGGTTTATTGATAATTCTATTACTCTTAAATAGTTTTTAGATAAACATATGGTAAGATGAAAAGAACTGTACCACTTACTATGTCCAGTCAAGGGAATCACCAAGCCCACAGAAAGAGTCATCTGACTTCAGAATAACTGGATGAGAGGATGAGATGGTTAGATAACATCACTGACTCAATGGACATGAATTTCAGCAAACTCTGGGAGAGAGAGAGAGAAGTACAGGGACACCTGGCATACTGTACAGTCCATGGGGTCACAAAGAGTCGGACAAGACTTACCGACTGAACAACAAGCTGAGAGTCAATTCTGGCTCTTTGCTTTCCAAGACTCCCTAAGTTATGCCTAATTTATTACTATTATGTTTATTAAAAAATCATGAAGGATCTTACAAAAGTTCCATTTTATATTTTGTCTTTTCTTTTAAACTGAAATCCTACGTCATACTTTCCCTTAGAAATTTCAACATCTTAATTAGAAATATTTAGATATTTTGAGTTGCTATTTAGTTCAGCTATTTAGTTGCTTATTTAGTCAATAAGTTCAGATATGCAGATGATACCACCCTTATGGCACAAAGTGAAGAGGAACTAAAGAGTTTCTTGATGAGATGAAAGAGGAGAGTAAAAGAACTGGCTTAGAATTCAACATTCAGAAAGCTAAGATCATGGCATCCAGTCCCATCACTTCAGGTGGGGAAATAGTGGAAACAGTGACAGACTTTGTTTTGGGGGGTTCCAAAATCACCACAGATGGTGACTGCAGCCCTGAAATTAAAAGATGCTTGCTCCTTGGAAGAAAAACTATGACAAACTTAGACAGCATATTAAAAACCAGAGACATTACATTCCCAACAAAGATCTGTATAGTCAAAGCTATGGTTTTTCTAGCAGTCATGTGTGGATGTGAGAGTTGGACCGTAAAGAACTCTGAGCACCGAAGAATTGATGCTTTTGAACTGTGGTGTTGGAGAAGACTCTTGGGAGCCCCTTGGACTCCAAGGAGATCAAACCAGTCGATCCTAAAGGAAATCAGTCCTGAATCTTAGAAGGACTGATGCTGAAGCTGAAGCTCTAATATTTTGGCCACCTGATATGAAGAGCCGACTCATTAGAAAAGACCCTGATGCTGGGAAAGATTGAAGGCAGGAGGAGAAGGGGACAAAAGAGGATGAAATGGTTGGATAGCATCACCAACTCAATGGACATGAGTTTGAACAAGCTCCAGGAGATGGTGAAGGACAGGGAAGCCTGGTGTGCTGCAGTCCATGGGGTCGCAAAGAGTCACAATTGACTGAGTGACTGAACAAGAACAAATTTAGTTCAGTCAACGTGTTTGAGTCAAGAGTCCTTGCCTTAAATCAATCCCCCAAAGAATTATACCTGTGTGCTAAGTCACTTTAGTTGCGTCTGACTCTTTGTTACCCCGTGGACTTTGGCTCAAGAGGCTCCTCTGTTTATGGGATTCTCCAGGCAAGAATACTGGAGTGGGTTGCCACACCCTCCTCCAGAGTATTGTTCTGACCCATGGATTTAACCCATGTCTCCTAAGTCTCCTGCATTGGTGGGTGGGTTCTTTACCACTAGCACCACCTGGGAAGCCCAAAGAACTGTATATAGTGCGATCTTTCTAAAATGTCATTCCTCCACTTAAAATCCTCTGTGACCCCCCATCCCTCATGGGAGAAGCTCCAAGTCTCTTGGCCAAGGACCAAGACCTGTGTCCTCACCAGTGACCTTGGCCACCGCTCCTTCCCACTTAATGCCTTAGAAATCTGAAACTTACAGATCCTTCCTTCACATTGTTTTGGTCTTTCTACATTTGTAATGCTTTTCCTTACCAGGGATGCTTTTTTTATGCCTGAGTGACCCCTTTTCTCCTTGGCGACACTTGTCAGATGCCTTCTCTAGAAAATTTCTCTGACCTCCCTCCTAGCTTAGATTAACTGTCTCTCCCATTGTACCTGATGCAAAACCTCCTTCTTTAGAGCATTCCATATTATATCCATTCATTCAGCAACAATTTCTCAAACACTTACTCTGTGTCAGGTACTATTTTAGACACTGAGAATATATTGACAAAACACATAAAAATCATTGCCTCAATGAAGTTTCCAATAAACAAAATAAGTAAATATATATGATGCTAAATGGTATAAGTACAATATAGAGGGATAGGTTATAGAGAATTTCCAGAGAGGGGTTTTTAGGGGTTATAATCTTAAATGGAATGGTGAGAGAAGGTCCCTTCCACCTTATATTCGAGTCCAGACTAGAGAAAAAGTAATGTGGGGAGATAACTCTGCGGAGTTCCTGTACTTTTGCCTGCCTGTGGGTAAGGTACTATCCATCCTGTTTTTCTACACAAAAATGTCCAGGATGTTTAGTGAACAGCCTTGATAGGTAGAGGTAGTATCTTTTCTTCAGAGCCTAGGGAAAAGTTGCTTTCTGTCAAGTATATTAAAGATATCTTCCTTTGGGACAAAGGGCAGTCTTGTTTGCATTTTATTATAATAAGATTTGGGTTATAAGGCTTGGGGTTCCTCTTCCTCATGGTACTTGATGTGTGCAGGTGTTCCAGGCCCTCTTTATGTCACAGGAGAGAATCAGGGGCTGGAGAACTAGCACAAACGCCGGCACTCGGGCTACTGCTATTGCTGTGAGTGACAAAGCCCTTTTTCTCTAACCCCAGAGGCGTGTGTCTTCTGCCAGCAGAGCTGAGGCTATGGTAGGCTGATTTGTTGGCTTGCAAGTAGTGGAAAGTCTCATACTTCACAGTTCTTGACAGTGAAATGCAGATATCTGGAAGAAGAGCATTCAAGACACAGGGACCAGCAGGTGCAAAGACCCTGAGGCACCTGCTGTATGTGGTATTACCTCTTAAATTCTCCAACTTTCCCAATAATGATAAAGTTCTTAAGGACAACCAATCTTATTCATCTGTGTACCCCTAGCACCCAGTACAATCGCTGGTGCCTAGCAACTGCTCAACAGATGCTAGCTGAAATTAATAGGATAAAAATTGTCGCTTTCGAAATAAGGATGTTTCTTAGGCCAAAATCTATGGATTTCAATTATCATATTTTTTGTCTTTTTTTCATTCAGAGAGGCATATAACAGAGCAGCAAGAGAGTTTGGAATTGTACAAACCTGGATTTCCAGCCCAGCTTTACTGCTTGCTGGCCTATAACTCTGGGTCAATTGTTTCACTTTCAAGCCTCAGTTTTCCTGTGTATGAAATCATACTCACCTTCTCTGTTTTGAAGATTAAATGATAGAACATAGGAAACACACTAAGAGTTCAAGAAATGTTATGTTGTATGCCATAGATGGCATCCTACCTTTGGGAGGGTCTCAGTTACTTATATCTATTATTGTTATTCTTTCATGGCTAGCTCCCATTTTGAAGGGGAATGGGAAATCTGATGACTTTTAAAATCAACAAGAAGAGTATTGTAACCAGGGAGGCTCTGTGTCCCAGGATCCATGCTCTTAATTCTTACAAAAGTTAATGAGTGAGTGCTAATTTCTGCCCTTGAAGTTACTGATTCTGTTCTCCCAGGCTCCCTAAGTTCACAGATTCCATATATTTTGCAGCCAGTTATTATTTTGAATGGGAAGCCTGCCAGAAGCATTAGGCTGAGGATTTGTTGTTAACTTGGCCTCATTTCCACCTCAGAGCATGCAAAGGGGAATTGTGGTGGCTTGGAATCTCCATACCACATTTTTTGGAAATCCAACCAAGAATTCCTCAAAACCATTTGACCTGGAGGTTTTCTGTGGTGAGAAGCTTGGCTCATGAGTACCAAGAGGTGGTCTCTCTCTGAAGTGGCTTTGTACCTTCCAAAATAGGGACAAGCAGTCAATTTGATGAGGAATCTCGGTCCATTCTTCTTTAGCAGTCAAGGAATAATACTGTAGTGCCACTCTCTGCACAGTTAATGATTCATGGATTTTCCTAATTTCTAAAGATTTTTTGGTACAGCATTTCTTGGGTTTCTACTCTGGGTCCAGAGTTAGAGTTGTGCTTGACAGCGTGGCAATGAATAAGGCAGTCACAGTCCCTGATGGATGATTCTGCTGGAGAAGCCTGTAGGCTGCACTTTGAGAAACATGAAGATGGAGAAAACAGACCTATAAATGGAAAATGACAAGCCTGCACATTAAGGAGCTTATGAAGAGGAAACAAATAATGAACCGGCATCCAGTTAGGTCATAAGTAAGGAGTACAGGGCAGGCTGGGGAGAAGCTTAAACTAGCAGAGCACTTTCATGGTGGTCTCTGGCCTTCTGGACAGATGTGGCCCTCTTACCAGTCTTTTTCTTGCTTTGTAGTTCAAATAGCCCTACAGTCAATAATGTCCTTTCTGTAAGAATGGTTGACCTTGATCCCTAGAATTACATCAAGACAAAGGAGGGGGGAAAGAGTCTTACTAATAGAACATGTAGGTGTGAACTGCAATGGGAAAGGTCTGAAGCTAAGTTGGTTCTGAGTCTTGGGGATGGTCTCTCTCAGGCCAGAGGTTCTGTGTTCTCCACTTTTTTCTCTGCTCAGCTTTCTTGGCTCCTTCATAATGTTTGTGCCCTCATAGCTTCAGCTTGCAGACATCCCCATTTTTATTGAGTGCTTCTACATAGCAGGTGCTTTACATGACTTTTCTTAAAAACTTCGGTTATTACTGTTTACAAAGTACAGATGAAGAAACAGAAGCTTAAGAGAAGTTAAGAGATGACACAGCTAATAATCACTGTCCTTGGGATCTGAACCCAGGTTTTCTGATTCTAAACTCCATGCTTTTAGCTACCATGCTATATGGCCATATATGCACACATGCACACATACACATATATGGCTTTATATAAATTTTGTACGTGTGTGTAAAAATGTTTATGTATAATTATATATATATATGTATATGTATTTATAGTGATAGATTTCCTGTAACGTGGCTTATGGGATTCATGTCCCCTTTGACTTCTCATGTCTTTAATTTCAACTACAACTTCTAACTGCTTTTTCCTCTTATTTTCCCTAAACTTTTTGAGAATGAAAATTTGCTTGACTTAGTTCATCTTTTTGCCATGGCTTCGGTGCTACAGATTGGCTACTTGATGTTATAAGCCCACCCAATTCTAATCAGCTGCCCCCTACCCTCACTCCCTGGAAAAGTCAGCTGGTGCTGAGAGGAGCTGATGGTAGGGCATGAGTGCATGCTCAGTCACTTCAGTCATGTCCCACTCTGCAACCCCATGGACATAGCCTGCCAGGCTCCTCTGTCCATGGGGTTTCCCAGGCAAGAGGCCTGGAGTGGGTGCCATGCCTTCCTCAGGGACTGAACCTGTGTCTCCTGTGTCACAGGCAGATTCTTTACCCCTGAGCCAGCTGGGAAGCCCTGACGGTACAGCAACTATACTTAAATGCAGTGGAGCCATTAAGGATTAGGACTGAGTTGTCCACAAAGTTCATTCAGATATTCCCCATACCATCTTATGAAAAATTCAAACCTTTGGGGCAACTCAATAGTCTATCATCAGACAACAAGCTTTAATTGGCCCATCATATACCAGGACCTTGACAACTTTCATAAGCTTTAAATGATAGTAACTGGGCTATTAGCCTATTGAATTCTGAGATCTCTATAATGAGAAACGCAGTGCTACACAACTGCAAGACCCTGGACACCTTACAGCATCTCAGGGAGATATCTGTGCTATAATTCAAACTGAATGCTGTGTTTTTGCACCTCATAAATCATTTAATGTAACACATCTGAACCACATGAAAATCTGCTCTAAGTGACCCATTCCCTAGTCTTGACAATCTTTAAAAAAACACTGGTGTGGGAGGCTCATGGCTAAAATATTTACTTTTAATTCCACTAATGCTATTAACTATACCATTTGTATTTTGCTTGTTCACAAGATTATTATTTCTTGTATTACCAAGTATATGACTGAGCCTTCAACGGAAATGTTTTGACTAGACTTGAAGCAGTTGATCGAATGTATAGTTCGATATATGATCAATGATTGTAATAGTGTGACTCTAGAAGGCAATGGCAACCCTCTCCAGTACTCTTGCCTGGAAAATCCCATGGACAGAGGAGCCTGGTAGGCTGCAGTCTGTGGGGTTGCTAACAGTCGGACACGACTGAGCGACTTCACTTTCACTTTTCACTTTCATGCATTGGAGAAGGAAATAGCAACCCACTCCAGTGTTCTCGCCTGGAGAATCCCCAGGACAGTGGAACCTCATGGGCTTCCATCTATGGGGTCGCACAGAGTAGGACACAACTGAAGCGACTTAGCAGCAGCATACCAGGATATATGTGTGTAAACATTCTCCCTAACATCAGAGCCTGCCATTGAAGGCCCAGGTTTGCACACATTAGTTGGGCAAATGATTATTTTTCTGAAATATTTACTTGTTGGTGACACAGGAAAAGTTACATGGCCTTCCTGGGTACTGCAGACACTGAACTAAATGCTAGAGACCTGGATAAGTGAGTTACCATCCTGGGGAGCAGCAGTTCGTAAGACTCATGGAGTTGGGGTGTCTGTAAAATGTGCATTCCAGGACCTAGCCCACCTCCAGAGATTCTGCTTCTCAGGTTTTGCAGTTTATTAAGAATGTCCTAAGGCCACAGGTGTTTGGTGGGCCTAATGAGAACCAGTAAGGGAGAGAAAACATGACTTTCCAAGTGATAATAAATGCTATGAGAAGAAATGAGAATTAGAGGGAATCAAAGGAAAAGCAATCAGTTCTGTGGAGTCTGGTGTCAGAGAAGGCTACACAGAAGTGACAGCTCAGCTCAGTAGGGGTTTGCCAGGTGAGGAGAAGGGGAGAGTTTCAACACCACCAGCAAAGGTGTTTTCTGGGGTTGGTGAGGATTTGGGGGGCAGAGTAGATTCCAGAAGTCCAGAAAGGCAGATAAGCCAGAGCACAGAGAGACTTGTTTATAGTGTTAAGTTTATTTCTCTGTGATGGGGCATCAGAAATGTCTAGGTTAGCAAGAGACAAGTTCAGATTTGACTTTTAGAAAGGTGATTTTGGTTGCAGCGTGGAGAATAGAAAGATGGGAGTGAGGTGGTCTCCATGGAGACCTGAGAGGAGACTGTGGGCATAATTACAGATAAGCTGTGATGTGCAGCTGAAGTCAACCAATGGGATACAGATGGAGAGCAGGGGATGGATGAGAGAGAGATGCGGGGAGTAAGGTACCTAGTTTGGGGTATGGGTGACATCCACCCAGATTTGCAGTATGGCATAGATTTAGGTGGAGAATAGCAGAAAGCAGGAATGAGCTTCAGTTCCAATGCGTCTAGTAGAATGTGTTCATGATAAGTCACTTCAGTCGTCTCAAACTCTTAGTGACCCCAGGGACTGTAGCCCGCCAGGCTCCTCTGTCCATGGGATTCTCCAGGCAAGAATACTGGAGTGGGTTGCCATGCCCTCCTCCAGGGGATCTTCCCAACCCAGGGGTTGAACCTGTGTCTCTTATGTCTCCTGCATTGGCTGGTGGATTCTTTACCACTGGTGGCCACTGATATCTAGTAGAGAAGCTAGCAAGCAGACAGAATTTTGGAAATCCCACTTAGAAGGGAGATTGAACTTTGTTTAGAAATTTGCAATACTCTGCTGTCTTGGTAATAATTGTAGGCATGGGTGTAACATGAGAGTTCTCAAAAAAACTTCAGTTAGAAAGGGGACATAGCATTAGAATCCCAAGAAATAGAACCCAAGAAATAACAACATATAAAAGCTGAGTAAAGATGGAGAAGCCATTTTGAAAGAGTTGCTGAAAGAGGATGATTTGTGGCAATTTTGATGACAGTACCTTGAAGAATCTAAGACAAAAAATTAATGCTAGCTGTCATTTATCATTTTTGTTTTCTTTTTTTTTTCCCTCTTCCACTTACCACAGGGATGAATATGTTTTGTATCACTGATTATCATATGCCATGGTGTAACAATAAAAAAAAACAGTTATAGGATCTTCTTGATACCAAGTGTCAATTCAATTCTGGAGATGGAACACAATAGATAGATTTGTTTTAATCCCATCATTAATTCAAGAATCATTTTTAAAGTACTTACTTTGTGTTTGGTACTGAGCTAAGTGTGGATGATGGAGAAGTGGATTGCTCCCTGCCTTCAACAAGCTTACCTTACTTCCAGGAAGCATTATGTAAAACAAGCATTGTACTTTATAAGTGACGTTGTTCCGAGAAGCCTGTGTGCCTCTCAAGGGGGGATAGAACGGAGAGTGTCGCAAATGAAAACAGAGAGTATAGCAGAGAGCGCTGATGGGGGAACTCAGAACCGAAAAAGAATCTTGAGGTAATAAGGGCCAGGGAAAGCTTGCGTTTTTAATACAACACCGTGAAAGAAGTAAAACAGAAGGTTTTGCTGTAAAGTGAAGAGAGCGCCAAATCCAGGTTCTAGTCCTGCTAAGGCCTCTGCTAGACAGCCTTCACCTTCTCGGGCATGACTCTGGCCTCTAGGAACCTGCACGCAGGAACCTGGCTTGGAAGAATGGTGGCCTTACCACCCCCCAGCCCCCCCCCCCCACCCCGCACCCCCCCCTCCCAACCACAACCCTTATCTATTTGTTTCAGGTGCTTCCAACAGGTGATTTCTCAGACAGCCTAAGCCAGAGTCAGGAGTAGGCAGGAAGGAAGTAAATTCCCTTCCCCCGCTGCAGAGGATGGATGTCTGGAGTGAATTCCAGCTCAGTAATTTTTGGGGTTTTGTTTTGTTTTTTGCTTTTGATGAGATCAGATGGTTCATTTCCAAAAAGAGACAGAAAGAACTACGTCCTATTTAAGAGCAATAGTCTCCGACTGCTTAAGGTCGGGATTTGCCTCTTATCCCCTGGGTGACCTTCGGCAATTTATTCCACCTCTCTAAGCCTCAGTCTTTGTTACCTAAAATTTGGGGATAAAGATACATACCTCACAGGGATGTGGTGAGGATTAAAGGATAATGTATACAAACCCCAGAGCACTGGGCCGGGCACATAGTAGTTGGTTAAAAACAAAAAGGAATCCATTGATCTAACAAATGCTAGCTATTGTTACTGATAACACCGAAGAAGAGCAGTGGGCACGCAAATGGCAGTCCCGTCCTTCACAAGTCTCTGCCAGGCGGAAAGCCAGCGTCCTAGAACTTAAAGGGACTTTCGATCGGTGGGATCCCGGAGTCCCTTCGCGGGGTCGGAGGTGGTGAGAGCTGGGGTGGGTAGCTGTCCCCGGCAACCAGAAAGTTCCAGGGACCCCCAGGTCTGGTACCCGAGCCGAGAGCCTGTTTTCGGGCCCGCGGCGTCTCCAGGGGCCGGTTCTGAGGCGGGAGCCGGGCAGAGAGAGGAGGGGCGACCGGGGGAATGTCCCCGCCTCTCTCCCCGCTTCCATAAATCACCGCAGCCGCGGCGGCCGCCGGGCCGGGAAGTGCACGGAGCCGGAGCGCAGCGTGGTGGCACCAGACACCTCCCTTTCCCCTGCCGCTGGCTTTCTTTCTTTCAGCTTTCTTTTTTTTTTTTTTTTAAACCTCTCCCTGCTCGCTCGGGTGGCTGCCCCAGCCTACCAAGCCCGATCTCCGCTCCTCCTCCCAGGCTGCAGCCGCCCGCCTTCGCCGCCGCCTCTCTCCGCTGGGACCCGCGGGAAGCGAAAGCTCCGCGGCTCGCCTTGTGAGCCCCGCGGCCACGCACCGGGTGCGGACGCCGCAGCTCTCGCAGCCGCCCGCCGCCTCGCGGGGCCCGCGCCTGCGCCGGGGTCCGGGACACGGTTGGGGCGGTTGCTTGCTCTCCTGCCGCGGCCGCCCGATCCGGCGATGGTGGCCGCCCGCGCTACCGCGCCGTAGCTGGGCGCCCCTCTAAGTTTAGGAGCTGCCGGGGCGCGTAGAAGCTGCTGCAGAAGGGCGAGAAAGTTTTGCGGGGTGCGCCGAGCGGGCCCTGGGCGCACCACCCAGGGCTACCTCCCCGCTTCCCGGCTCCTGGAGCCCGTCGGCGGGGAGTGGGGGGAGGCGGCATGGCCCGAGAGCCGGAGGAAGAGGAGGCGGCAGGGGCGGCCGCCCTGGCCCGCGGGGGTCGCGGCTCGCTCGGACGGATCGGGGCGCGGCGGCCGCCCCTCTGGCTGCTCTGCCTGGTCGTGGGCTGGCTACTGGGGGCCGGGGCCGACGCCGAATTCTCTATTCTGGACGAGGCGCAAGTGCTAGCGAGCCAGATGCGGAGGCTGGCAGCGGAAGAGCTGGGGGTCGTCACCATGCAGGTAGGGGTCCCCCCACCCCTCACCCCTTGTGCCCGGGAGCTTGCCAGGCACATCCCGCCTCGCTCCTTTGCGCAGAGCCCGGTCCCATCCCCAGTACAGGTCACTTTAACCGAGCACAGACCTCGCCCGCATGCACAGAGCACCCTTTGCCCCGGACACCTCTGGCCTCTGCGTGGATCCCCTAACAACACACCAACTCCTCTTCCAAGTTCTTGGGTCTCCCTCTCTTTCTCCTGTGCAGAAGCCCCTGCCCTTTGCGCAGGACCCATTTCCCATGCCCCTACCCGAGCACAGCTCCATTATCTCGGCCAGGATTCTTAGGTTCCTTCGCGCTTCCTTTCCTAATTTGCACCAATTTCCCCCGCAGTCTTTTTTTTTTTTTTTTTAACCCCGCCGCCTCTACAAACTCCCCTTTTCCCTCTTTGTGTGTCCATCCCAGGGCAGACGGTCCCGCCTGGCTCGGACGGTTTTCCGAGGCTCCCAGTCTGTACCCCCTTGATCACCTCTTCGGGTGCCCCCGACCGAGGCGCAAGAATGGGCGCCCGGAGGGCCGGCACCGCCGCGTGCGCAGCTGCTCCAGGGCCACCTGGGCCCCGGCTGAGAGCGTCCGGAGAGTGAACTCCGCTCTCCCTCTCCCAGCCCGGGTGCCTTGGGGGAGGGGCCGGCCTGGTAGACTCGGTAGATTCCCGACTCGTGCTGTGCGGGGGACATTTTTTGTTGCTTTCCGCTGTTGTTGGTTGCGCGCTGTCCGAATGTTTTTGTTTTGTTTTGTGTACGCCTTTTGGTATGTGGTGGAGGAAAAAGCAAGCGTAGTGAATAAGGTTCCCATTTCTCTAAATTGTTTACCAGATCCGTCCTCCGGGGGAGGGGGTGGTGGTGGTGCTGCTAAAGAAAGATTGCCCGAGGCTAGTAAGAAATCCTGAAGATGTTACTAATAATCAACAGTACCAACAGTAGTAAAAAAAAAAAAAAAAAAAAAATTGCTAAACAGCAACCACCTGGAGATTCTGTCTCGCCGTTATTTTAACCTCTTTGGCCGGAAAGGCCCACTCGATTAGGAGAGGTTGAACTGACATTCCGAATCTGAAATATTTGCTGTAACATTTTTCTGTAAAGTAACCTCATTCTCTTCTGTATTCGAACAATAATAATGGTGATGCATGTGGTTTAGGAAAGAGCGAAGTTTCCAGGAACGTGTTCTCGGAAGAGGTTTCTGATTTCGATTCTGCTGTGACCACCCTTCTACCTCCCATCGGGAGAGGTGTTTTAAAGTCACTTGGGATTCCGGTTTCTGATTTTTTTTTTTCCTTTACCCTCCCGCCCTAACCACCACCAGTCTCCTCCAAGGATGATACAGTTTTCCTGAAGTCAGTTCCCCCGACCTTTACCGCTGTAGTGAAAGACGGTTGGGTGGTTTGTTTTGTTTCAGGAGTGGATGGTTTGCCTGAAAGATAATTGTGTTTCTGTGCAGACACCAGCCCTGAAGGGCAGTAGAGTCCGATTTTTCTTCATTTGCATAATAGACAAACTTTTAAGATGCATCATTGAACTTTTCTATGCAGATCTTTTAGGTTCAGATTGTTATAATTTTTTCCATATGCATGTTCTGATTTCTGATGATTGCTGACAGAGTTCTCAGGAGTCAAGTGACTTTTAGAGGAAATGAACTAAAATGTTAGGGAAAAACTAGAATTTCTTTTTCCACTGATGAATGTTTCAATTCAGGGGACACACAATTGTGTTCTTGCATAGAGACCCTCTTTTAACAAAGACATTTAATACATTACAGTTTTGGACAGTGATCTTAAGATTAGCAGGCATTTGTCATCTTCATCCCATCACTAGGGCTGGACAGGGGACCTTTGAGTCTCCCACCACCACCACCACCATATAAGTTAAGGACTAGCTTTTTCTAAGATGCTGACAGCAGTTTTACTGTTTCTCACCCAATCCTTGACAAAAGGTGAAATCGGATCCCAACACATTGTCTTTCAGGTAGGGATCCAAAACAAATGTAGTTTTAAAAGGCTTCCCTGTTGAAAGGGAGACACTTTAGAAGAAGAAGGAAAAAAAAAAAAAGCTCTGATCAGTGGGGGGTTTGTGCCCAAATGGCCCTTTATCTCCTCCCAACTGGCCTCTTTCTAACACCTTTGCAACCTCATTGTGGAAGCTGGCCTCCTGGGGACAGGGTTTTGTCTGGCAAAATGTGAAGTGGCTTCTCTCCCTTTTTAAAAGGAGCAGCACATACTGTATTTAAATTCTTCTTCTTGAGCTGTACATTGATCTACCACTTGCCTCCTTCTGGGAAAATTGGGGGAAATCTCTTTTCAGTTTTGTTAGACTGCCAGCTTGTTTTTTTGGTGGGGGGTTGGGGGGGGAGATATTTGTAAAATAAATTCTAAAGCAGGTTACATTTCTTGCCCTTAGAACAAGGTTGCGAGCCTCAAGTTTTCCTCTCTAAACCTCTGGGATTTGTTCAGTGGGTCTGAAATTATGTGGGTTTAGCTGTCTAAAGAGCAGATAATATAATCCCTCCTTGTGACATGTTGGATATTATAGCTGTGGAGCTAATCTGTTGCTCTGAGACAGGTAGCCTCATGTGGGTGTTAAGGTGAGTGGGGTCAAACTTCCATCCAAAGATATGAGGGAGTTGGAGAGAGGTGTCCTCCCTTCACAGGAAAAGAATGTCCTCTCTCAATTAAGGGATCGACTCTTTTCACTTGACCTTGGCACGTCAAGTACAGTGCAGACCTTTCAGGGCAGCATCTTCTTTGACAAGAAACTTTGTGTAGGTTCACTTATGAATTAAAAACCTATTTCCAGACTTTTACGTCACTGCTGCTGAAATTCTCCAAAGACCATTTTTACTTTTGAGAAACTGCAAAGCCGCTTCCAAGGGGGGGAGGCCTGTTGTCACCTCTCAGAAGACATGCACAAGGAAGAATTTTACAAAAACAAAACCCAGAACTTCTTTCAGCAGTGTAGTTTCCTGTGGCATGGTTTTTGTGCTGGCTGATAAAGAAAGTTTGAAAAGCAGCCTAGCTTAAAGATTTTCTTGGAAAGGTTTTTCTCATGGTGGCTCCCTGCTCACGGTTTTTTGTTGTGGTTCCTTTTTAGTAATGGACAAAGTTTAAAAAAAAAAAATCTCTAAATGATTTGCACCAACTAATTTTGCCAGTGCCTTGGGAAAGTTGCCGCTGAATACTGCCCCCCGGCAGCAGGCCTCATACATCATGAGTAAAAGTCAAAAACCTAATCATCATCTCCTCAGGGGTCTGGTGGAGTGAAACCATGGACATTGAGATCTAGGGAGCAGAGAATGGCTGTGTTCAGGGAGCCTTGTTTCTGCTTTTTCATTCATGCAAAAAGTTTTTTATTTTTTATTTATCTATTTTTTTGAATGAAGGAGCATCATGGAATGGAAAGTTTCCATATTGGAAACCTGGGTTCCAGCTCTGCCACTTTAGAAGTTAGGTGATCTTTGTCTGTAAAGGTGGCAATGATGATTCTTCCTGGAGATGTGTTCTGTGGACTTAATGAAAATAGTGCATGTGAAAGCACCTGTTGATGTGGAGCTGGGACTGGGAACTGTTGACAGATGTGGTTGTTCTTCAGTAAAGAGATTTCCTTAGAAGCTGACTGGGCACAGAGCACTATGCTAGCTGAGTGTTTGGTGGATTTAAAAGGAGATATTCCAGCACAGCCCCTTAAGGAGTTTACAATTTGGAGGTGAAGGTAAGGTTGCACAGGTGAAACAATCAAGCAACAATGCCTGCCTGTTAGAAGGCATATCTGGCTCTGGGAGCCATTTCACCAGGCACTTATAAGGCCCATTTAACATTATATGACAATACAGGCTTCCTAACAGCAAGGATCTGGCACATAGCCAGGTTGCCCGCCTTGATGTTAATTCTAACTCAGCTCTGCTGAACTGGGCATAGTCACTGTGAACTTGGCAGACACACCAGCAGGTTGGTCAGACAGCTGCTGTATGGGGCCTGGTAGGGGGATGGGTGGGGAGAATCCTTCCAATAGGGGCAGAAGAAATGCCAGAAGTACAGTCTGAGGAGCTTCACCTCACATGGAAGGAAAGGAGGCAGACAGGACAGAACTGATAGGCTCAGTAGCAGTGAGCTATTGACTGAAAATTTAGCGCAGCATTGTAAATAGTGGCTGCAGCTGAAAGTGAAAGGAGAGGCTGACTTTGTATGTCCTAGAAAAGCATTAAGTTCATTGTTCATATTTGCATACATTCAACAAACTTTTGGGGAGACTTCTATGAGGGGCTTTGGCTTGGGCTTAAGCTGGGGATAGGGCTTCCCTGGTGGCTCAGAGGTTAAAGCATCTGCCCGCAATACGGAGACCCGGGTTCAATCTCTGGGTTGGGAAGATTCCCTGGAGAAGGAAATGGCAACCCACTCCAGTATTCTTGCCTGGAGAATCCCATGGACAGGAGCCTGGTGGGCTACAAAGAGTTGGACCCGACTGAGTGACTTCACTTTCACTTTAAGCTGGGGATAGAAGGTAAATAAGATCTTGTCTGTGCCCTGAAGCTCTCAACTGATGATGCAGACAGATACAAAAGGAGGTGTTTAGTGAAGGGCGGAGAAGTGTTAGAAAGCAGTGGGCTAGGACCATGCTGCAGAGAGGAACAGGGCATTATGGAAGTGAGGTCATGAAGCTGACTCTCCTCCTGCAGCCTTTTAAGTGATCTGCCACACACAGAGGGCAGTCCTGAAAGCATCAGCAGCCTCAGACATTAAGGGGAACCAAATAAGCAGTTCTTCAGACATTTCTGAGGCCCCTTGGTGGTACTGGACAAGGGAGTTGCTATGTCTTAAATTCTTGATTGGGGGGGGGGGGGTGACTGTAACTTTTGTGCCTCTGCATATGGCTCCATGTCTTATTTCTCTGGCCATCACATCTAGGGCTTCTGTGGTTATTTCACATCAACACCCTGGTGGCCCTACTATAACTTCATGCTGATTTACAGTGATGTTTAGATAAGGTTGGCATTTGCCCCCTAGTCATGTCAATCATACTAAGAATGGTATGTTTTAGGATGATTTGAATATGTACTTAGGCAATTGAGAATATTTTAGGAATGGAAAAAAATGCAAATAATGTTATTTGATTCTATGCCCTATGTGTAGTATAAGCCCTAATGGGAAAGCTGCAGCCTTGTTTTCTTCTGAGATTGCTCATTTGGAGTAGAACAAAATTGACCATTGGTGGGTGACTCTGAATTGAACTTGGTAAGAATGAGTGCGAAGAAAAACATGTTGAATCACTTCTGAGGGACTCTCCCCAGTGTGCTTAGTATCAGTACTTCCTCCCCTTCCTCTCCACTAATACCTGTCTTAGCTGCTTAGCTTTTTCCTGCCAGTTGTACTTAAATCTGGAGAGGTGTGGGGGAGGGGAAGGGGATGGTTTCACACTTTATAACTTGGTGCTATTTCTGGTTGCTGCTTGAAGAGTTCCTTCCTTGAGCTTAAGTGGATGAGCCAACAGGAACCTTGGAGAACTCTGGAAGTTTGGTATTAAGTGCAAGGGGATTTGTTCTGAATCTGCTTCAACCTGGAGTAAAAGTATATTGGAGGTCAAAATATAAAGGGCACCAGTTTTGACTCTACTAGTTATTAACTCTGTCACTTCCAGCATATTATTAAATTACTTTTGAGCTTCATTTGGTTAATGGGGGGACTTCTTTTAGCACACAGTCTAACATAGGAACAATCAGTAAACAGAAATAAACATGGACAGTGTGTTTAGTGCCAGGGCACAGAACCTGGAAGCCAACAAAAATTTTGCAGCTCCAGAGCTGAAATGAAACTGAAATCTAAGCTTCAGAACCTGCAGATTTCAGTGCAGTCAGTCCTCTGACCCAGGGATTACCAAAGTGTGGTGCACTGACCTCAGGGATGTGATGCAAAACCATCCTTTGATATTTATGAAGAAAGTATTAGACCTGCCAATTAGAGTCATTTTTATTTACTTTTTTTTTTTTTTTTTAGCTACACCACACAGCATGTGGGATCAAACCCGTGCTCCCTGCAGTGGAGGCATGAAATCTTAACCACTGGATCAGCAGGGAATTCCCTTATTTACTTTTAAGCTTTTTTAATACAAGGATTTGAAAAAATATATAGGAGTAAAGAGAAGAGCATAAAAATATTCCTGTACCTCTCACCTGGCTTAAACAAGCTATCTACTTGTGGTCAGGCTGGTTTCATCTCTGCCTCTACCTGCTCTTTTCCCTCCCCCCTGATTATTTTGAAGGAAATTCCAGGTATCCCATAATTTTATCTGTAACATTTTTATTATATTCCTATTTAATTTCTATATTAATGTTTTATAATAGGCATAATATACTGGTATACTAGTATATAGAATTTGCAGTCCATCAATACAAATATTTTAGAGGGTATATGCTTAAAAATGTTTTATGACATGCCTGAGCAAAACGATTGCCGTGTGGTGGTGGTGGTGGTTTAGTTTCTCGGTCATGACATGGACTCCAGCCTGCCAGGCTTCTCTGTCCATGGAATTTCTCAGGTGAGGATGCTGGAGTGGGTTGCTATTTCCTTCTCCAGGGGATAATCTTGACCCAGGGACTGAACCCTGGTTTCCTGCATTGCAGGTGGATTCTTTTCCCACTGAGCCACTGTGCGTTCTGTAGCCCTTTACAAAATAGCTGGTATCTTTGTCCAGCCTCCTTTGCCTTCCAGATGTAACACCTAAGATTCTTTTGGGAAGCTCCTCTAGGACCCTTTTTTTCTCCTGGGCACATGCCCTCTGGCCCTCATTTTCATGCCTGGCTTTCCCCACGAGGCTGTGAGTTTCTGTGTTTTCTTAGTGGCCAGTTTGCTGTCTGAGCCATGTCTTCTCCTGCTTTCTCCCTATTTCAGAGATGGAAGGCAGGAAAGAGAAAGGAACAAAGCAAAACAAACTGTAAGGGAAGGGAAGAGGCTGAAGAGAAAAGGCTGACTGTGGGCATAATTATCTTCTGATGAGTTTGTCAGCAGATTCCACTATAGAATCTGAGGCCAGGAGAGTGGAGGGGAAAGTATAGAATGTCCAGCGCTTTCCCTCCTAGAGCTCATCTTTTATCAGAGAAGCTAACTAACTTGAATGGGTCAAGGCGGTGTAGAAAAAAATGCTGAAATATGGGATCAAGATCCATGCCCACTTCGGGGTTGCTAACTCTAACATTTCCAGGGTTCAGTTAGGCAGAGTGAGGCAAGCCAGGTGTAGATCAGTAGGGCATGGTGTTGGTTGTTGGAAAGGGAGGGCACATGCCAGGGCTGAAAAGCAGGTGCTACCCAGCTCTGCCAATTGCTGCCATGTGGCAGTGTGGGGCCAGTGTTGCCACTTGACTCTGGTTTTCAGGAGAAGCTGGGTCTCTGGGTTTTCAATGAAATCTCTCAATTCTTAAAATGTTGGCAACTAATTCAGATTAAAAAAAACAAAACAAAACACTGTGTGGGCCAAACCAAACATGCCAGCTGTCTGGATCAGGCCAGAAGCCACCAATTTGCACTGTCTGGATTAGAATTATTCAGTGAGCTCTAGGAGGTAAAGTCAGTGATTGTGTGTAAAGATTCTGGGGAAGTAAGTTTCTGTATAATAGAAAAGGACAGCTTTCTCATAGAATAGAGTTTAAGTTGGGTTGTTTTAGGAGATGAGCTTCCTGTCATCATAATTACTTAAACAGTCATTGAATGTTTATTTGGTGCCAGGCACCATGTTCATTCTGAGATATCCATCAGTTAATTTCCAAAGCAATGAAATGGTATGAAAAAGGAGGTTCCAGATGCTTGGAGAAAGTATGTCAGGGATATTAACCTGCTTAGGGGTGGAGGAAGTTTCTGGAAGGTCTTCCAGGAAAAGTAGAATGAATAGGAATTGGTTAGCCAGAGGGTGAGGTTCCCAGAAGACTTTCGTGATGGCTCTTCAGAGAATGGAAAGATGGCCTTAAGGTTTGGAGCTTAGAGAGCTAGAGGGAAGAAAGGGCACAGAAGAGTTCAGAGAAGCAAGCATACAGGTTGGGTAGTAGAATCCTTGGATCCTTCATGGCAGTGAGATATATGGCAGGTAACAACAAAATGCCCAGCTTACACTGGCTTGAGAGAGGAACAGGCTGCCCTATGTGATTGGACAGTCTGGGGAGGAGTTTGAGCCAGGCTAGGTTATGGCTCAGGTCATGTGGCCCCATTGCTCACATTCTCAAGTAGATTCTCCCCTTTTGTTTCCACATGACTGGCCAAACCTTCCTAGTGTTCAGTTGGGAACTAGCTGCTTTTTGTGCATGAATCTTGCCTTTGGAGAAGATGTGCTCTGGGGGAGATGAACTAGAAACATGGAGAAATGAGGAGCTTGGTGCCTAGAAAGCTCAACTGAAGTCATTTAGGTTTTAGCTAAATGACTTAGCTAGATGCTTAGCAACCACCAGCCCCCAAGGCCTGCTCTGTACTTAGGTTCTTCTTCCCCGAGTCCAGTTACATGAAAGCCTTCTTTGCAGTCTCCCTGCCTCTGACCTGCACATGGGCTGGCTGGCCTCCCACTGTGTACAGCCCCTGAGGGGCTGTACAAACCCAGGCTCAGCAGGCCTGCCCTGAACCTGTCTTTGCTCCCTGATTCACTGATGAAGCTTATGAGCACTAGAAGGGCCAGAGAGAAAGTCAGACCTCCCCCAGCCCTCATTTTATAGGTGAGAAACAGGCCCAATGGGTGGTGGCTCTCTAGAACTCACACCAGTACTACATGATAGACCTTGAATTCAGGTCTTGACTTTTTAGGATTCTTACTTTTGGACACAGTACTTATCCCATGGGAGCTTCATTTTCCAAGAGATGTTTGCTTTAAAATGGAAAGGAAACTTGATTTAATCAAGAAGCTTTATTTTAATTTCTTCTTTTGAAAACAAAAAAAGTTTTGGCTTAGTTCTTTGATGATTGAGAACTTATAACTGATAGTCTCATTTGACAGATGACTTTTTTTTTAAAGCTGTTATTTAAATACTTAAAAGTCAGTGAGCCACTGAAGAAATACAAAATTCTGACTCCACAGTGATGTTAGCTATTTTTAAAACACCAAACTTAAGTAACCAATTACTGGTTATAATTATGAACCTGTACAAACCAAAGTCATTATTATTATTAAAAAGGTAAAGCATAAAAAGAAAACTTTAGGGAAGGAACAACTTTTGTGATTTTTTTTTTTTTTGGATTTATATAAAATCTTCAGAATGAAATTCTACCTGTAATTTTCAGGAAGAGTGCTATTTTAGAACTGAATTTCAGGACTGCATCTCTCTCCCTAGTTATTAGAAGCATGAAGCTCTTTCTTTTTGTGAAAATTGTAATAGTACAATTACTTTCAAAGGGTTGTTTATTTGATTTGATAATGAAACAGAATAAGTGTCATTGGAAAGCCTCTCTACCTTCCCCCTCTTCATTCTGAATTCAAAAGAAGTTTTCCCCTACTTCAGATTTACACAGTTCCATGATTTCTAAGTTAATTACAGTTACAACAGTTCTGATACCCAAATACCAGTGTGGGTCAACTGAAAAGTAGCTTCGGGTCCATATTTCCCTGGAAATGGTGTGCTTTGTTGTCATTGTTGTAGAGAAGCCAGTGGAGGAAATTCTTATCTGTTGTACATGATAACATCCTGATTCCGTTCCAACCATAACAGTTATTTTAAAGACTAGGTCAAAGCCCAAGACTCCAGCACTTTTTCTTTTTTTCTGGATTCCCCTTGGATATTTTTTTTTTTTTCCATTTTATTTTTGCATCGAGTATTTTAAAAGATACTCTAAGGCCCTGGTGGAAGGGCAGGGAAAATCAGCAAGCCAGTGAGAATGAATCTGAATTTTTAATTAGGCTTTGAGTTGTTTCTTCAAAGTGTGGAGACATCATTAGTGATGTAAGTCTTGTTGCATTAGCAGAGACTGACATTTCACTTCAAACGGGAGAGTGCAGCTGTCCTGTGCAGATAAAAGTTGCCAAGTGTGGAATAGCAAGGTGGATTGGTAGATAATTAGCTGTCCCACATTACTGCAGTGTGGAAGAAGCCTGCCAGTCATGGGCAGGAAGGAGAAATTATTAGCAGGAGAAAATCCAAGTATGTCATAAAGCAATTTGGAATCACTTCAGCTGTGGCAGAGCTGATAAGGCATACGTTAAGGAAACAAGACAAACTGAGTCTAGTATATGATGGCCAACTTTTTTTTTTTCTTTTTACAAATCTTAATTCAAAGAGGAATGGTCAGAAATTAATGATCCATAAATACACTGAAGTACCGATTCATCAGTCTGCCCTGACTCCGCCTATAAAATAATTAACCAGCTTAAAATAGTCTTCATATTTCCATGTCACTTGAAAATAAAGTAGGATTCTACATAGGGCAAATATATATATATATATCACAGGGAGGTCACAAATCCCTAACAACTACTGTGCTGTGTGTAACCATGAAAATATATTTGAAGAAGAAATTTTGAAGTCTGTCACTTCTCTGATAAATGGAATAGTATTTATAAATGGCTTGAATATTTTTATGGCCTTATTGGTGAAACATATGTTTGTGTGTATTTAAATATTGTTAACAGTTTTGCTGTGATCTTCACATTCATCTCCGGGAAATGAGAAGGGTAGAAAGACCTGTTGGGTTTCTTATTAGACATTTGCTAGCTCAAATAAAATGTCCATGGGATTTTTTTGTTGTTGTTAACTGTATTGCTCCCTGGGCTCTTTAGTGGGATCCTGGATTCCTTTGTCCTGATTCCATCCATGTTTATTGATCAGCTTTCTCCAAAGCCCATGCCTCTCCTGACAGCTCAGGGACAGGCAGTGCCAAAGAGCTTAAGGTGGTACGTTCTGCTTGGATGGTGTCCTCTCTGAATAAGAGAGATTCTCAGCTGCTGTCACAGAGCCAGTTTTCTGCCTCTTGCTGCTTGATTCCTCCCACCCTAGAAACTGTCACTGAGTTGTTGCTGCTCTGGGTAGTTCTGGAGAAAGCCTGGAGAACTGAGGTTTTTAGCAGTCTTGGATCCGGAGTAGTTTTCATTGACCCTATGTGTAATGGGGATGTTTGCCCCTCTTGTTCTCTTGAAGGGGGGGGGGGGGAGGGATGGGAGACTAGTCTGTGTGCTGATTTGTAAACCATCTCATTTGTTATGGGTTGATATCCCAGTTAGTGTAAATTCAGATTTCCAAGGAGGCCTGGAAAATTTTACTTGCATCCATGTGTAATCAGTTAAAAAATGTGGGCAAGAGCTGCAAACAGTAAAGCTTTGTACAGATGAGTTATTAGAGCGTGAGTTCTCACAAGAAAGAGCCCAGATTTATTCATCTGTGTAGTCCTGGTATGTTAACACTATCTCTGGCACATGGTGAGGACTCCAAAAATGTCTGGGCTACAGAAATTGGGTGGCCATCTTTAAACAGTGGGCTTCCCTGATGGCTCAGAGGTTAAAAGTGTCTGCCTGCAATGTGGGAGACTTGGGTTCAATCCCTGGGTCAGGAAGATCCCCTGGAGAAGGAAATGGCAATCCACTCTAGTATTCTTGCCTGGAGAATCCCATGGACAGAGGAGCCTGTTGGGCTACAGTCCACAGGGTTGCAAAGAGTCGGTTCAAGACTGAGCAACTTCACTCTCACTTTCACTTTCTTTAAACAGTAGATTTGGTAACGTTCTAATACTATTCTGAATTTAGCTTCTGCTACTATGTTTCTATTTCATTACCTACTCTAGACTTAAGTATAATGTCTTGAGCCTGCACTTGCTACTAAAGATGTAAAATGTTTCAGATGAGTGACAGTGTCTAGAAATAAGCGCCTTAATTATTGGTTGAGTTGTGATGTTTTATTTCTTCCTGTTAGAGAAAGCTTAGGTATGTATATCCAGGCCATTTAGGAATATAAAAAAATACCAAAATGTATATATACTTGCAAATTATGTACTTAGAGCTCTGTTATCCTAGAGATTAGATTCATCAGCTAGTTTATTCAGTGAATATGTGTTGAGCACATACTGTATATCAGGTACTATGCTTGCATTTGAGTTCATGGTTAAAAGAAGAGAGACAAGATCTCTACTCTTATTCTGCTTGGTTGGTGTCCTCTCTGAATAAGAGCCGCCCTCGGCACCTAACTAGGGGAAATACGTTGAAGAAGTAATCATATAAATATGAGTTATAAATTGTTTTAGTAATGTTATGAAAGAAACAAGGATTATTAGAAAGACAACAAGGGAAAATCCTTTTAATATATGTCAGAGATATCGTTTCTCGGCTCAAAACTCTCTAAAGGCTCCCATCTGAGTCCAGAGTAAAATTCAAAATTACAGTGGCTTTTACAGCCAGAGTGACCTGGTCTCTGATATCTTTGGCTTTATTTCTTAACTCCCCTCCCACCACCAAGTTCCTACCCTCCCCCTCCTCAACCCCCCCCCTCCCCCCCCGACACACAATGTTGCTCTAATGCTCCAAGCACACCCTTGCCCCAGAGCGCTTGAACTTGCTGTTTCTTTTATCTGGGAATAAACATTTTAAAAAATCTTTACCTGCCCATCTTCTTAAAACAGTATCCTCCCTTCCCTCTCCTCACTCTGCCGCCTTACCCCATTCATTTTGTTTTGTCATATTCCCCAACTTCCCACAGGTAAGCTTTGTATTGTTCACTGCTGTTTTCCTATGGAAAGGGCTTGGCCCTTAGAATTAATTACTGGACAAATATCTATTGAACAGTGTGGGTGGGAGCAACAACCGAGAACTGGATGGCCTGTTCTGGAAGTAATCACAGAAGGTAATGCGGAGGAACCAATCAGAGAGGTAGAGGAACCAATCAGAGGAGAGGAGGTGGGGCTAGCAAAAGAAGGGAGAGCCAATCAGAAAGGAGGAGGGTAAGGATGTTGGCTAGCATTGGAACAGCCTGTGCAGAGGTCTTGAGAGTAAACTTTGGCATACTTAAAGCACTGAAAGAAAACCAAGTGGCTGTCTTAATTAGTATAAGAGGAGATAAATGATGCATATGAGGGATTTGAATCTTATTCCTAATCGATGCAAGCATAATTGTTTCCCCAAACTCTTTTTTATGCCTTTACTGGTATAAGGAAATGGCAACCCACTCCAGTACTCTTGCCTGGAGAATCCCACGGACGGAGGAGCCTGGTAGTCTACAGTCCACGGGCTCACAAAGAGTCGGACACGACTGAGCGACTTTACTTACTTACTACTACCCATTAGAAGGGTGAAGATGCTGAAAGACCCCGGGTGGATAGAGGTCTGGATGTTGGAAAATTGATGGTAGGCTGTTTGTTTCTCTCTTCCAACAGAGAGGAGAGAGAGAAGAGTGGGGATAGGAGAATACAGATTCATTAAAAATTAAAATAGGAGAAAAATGTAAATCTGACTTCATCATTCTACACCTATAAACTTAAAAAAAAAAAAAACCTCTTAAAAAAGGGGATAAACAAAACAGACTTCTAGAGAAAACTGTGATTACAACAATGAAGTCCTGCAATAGTGATTCAGATGTACTTTCCTTCCGGTATGTTACATTCATTCAGATAGATATAGATTTACACAGAATAAAATGTACTGTTTCTTCCCCCCTGTAGCTAGCAATGATCACTTTTTAATGTGGCCTTGAAAGTTCAGAACCAAATCTTTGAAGTGCATCAGACTTTTTAAAATTTTAATTTTGAGATTGTAAAATGATCCTGATGCTGGGAAAGACTGACAGCAGGAGGAGAAGGGAGCGACAGAGGATGAGATGGTTGGATGGCATCACCAACTCAGTGAACTCCATGGACATGAGTTTGAGCAAACTCTGGGAGATGAGGAAGGATAGGGAAACCTGGCGTGCTGCAGTCCATGGGGTTCCAAAGAGTCAGATATGACTTAGTGACTGAACAACAAACAGCAAAATGTATATAACATACATTTTAAATTTTTAAATTATTTTTAAGGGTGCAGTTGTGGCATTAATGGTTCAGAGTGGCTGCACTGTTTTACATATTTATCAACAATTCACAACAATTCACATTCTTGCCAACACTTTTTTTTTTTTTTTTAATAATAGCCACCCTAATGAGTGTGAGAATCTACTCTTTTTGGTGTAGAGGTCCATGGATGCACATCATGTAATTCTCACCACAATCTAAATGCGGAAGCTTTTTATCACCCTTCAAAATTCTCTAATGCTATTTCCTTGCAGTCATTCCCTCCCCTCCCCAACTCCCCTACACGCCAACCTGCCATGCCTGAAAACCATCTCCATCTCTAATTTTGCTTCTTCCATAGTGTCATATAAATGGAGGCATTATGATATACATTTTAAGTCTTGACTTTTTAAATTTAGCATAATGCATTTGAAATTCATCTACATTATATATATGAATAGTTTACTCCTTTTTATTGCTGAGTATAGTCCCATTGTGCCACAGTTTGTCCATTCAGTGACTGAGAAAACATTTGGATTTTTTGAGGTCATAAATCTATAAATATTCCTACTGTAAACATTCTCATACAAGTTTTTGTTTGAACATAGTTTTCATACTCGTTGTTCAGTTGCTTAGTCATATCTGACTCTCTCAACCCCATGGGCTGCAGCACACCCGTCTTCCCTGTCCTTCAACATCCCCTGGAGTTTGCTCAAACCCACGTCTATTGAATTGATGATGCCATGCCACCATCTCATCCTTTGTCACCCCCCTTTTCTCCTGCTCTCAATCTTTCTCAGCATTGGGGTCTCCTCCAGTGAGTCGGCGCTTCCTGTCAAGTAGCCAAAGCATTAAAGCTTCAGCTTCAGTATGAGTCCTTCTCATACTTCACGGGGTGGGACTAGCATGCTAAGTGTATGTTAAACTTTGTTGAGCACTGGCAGTTTGTTTTCCAAAGGGGCTGTCTCATTACATATTCCCACCAGCAATGGGTAAAAGTCCTGGGAGCACCACAGCCTCTTCAGAACTTCATTGGGTCAATTATTTAATGTTACCCATTATAAAATGTGCTCAGTCGTGTCCGACTCTTTGCGACCCCATGAATCGCAGCACGCCAGGCCTCCCTGTCCATCACCATCTCCCGGAGTTCACTCAGACTCACGTCCATCGAGTCAGCGATGCCATCCAGCCATCTCATCCTGGGTCGTCCCCTTCTCCTCCTGCCCCCAAACCCTCCCACCATCAGAGTCTTTTCCAATGAGTCAACTCTTCGCATGAGGTGGCCAAAGTACTGGAGTTTCAGCTTTAGCATCATTCCTTCCAAAGAAATCCCAGGGCTGATCTCCTTCAGAATGGACTGGGTGGATCTCCTTGCAGTCCAAGGGACTCTCAAGAGTCTTCTCCAACACCACAGTTCAAAAGCATCAATTCTTCGGCGCTCAGCCTTCTTCACAGTCCAACTCTCACATCCATACGTGACCACAGGAAAAACCACAGCCTTGACTAGACGGACCTTAGTCGGCAAAGTAACATCTCTGCTTTTGAATATGCTATCTAGGTTGGTCATAACTTTTCTTCCAAAGAGTAGGCGTCTTTTAATTTCATGGCTGCAGTCACCATCTGCAGTGATTTTGGAGCCCCCCAAAATAAAGTCTGACACTGTTTCCACTGTTTCCCCATCTATTTCCCATGAAGTGATGGGACTGGATGCCATTATGTTCGTTTTCTGAATGTTGATCTTTAAGCCAAGTTTTTCGCTCTCCTCTTTCACTTTAATCAAGAGGCTTTTTAGCTCCTCTTCACTTTCTGCCATCAGGGTGGTGTCATCTGCATATCTGAGGTTATTGATATTTCTCCCAGCAATCTTGATTCCAGCTTGTGTTTCTTCCAGTCCAGCGTTTCTCATGATGTACTCTGCATAGAAGTTAAATAAGCATGGTGACAATATACAGCCTTGACAGACTCCTTTTCCTATTTGGAACCAGTCTGTTGTTCCATGTCCAGTTCTAACTGTTGCTTCCTGACCTGCATACAGATTTCTCAAGAGGCAGGTTAGGTGGTCTAGTATTCCCATCTCTTTCAGAATTTTCCACAGTTTATTGTGATCCACACCATCAAAGGCTTTGGCATAGTCAAGAAAGCAAAAATAGACATTTTTCTGAAGCTCTTTTGCTTTTTCCATGATCCAGCAGATGTTGGCAATTTGATCTCTGGTTCCTCTGCCTTTTCTAAAACCAGCTTGAACATCAGGGAGTTCACAGTTCACGTATTACTGAAGCCTGGCTTGGAGAATTTTGAGCATTACTTTACTAGCATGTGAGATGAGTACAATTGTGCAGTAGTTTGAGCATTCTTTGGCATTGCCTCTCTTTGGGATTGGAATGAAAACTGGCCTTTTGCAGTCCTGTGGTCACTGCTGAGTTTTCCAAATGTGCTGGCATATTGAGTGCAGCACTTTCACAGCATCATCTTTCAGGATTTGAAACAGCTCAATCAGAATCCCATCACCTCCACTAGCTTTGTTCATAGTGATGCTTTCTAAGGCCCACTTGACTTCACATTCCAGGATGTCTGGCTCTAGATTAGTGATCACATCATCATGATTATCTGGGTCGTGAAGATCTTTTTTGTACAGTTCTTCTGTGTATTCTTGCCACCTCTTAATATCTTCTGCTTCTGTTAGGTCCATACCATTTCTGTCCTTTATCGAGCCCATCTTTGCATGAAATGTTCCCTTGGTATCTCTAATTTTCTTGAAGAGATCTCTAGTCTTTCCCATTCTGTTGTTTTCCTCTATTTCTTTGCATTGATTGCTGAAGAAGGCTTTCTTATCTCTTCTTGCTATTCTTTGGAACTGTGCATTCAGATGCTAATATCTTTCCTTTTCTCCTTTGCTTTTTGCCTCTCTTCTTTTCACAGCTATTTGTAAGGCCTCCCCAGACAGCCATTTTGCTTGTTTGCATTTCTTTTCCATGGGGATGGTCTTGATCCCTGCCTCCATTCCTTAGTTCATCGGGCACTCTGTCAATCAGATCTAGGCCCTTAAATCTATTTCTCACTTCCACTGTATAATCGTAAGGAATTTGATTTAGGTCATACCTGAATGGTCTAGCGGTTTTCCCTACTTTCTTCAATTTAAGTCTGAATTTGGCGATAAGGAGTTCATGAACTGAACCACAGTCAGCTCCCGGTCTTGTTTTTGTTGACTGTATAGAGCTTCTCCATCTTTGGCTGCATAGAATATAATCAGTCTGATTTCGGTGTTGACCATCTGGTGACGTCCATGTATAGTCTTCTCTTGTGTTGTTGGAAGAGGGTGTTTGCTATGACCAGTGCATTTTCTTGGCAAAACTCTATTAGTCTTTGCCCTGCTTCATTCTGACCCCATGGACTAGGAATTCTCTAGGTCAGAATACTGGAGTGGGTAGCCTTTCCCTTCTCCGGGGGATCTTCCCAACCCAGGGATCTAACCCAGGTCTCCTCCATTCCAGGTGGATTCTTCACCAGGTGAGCCATAAGGGAAGCCCATTTTAATGTTATCCATTATGAAATGTGTGAGGTGCTATCTCATTGTGATCTTAATGAATATTTCCCTAATGAATAATGGTGTAAAGCATTTTTTTTCATGTGCCCATTTGCAATTAGGCTATCTTTTTTGGTGAAATGTGAAAACATTCACCCACTTTTAAATTGGGTTGTTTCCTTATTGTTCCTTATTTTTAAAAAATGACTGATTTTTAAAATTTGTGTATTTGTACATTGATCATTGCCATCTAGTTTTATAACATTTTCATTACTCCCCAAAGTTCCTATGTGCCTGTTATTGAGTTTTGAGAAGCAGGTACTTGAAAAAAAATTCAGATGTACTTTTAATTTTCTTTATGAGTACCAAATTCTACCACTATTGTTTTTTAAAGTGACATTGTTTTTTCATCTTTTTGCCTTTTCATACTGTTCATGGGGTTCTCAAGGCAAGAATACTGAAGCAGTTTGCCGTTCCCTTTTCCACTGGACTACTTTTTGTCAAAACTGTCCACCATGACCCATTTGTCCTGGGTGGCCCTACACGGCATGGCTCATAGTTTCATTGAGTTAGAAAAGGCTATGGTCCATGTGATCAGATTGGTTAGTTTTCTGTGATTGTGGTTTTCAGTCTGTCTGCCCTCTGATGGAGAAGGATAAGAGGCTTATGGAAGCTTCCTGATGGGAGAGACTGACTGAGAGGGAAACAGGGTCTTGTGCATCTGGTCCCATAACTTCATGGCAAAAAGATGGGGAAACAGTGGAAACAGTAACAGACTATTTTCAGGGCCTCCAAAGTCACTGCAGATGGTGACTGCAGCCATGAAATTAAAAGACGCTTACTCCTTGGAAGAAAAGTTATGACCAACCTAGACAGCATATTAAAAACCAGAGACATTACTTTGCCAACAAAGGTCTGTCTAGTCAAAGCTATGGTTTTTCCAGTAGTCATGTATGGATGTGAGAGTTGGAATATAAAGAAAGCTGAGCACCAAAGAATTGATGCTTTTGAACTGTGGTGTTGGAGAAGACTCTTAAAAGTCGCTTGTACTGCAAGGAGTCCAACCATCTTAAAGGAAATTTATCCTGAATATACATTGGAAGGACTAATGCTGAAGCTGAAACTCCAATACTTTGGCCACCTGATGTGAAGAGCTGATTCATTTGAAAAGACCTGATGGTGGGAAAGATTGAAGGCAGGAGAAGGGGACAACAGAGGATGAGATGGTTGGATAGCATCACTGACTCAATGCACATGAGTTTGAGTAGGCTCCGGTAGTTGGCGATGGACAGGGAGCCCCCTGGCGTGCTGCAGTCCATAGGGTCGCAAAGAGTCGGACACAACTGAGCAACTGAACTGAACTGTTTTTTCATAAATTTGCTTTCATAGATTAAAGAATAACGGTGCCCAGGATTAGAAAGAATCAAGTATGATCTAGGATAGATAAAAAATCTTTAAAAGAGAATTCTGGACTTTGCAGTTCTTGTTTTCAGCTAAAAATAAAGCATTATATAAGAGTTTTGGTTACTGTGGCCTTTGTAGAATCTTAGATTTAATCAGTTAATCTTAGTAACTATTGGTTGACCCCCTGTACTCCTGTACACCTCAGCACTGCTCTAGGCGTGGAGTATAGTGATGAACCAACTGAATCTCCCTTGCTTTTGAGAGGCTTGCCTTCTGGGAGAGAGAGAGATTTAGCTATACAGAAAATAAATCAAGATAACACTGGACCCTGATCAGTTCTGGGAAGGAGTTAAATTAGGCTACTGTGCCATTTGAAAGAAGTCTGCTGAGGGAGCTAAGACTTGAATGTGTTTGGGGAGGAGGACCTGGAAGGAACTTGGGAAAGAAGTAGAGAGCACAGGGCCAGAGAGAATGGGTCAGGGTGTTTGAAAGAAAGGCCAAAGGGAGGCACTGAAGGAGGGTGGCAGTGGAGGAAGAGGAGAGAGGATAGTTACAGTGGGAACCAAAGAGTCTAGATTTTATTCTGGCTGAAATTGGAAGCCATTGGCTGATTTGAGGCAGGGAGGGAAGTGGTTGTGATTGATTTTTGCTTTAAAAATATCCCTCTGGCTATTGGGTGCCTTGGTTGCTTGGGGGATGGGGGTGGAGAAAGGCAGAAATGGAAGCAAGGAGACAGAGTAATGAAGGTATTTATCCTTCATGGACAGGTAATGCCACTTTTACCTTTGTGATTTCATTTAAATATTATGAAATTGTGTTATTTAATACTTCACATTCCACAAAAGTAGGACAGCTACTGCAGAATGACAACTCAAGAAAATAAGAGTTTTCAATATAGAAGATGAGACAACAGTGGTAATCTCCTTCCTATGTACAGATTCTGCATTGAGTGATAGATCATCAAAGGCAGTTGAGATCTTACTTTACCAGCCATGTAACTTCTGATGAATTCTTTCCCCTCTTCATAGCCTCAGCTGTTCATTTTATAAAGGAGGAAAATGATACCTGCCACATTTCCGGGCTGTTGTAAGGGTGGCCAGGTCTGTATGTCAGAGACGCATCACCATCACCATTTGTGATTCTGTTAGGATGTTTAGAATTGCAAGTAACAACCCATCCCAACAACTCAGAAAACTTCCTTAAAAGCTAGTTTGTTGGCTTAACTAACTGAGAGATTTCCGTGTAATGTAAGCTTCAGGCATAATTTGATTAAAGCCAAGGCTTCTTTTCTCCACCCCCAACCCCAACATCCCCCTGGCTCCATCACCCTTGAGGAGTTAGCTAACCCTCAGGCTGGCTTTGCCTATAGTAAAATGAGTTTGGTGATCCCAGGTCTGTCTGGGGCACAGCAGACTCTTCAGGAGAGTAAAGAGCCCCCTCCTCTTGTAGGATGCCTTGGCCTCATCCTGACCGGACCTTACTGTGGTGAGTGGAATGCAAGAGGATGGAATGACATTCATTTGTGCCCATTAGGACCTGTTCTGAGAATTAGGTGTGGAATTGATTCCACCCACATCTGATGACTGTTGCATAATTGAGTGATTTGGACAGAAGGGAGATAATAAAAAATGCACTATAGTTATCTCTGTTATTCCAGTGGCAGCAGAATATGGGAATCATTTTCTTCATTTTGACTGGTGTCTTCATTCTGCTGGACTCCTTCCCCCACCCTCCTAAAAATTTAATCATTTACTGATCACTTATATGAAACATAGGCGTGGTATTATGTCAGTATAATGATCCAGGACTGCTTAACTATTTGATTAATATAAGAATTCAATCAATTAGTTTCAGAGATGATTCTAAAAATATATTTATTAGAATATAATTTTAGCTTTATGTGAGGTTTAGAATTACTCATGCTGGTCAAATTTACATTTTATGAACACTACTGATACATCTTAATATACTTTACAGACAGAATTACATTTCTAAGCACTAGTGACAGATACTTTATAATTTGTGTTTTGAAAATTTCAGGTTTTTTACCAATCTCCATTTGCCCTTCCCTAATTTCTTGTTTGGCTGTGTCCATTCCATAATGATATTTAGAAAAGTCATAAAGAGAATTGCTACTTTAGGGTGTGGTAATTAAATAGCCTGCATGTAGTTCATTTAGTTATTGAAATGAAATAATACTTAATATATTTCCAATCAACATAAATACAACATTTATTGGATTTTAATAAATGATTTTTGAGAGGTTTATAGTTAGAACAATTACCACTTATTTTGAACAAAGTTATTAAGAATCCATTGTTTAGGGAATCTCATTATAACATAGTAAAATGTTTTCAAGGAGGTGAAGTACGAAAAGGATGCTTTTTTTTTTTTTTAGCTTACCCTCGAAAATTTGTCTTCTATTTGAGCTGATTCGAGAGTTATAGGACTATGCAACACAGTGAACTTCTTGTTGAAGCTTCATTTAGCGTGTTCATAAATTATTGAAGTAAAGATTTGTGGTGCCATTCCCAAAATATCTGACATTGAATCAAGAGATGGAAAGGCTACTAACACAACCACCATTCTTCCTCCATCCATTCTTTCTATCCACTTAACATGTGCATACAGTCTACTGAGCAGGATGGTTTATTTAGTAATTTTAGGTACTTTCCTTTTCATGAGAATTTCATTATTATACATTCGTTCTCTCAGGTATGAGATTAAGATCAAAATTGTATTGACATTACTATTTCTTCTTAGTTTTCTCATCACATCAGCATTCTGTAAATGCTTTTTTTCCTCAAAACATTCACATTACTATATAACACCTTTGAAATGATTCTTATAGCTAAACATTTCTCTTCAAGCAAATTAGAGATACCAAGGAACATTTCACGCAAAGGTGGGCTCAATAAAGGACAGAAATGGTATGGACCTAACAGAGCAGAAGATATTAAGAAGAGGTGGCAAGAATACACAGAAGAACTGTACAAAAAAGATCTTTACAACCCAGATAATCACGATGGTGTGATTACTCACCTAGAGCCAGACATCCTGGAATGTGAAGTCAAGTGGGCCTTAGGAAGCATCACTACCGACAAAGCTAGTGGAGGTGATGGAATTCCAGTTGAGCTGTTTCAAATCTTAAAAGATGATGCTGTGAAAGTGCTGCACTCAATATGCCAGCAAATTTGGAAAACTCAGCAGTGACCACAGGACTGGAAAATGTCAGTTTTCATTCCAATCCCAAAGAAAGGCAGTGCCAAAGAATACTCACACTACCACACAATTGCACTCATCTCAAATGCTAGCAAAGTAATGTACAAAATTCTCCAAACCAGGCTCCAACAGTATGTGGACTATGAACTTCCAGATGTTCAAGCTGATCTTAGAAAAGGCAGAGGAACCAGAGATCAAATTGCCAGCATCTGTTGGATCATTGAAAAAGCAAGAGAATTCCAGAAGAAATATCTGTTCTGCTTTATTGACTATGCCAAAGCCTTTGTCTATGTGGATCACAATAAACTGTGGAAAATTCTTTAAGAGATGGGAATACCAGACTATTTGACCTGCCTCTTGAGAAATTTGTATGTTGGTGAAGAAGCAACAGTTAAAACTGGACATGAAACAGACTGGTTCCAAATCAGGAAGGGAGTATGTCAAGGCTGTATATTGTCACCATGCTTATTTAACTTCTATGCAGAGTACATCATGAGAAACCTTGGGCTAGATGAAGCACAAACTGGAATCAAGATTGCCGGGAGAAATATCAATAACCTCAGATATGCAGATGACACCACCCTTATGCAGAAAGCAAAGAAAAACTAAAGAGCCTCTCGATGAAAGTGAAAGAGGAGCGTGAAAAAGTTAGCGTAAAGCTCAATGTTCAGAAAACTAAGATCATGGCATCTGGTCCCATCACTTCATGGCAAATAGATGGGGAAACAATGGAAACAGTGACAGACTTTATTTTGGGGGGCTCCAACGTCATTGCAGATGGTGATTGCAGCTGTGAAATTAAAAGACGCCTACTCCTCAGAAGAAAAGTTATGGCCAACCTAGACGGCATATTAAAAAGCAGGACATTACTTTGCCAACAAAGGTCCATCTAGTCAAGGCTATGGTTTTTCCAGTGGTCATGTATGGATGTGGGAGTTGGACTGTGAAGAAAGCTGAGTGCCGAAGAATTGATGCTTTTGAACTGTGGTGTTGGAGAAGACTCTTAAGGGTCCCTTAAACAACAAGAAGCTCCAACCAGTACATCCTAAAGGAAATCAGTCCTGAGTATTCATTGGAAGGACTGATGTTGAAGCTGAAACTCCAATACTTTGGCCACCTGACACGAAGAATGACTCATTTGAGTAAATGATAAGTAATCTTTCATTATGATTTTATTTGTCTATTTTTGGCCATGCTGGGTCTTCGTTTTTGCGTGGGCTCTTGTCTAGTCATGGTGAGCTGGGGTTACTCTTAGCTGCAGTGTGCAGTCTTCTCAAAGTCACATGCCATGGAACAACTGAGCCCGTGGGCCACAACTATTGAGGCTCTCCTCTGGAGCCTGGAAGCTGCAACTGCTGAGCCCTTGTGCTGCAACTACTGAAGCCCTCAGGCCCGTGTTGTTCGTTTCATTATATTTAATGTCTGCTACTAGCTTAACAGTCTCAAAGATGCTGAAGAAAGAGGGGTCAACAAAATACAGTCCTGCTTTCCTGAGGCAGACTTTCTCCTGGGGTGATAAGTAAGCAGGCTGGGAACAACAGGGGGCTGAGGGTCAGTTGGGGAAAATTACGTGGTGCAGTGGTCAAGACTTTGGCCTGATGGATGTAGATTGTGTCATGTGCCCTGGAGGAATTGTCTGAGGGATTAACTCTTTTCAGACTAGACTCTCCCAAGCCCCATTTCTCCCGGCCTTTTTAGAAGACTCACTAGTGGCCTGTAAACAATTACTATGCTTTGCTCTTTCCTATAAACCCATCACTTGGATTTTTTTTTTTTTTTTTTCAGCTGAGCTGCCTGGGGTTTGCCCCATTCTCCTAGCACTGTCTTGACAGGAAAGGGAATACTTACCCTTCTTGTAGGCTTTGTGGATGTGCTTCAAACTAAAAGCCATTTTTAAGTAGCAGAGGTGCCCCCAAATGTGACAAGAGATGTGAATAGTTCCAGCGTTCCTCAGTTTACAAACAGTCTGGCTTCCAAAGCTCATTTTGAAGTCTGTTGTTTAGAATAGCATTCACCCAGAGGGATTATAAAAGCAGGCCTAGTTCCCAACTAGGCCAATTCACAAAAGCCTGTTTGGAGAATCTTGGATTTTCATCCACGCTTTCTCTTTGCCCTTCTGAGCCTCAAGTTCTTCACTGTAAAAATGGGGGTGCATTTAGTAATTGTTGTAGGATTATAAGGGAATATCTGGCACAATGCCTGATGCCAGAGGTCCCACAAAGTCTTAGCTTTTCTTTATGAAAGAAAATGTTGCTGTGTCTTCAAAATTTCTTGTTTCACCTCTCACTTCTAGATTTTTTGAGCAGCAGTGATGGTTGTGGGTGTGTGTATGGGGATGAGAAATGAGTAGGATGACTCTTCTGTGTTATTAAGGGCAGGGAAGAAGAAAGCATAATATGATTTGCTGTTGTTTAGTCACTGAGTTGTGTCCGACTCTTTTGCAACCGCTTGGACTGTAGTCTGTTAGGCTCCTCTGTCTATGGGATTTCCCAGCCAAGAATACTGGGGTGTCTTTCATTTCCTTCTCCAGGGAATCTTCCTGACCCAGAGATCGAACCAGCGTCTCCTACATTGACCAGTGGATTCTTTTCTGCTAAGTCACCAGGGAAACCCTAGAGTATGCTTAGCCACTACTTATTGGATGTTTATTATGCATCATGTACTGAGTGAAGCATAGATTGTTTTGACTATTATTATTTAACTCAAACATAGCCCAGTGAGCCAAGATTTGTTGCCAAAATTTCTGTTCCTAATAGCTCTGGCCAAAGTGGGTGGTTCTTCAGGTACAAATGGCTAAACTCAGCCTCTGCCCACTTTCTTTTTTTCCCCTCCATTTAGCACCTGTCTATAGATCAAGAATAACTATTTGGGGACATTTTTGTCTGTCACTAAGCTGTTTCAGCAAAAAGAAAGTTGCATTTCAAATCCCCAAAGGGCAGAACAGCTTTCTCTCTCTCTGGTACTACAGGCCTGGCTGGGCTTGGTTTCCTCTTGAAATGTCTGCCTGTGATGTTATAACTTAAAAGATGGAGGGCCGTTTGATCCAAGCCCAGGATTTGTTGGCTACAGGGTTTTTGTTAATAGAAAACACTCATGCACCTCTAGGGGGGAGAAATTAAAGCACATACTTCTTCCTCTTTGACCTTCGAACCCTTGCCATTTACATCAAACACTCGCAGGGAGAGAAGGCTAAATTAATAATCTGTGATAGCTCCCTCTCTAACAAGCCACACTTTAAACTTGGCATTTTCTCCCCAAGCTGATGAGTTTCCATCTTCTCAGAAGATATGTGTGCCCTTCAGACATCCGAGGGGCAGAACACACTTTATTGGGAAGTACGGTGCTTCGCTAACACCGTGTTCTCCAGTCAGTGAGTTTCAAAAAATATTCTGTCTTTCAAGAACAATTACAAAGTAGTTGTACAAAGACTGAGTGACTTGGCTTCTGAGCCTCAGTTATTTTTTCCGTAAAATGGAAGATCAAAGAAAGGCATGTACATAAGAGTGCTTTTGTCCTGTGCTTTTTATATTTAATCTCTTATTCTCGGGGGGTGTCCAAAAATGGTAATGAGAAGATAGGTGCAGAGTCATATCGCCTCTTTTATTTATTCCCTGATGGCTCAGACAGTAAAGCGTCTTCCTGCAAGGCAGGAAGGAGGTTCGATCTCTGGGTTGGGAAGATCCCCTAGAGAAGGAAATGGCAACCCACTCCAGTACTCTTGCCTGGAAAATCCCATGGATGGAGGAGCCTGGTCAGCTACAGTCCATTGGGTTGAAAAGAGTCAGACACAACTGAGTGACTTCACTTTCTTTCTTTTATACTTGATTTACAGTATTTCAGGTATATAGCAAAGTGATTCAGTTACACACACAAATATATATATATATTCATTTTCAGATTCTCTGCCATTATACGTCTATGTATCTATTTTATATACAGTGTTATGTATCTTCAGTTCAGTTCAGTTGCTCAGTCAGGTCCAACTCTTTGCAACCCCATGAACCGCAGCACGCCAGGCCTCCCTGCCCATCACCAACTCCCGGAGTCCACCCAAACCCATGTCCATCGAGTTGGTGATGCCATCCAACCATCTCATCTTCTGTCGTCCCCTTCGCCTCCTGCCTCAATCTTTCCCAGCGTCAGGGTCTTTTCAAATGAGTCAGCTCTTCGCATCAGGTGGCCAAAGTATTGGAGTTTCAGCTTCAACATAAGTCCTTCCAATGAACCCCTAGGATTGATCTCCTTTAGGATGGACTGGTTGGATCTCCTTGCAGTCCAAGGGACTCTCAAGAGTCTTCTCCAACACCACAGTTCAAAAGCATCAATTCTTCGGTGCTCAGCTTTCTTTATATTCCAACTCTCACGTCCATACATGACCGCTGGAAAAACCATAGCCTTGACTAGATGGACCTCTGATGGCAAAGTAATGTCTCTGCTTTTTAATATGCCATCTATGTTGGTCATAACTTTCCTTCCAAGGAGTAAAGTGAAAGTGAAAGTGAAAGTGAAGTCGTGTCCGACTCTTTGCGACCCCATGGACTGTAACCTATCAGGCTCCTCTGTCCACGGGATTTTCCAGGCAATAGCACTGGAGTGGATTGCCATTTCCTTCTCCAGCGGATCTTCCCAACCCAGGGATCGAACTCAGGTCTCCCGCAATGTAGACAGACGCTTTACCATCTGAGCCACCAGGGAAGTCCTAAGCATCTTTTAATTTCATGGCTGCAATCACCATCTGCAGTGATTTTGGAGCCCCCCAAAATAAAGTCTGACACTGTTTCCCCATCTATTTGTCATGAAGTGATGGGACCGGATGCCATGATCTTAGTTTTCTGAATGTTGAGCTTTAAGCCAACTTTTTCACTCTCCTCTTTCACTTTCAAGAGGCTCTTTAGTTCTTCACTTTCTGCCATAAGGGTGGTGTCATCTGCATATCTGAAGTTACTGATATTTCTCCGGGCAATCTTGATTCCAGTTTGTGCTTCTTCCAGCCCAGCGTTTCTCATGGTGTACTCTGCATATAAGTTAAATAAGCAGGGTGACGATATACAGCCTTGACGTACTCCTTTTCCTATTTGGAACCAGTCTGTTGTTCCATGTCCAGTTCAAACTGTTGCCTCCTGACCTGCACACAGGTTTCTCAAGAGGCAGGTCAGGTGGTCTGGTATGCCCATCTATTTCAGAATTTTCCACAGTTCATTGTGATACACACAGTCAAAGGTTATGTATCTGTTACATACACACAGTTATGTATCTGTTGACCCCTAATTCCCAATTTATCCCTCTACCCGATATTTTTTCTTTTTAAAATGTAGGATCAAAAGTTCCTGCCCATTTGTTTTCAGTAAACCTTCAACCTTTGAGGTCCTCATGTAAAATTAAAAGATGAAATCTAGAAAACTTTGTGTAAGGAACTTTAAAAAAGCAAATGATCAAATCCAGCTTATAGTCCATAAAGACCAGTGTGATATGACTAGAATGTTAATACTACCTTAAATTTATTACTCTGTTTTAGGGCTGGGGCAGGAAGGGCTTTGAAATGGCCCAGACTCTAAATGTGCAGGCCATGAATGTCGGAGTCCTCTATAAGAACCCAAAGCAGTGGGAAATGAGGTGCTTTTCTTCAAAGGCTGCCCCTTCCTTTTCAAAAACATTACTAATAAAAGTGAACATTGAGACACTAGCTTTTTTGTGTTGAAATCATATACTGTCTTTGATTTCCTGAAAAGATGTTTCCTTAGTTTTCTTGCTTCACTAAAAGTGGTTTGAAATTCAAACTGACATTTTTCTCCATGAGTTTAAAAAGAATGGGACTGTTTGTGAAAAGTTCAGAATAAAAAATGAAATTTTTTTCTTTTGGGTATCATTTTTCATTGGGAGAAAGAGGAGGATTGAAGATATTCTATAGCTGGAATATAAATAGCCTATATTGGGGGGATGTTTTATCTTTAGTGAAAGTTGCTGGAAATCTTTGTTGCTCAAGGGGTGAGGGCATTTTATAACTTGAGGAGGAGACCTCCAATGCAGGTTTGATCCCTGGGTTGGGAAGATCCACTGGAGAAGGTAATTGCAATCCACTCCAGTATTTTTTCTTGCCTGGGAAATCCCATGGCCAGAGGAGCCTGGTGGGCTACAGTCCATGGAGTCACAGAGAGTCAGACATCACTTGGTCTGACTAGTCAGGCTAAACAACAACAGAACAGGGAAGGACAGCCTTTTTTTCTGACAGCATGGAGTTTGGTTCTCCTATTATTTTATTAGAACAGACTTTATACCAGCAAATCTGGCCTCCATGTCCCCTTTCCCCACCTTAATCTGTGGGTCCATACAAGGCATTTGGACAAAACTAAGTGGATCCTAGGGCTCCTTAGGTGGCTCAGTGATAAAGAATATGCCTGCCAAGCAGGAGATGCAGGTTTGACCCCTGGATCGAAAGATCCCTGGAGAAGGGAATGACAACACACTCCAGTATTCTCGCCTGGAAAATCCCATGGACAGAGGAGCCTGGGTGGGCTGTAGTCCATGGGGTCACAAAAAGTCAGACATGACTGAGTGACTCAACAACAAGTGGATCGTGGTTCCAAGTCCCTCCAGGCTCATCTCACGAGAATAAGTTTTCCTGCTCATGCCAAGAGGTAACATCCTCTGCCTGAAATCCTCTGTCACACAGGCATAGTAGGTTTTATTTTTTTTTAATTAATTTGTTTTTTTTTTATTGAAGGATAATTGCTTTATAGAATTTTGTTGTTTTCTGTCAAACCTCAACATGAATCAGCCATAGGTACACATATATCCCCTCCTTTTTAGACTTCTTTTTATGGAGAACTCACTTTTTCTCTAGAGTTAACAGGATTGTAGAAGATAGCACTGGGCGGGGACTTCCTGGGTGTGCAGGGCAGTTGTCTTCTGGAACGAATACCATTTTGAGTATGTGTTTTGTTAGCCATGTGGAAGGCTGGTGAGTCAAGGAAGGCATTGGGTGGTGAGAACACTGGGTTTGTCTTTGAGGACTCAGCCTGGCATTGCCTTCTCTAGAAAGTGGTCTGTTTTTCTACAATTAAATTTGGGTTGAGTACTGCCCCATTGTGCCCTCTTTGAACTTTGTACTTGCCCTTGTGTCTTGCATATGGGTACACACTGTCTGCTCTCCCTGAATCCTTAATATCCTGCATAGTGTCCAGAACAAGAGCTGGCCTCCAGTTAGGAATGAATGAAAGACCCAGGGCTCCACGTTAATCTCTCTGGTTCTGTTTCCTTATCTATAACATTGGAGTAAATAATACTTCACAGAGCTGTTATATCAAGTGAGCTGTCTCTAAAATCCCTTTGTGAATTATTAAACAATTTACATATCAGAAATGCTGATGTATATGTAGGGAAAGACAGTTTTATCTTTTTATATATCTAGGTAAATAAAAGGACATTCCATTTATTACTACGGGTAAATTTGTTTTGTGTGCAACAATTTCATTCTCCAAGAAAGAAGTAATTCTGAAGAAATAGTGAGGTGAAAAATGTAATCATTCATTAAGCCAATGATGGCCCATGAATGGTTTGAAAGTGGTTAGTCACTCAGTCATGTCTGACTCTTTGTGATCCCATGGACTGTAGCCTGCCAGGCTCCTCTGTCCATGAAATTCTCCAGGCACGAATGCTGGAGCGGGTAGCCATTTCCTTCTCCAGGGGATCTTCCCATTCCAGAGATCGAACTTGGGTTTACTGCATTGCAGGCAGATTTTTTTATACTTACTTATAATGTTATGTTTTCTGAGAAAATGTATCATGTATATTTTGGTTTTTAGTTTTCCTGTTTTTGTTGTTAAATAAGATTCCAAAAGTATAGTGCAAACACTCATTAGAAAAGTTGCAGTTTAGAAATGTACATTCACATTTTCACATTTAACATTTCAGTCCATTCACTTAAAAAAAATGGAAATAAAACAAATTGTTCAATTGCTTGCCTCAATTTAACAATCTTGGAAAAGACTGGCAGGTACTCTACAGTGTTCAGTGAATGTAAAAATAGACCTGTGTTGCTTATGCAGATCTATATGAGAAGTTCATTACTAGTCACATTTATACTTCCAAAGATTTGAGGGGCAATTTGAAAAGTATGCATTACTGTATAGGGAATTGTTATACCTTTCTTATAACTTACTCATAGGAAGGAATACTCTGAATGTGTTGTGGCTCATGGTGTGGCAACGCAAGAAGGCAGGTGTAGGAAAGGAATTGCGTGGATACTAACTAGCTCAACCTTGGAGTTACAGCAGCCTTGTTAGGTGGTTTTGTCTACACCTTCTTTCCCCCTGGCAATTACCAAGGAGGGGAAGATCCCCTGACACTAATTTTAAGCCTTATCTTCTCCCTGCCACAAACACCTTTTCTCCTCCCTGCAGTGGGTTTTAAACCCATTTTCTGGGGGTGGGGTGGGGTGGGGAGGTGGGCTCATTTCATGAGCTCATGGTCCTCATAATCTGCTTACAGAAATGTATGCATATTAAGAGGATGTATTTAATAGACTCTGCTGCCTCTGTGAAAGAATGCTTTGTGGAAGAGAGAATCCTTTGTGTATTTCTCTATCTCTCAGCGGATCCTGGAGCATTTCCCAAGTCTCCCTGACTCCAAATGGTAGGGCTGGGAAGGCACTGTTCCAGAATAATGGAAGGGAGGGCCGAGGGGAGGAAGGAGGTTGAGCCCTGGAATGCAGAGACCTTTGGTTTTGGCACTTCAGAGCTGAGCATCTTAACATTCTCTCTTCTTCTTACCCCCAGCTGGAGATTTTGCATTTTCAATGAGGGCCCCAGTCTACTGAGCTATAGAGAAAGTGGATCACTTTAAGCCTGCTACAATGGTAGCTTCTTATCCTCTTAGTTAATGCTTTAGATAACTTTTCTTTTAGACCAGGTAGGGGTTTGTGAATTGATGCTTTAGCTGTGGCTTTGCCTGGGAAGACAAGTGAACTTCTCTCATCTTTTCCAACTATCTTTCTTCCATTAAAGGGCATTTTTATATTCATATTTGTGGACAAGTCAGACTACACCAGTGACATATCATGAGCAGTTGTCTCAGAGAGGATTTATGTATAAAGGATAGCAGCTCTCGAGTTCCCAACAACAACATCCTAAAGCTTTGTCAGACAAATGATTTACACTTTCTTTATTGTTCAAATTTATTCTGTAAGCTTAACTCTAGAATTTAACCAAGTGGAGGCTTCTTTTAGTCACTCTGTGTTTTCTACCAGTAAAGCCACAAGGATTGTGCCTGATATTTTTTGCTTTCTTAGCAACTTATGGATCTATATCTTCCAAGGAGGACATTTTATTCTTAAGTATGACTTACAGCAGAGCATGTTTTAAGGGCACCTTTGTTGTGCCAGGTATTATGCTAAGGGTTAGAGTTCTATTTCAAATGCAGTTACTTCAGAAAGAGTAAATTGACTTGTCCAAGTTTTGAAAGTCATACAGTGAAAAAGGTTAGATTCAAATCCATCTCAGCTGGTGCTTGAGACTTAGGTTTATTGCAGTTAATTGATTCAGCATTTAATGAATGCCTTAGTATTTGCTATCTGCATAAATCTTGTTTCTAGAGAATATGGGAAAATATGGGAGTGGGTTGCCAGAGAGACTGGCTTTACTGTATCTCAGTCAGTAGGAAATGTTGAACAGACCCAGTGGTTGAAGACACATTTGTTTAGTTCATTCCTGTGTCCCAAGTAGACACGTGTAGGAAATGCCTGCCCCCGTTACTGGAGACAGTAGGATGATATAAATTTAATTGAAAACTGGAAATGAATGCAAATGTAAAGTGTTACTATCATCATGATTAGGAAAAAGAGAGAAGGAAAGAGAACCTGAGAATACAATGCTAAATTCTATCTTGTATACTATATCTAAGACTAGATAGAGTATGTCTATCTTATATTCTGGATGTCCTTGCTAATGTGTTAGGAAAAGGTCTCCTATGTCATCTTAAACTTATTTCTTCTTGGTCTTGTTTGTTGTCATTATACACAGACTGTACTTATACTTGAAAGTCTATTAAGTTCTCTTTGATCTTCCAAGTGGTTACTGTACAAAAGTGTGTGTCCCATGCACTTGATCTCTGGGCCTGGATTTAGATTGGTAGCAGTTGTTGACTGGAAGAGAGGTGGAAAGATACACTTGGACAGAAAGAGAGGCAAGAGTTTCCATTTTATTTGACTCAGAATTGAGAGAATTTGCTTTTATTGACCCGTTTTTGAACCTAAGTTGCTATAAGTTTTAGAGCTGCTAACACTTATGTCCTCAGATTTCTTCATCTCAGCCTACTTTTTCTAGAAGCTTATGTCTGGGTCTCCTTTTCTTTCTCCACCATCTCCTTTCCTTCCTAGGTTTGTCTTCCATAAGGAAATAGAACAAAAGTTGGAATACTTAAATAAATTTAAAAAATAAATGCATAGACTTCTCTCCCTCTTTGTTGGCTGAGACCTTGGTAGCTATATTTTAGTTTTACTATAATATATTTGAATAGCTTTGAGTATACTGCCAAAGGCAAGAGGGCACTTAATACCTTTGCATTTTATAATGATTTGTTTGCCAACCTGGCTGATGTCCCAGACAGTACATCCTAGAACTTGGGTGGTTGTGAAAGTGACTTAATGTTTGGTACTTGTTTGAACTGCTTTAGACCTATCCTTTGAAATATGTGAGCTATTTCACGCCTGCTAATAGGCTCAAGCTTCTATAAATGATGTCAGGAATTTGCAAAATTCCCTCACCTTATTCTTATTACAAATATTTTGATTGTTTTAGGTGAATATAATTATTATCATCATTATTAAATGTAGGCAACCTGGAATAGTAAAGAATAGGTATGGTAGGGAGTTAAGAGTAATCTAGCAATTTGGGGGTAGGAAACCATATTCCACATCTGGAAGGACCTTGTTGTTTAGTCACTAAGTTGTCTCAGACTCTTATGTCCATGGAATTTCCCAGGCGAAAGTTTGGAATGAGTTGCCATTTTTTTCTCCAGGGGATCTTCCCGACCCAGGGATTGAACCCATGTCTCCTGTGTTGGTACATGGATTCTTTACCACCCAGCCACTGGGGAAGCCCTGTGGGACCTTGAGCTAATTGCTTTACCTCTCTGTGCTTTGATTTCCTCCTGTAATTTACTAGATACCTTCCCAGGTCTAATTGTCTAAGATTATGTGGTAACTCAAATTTTCCCAACCTTTTGTAGCTAGAAGCATCACATTTTAGGTGCTTGTTGTACTTGAAAATTATAACTTGCAAAATTCCCTGACTTTGGGTGAAAATAGTATAAATCCTTGTTCCTACCTTAATAAAAATCTTAATCATGGAGATGGTATACGGGAATTGAGATTGAGTCTATTAGATGAAGTGAGTCAGACTCTGCCAGCTGAGCCTGACTGGGAACGCTTTATTTAAGGGTCAGTTTACAGGTCAATGAAATCATTTGACATGGACTGCCTTCCTATGGCATATTTGTGCATGGAAGCCCACTTTCCTCAATACTTAGATTTTCCTTAGAAGTTACCTCAAAAGGGGGAAAAAAAAAGCTTTGCCTAAGTGATTTCCTGTCCTTAAGGTTTCCACGGAGAGAGTATTTTCAAGATTAAAGGACTCTAGCTGTCATTTTTAACCTGAGGGGTCTTAAGATTTATGTTTCAAAGCCAGGTGGACATTTAGTTTTAGTTATGTCCCCCATGCCTAGGTCACGTGTGTGTTTGGGAAAACTTACTTTCTTATTTTTTCTTCTAAAATGCTGAGTCTCAGAGAAATCAGCCTATTGGCTATTGATTAATTATTAGCTTTGCAATAAATCTAGAGAAAGAATAATCTGATTTTGCAGTTCTTCTACGCTGAGAATGAAGAGTGAGCATTGTTCTTTCTGTTGGCTGTCACGCTGCAGGGCTTTGGCCAGCAGTCATCTTTTGGTGGATCATTCATGTGGCCAACAATTTCTAGCCTCTACTATGTGCTCCATGATGCCCTGGGAAGCCTTTGGGTAGACATAGGACAGGACACAGGCCCTGCAGCTGCTTACTGTGCTAGTGGACTGGGAAAAAGTCTAAAAGTTCTTTTTAGTTGTAAATTTTCACTTCCATAATTCTAGCCAGAAGCGGTTGGCAAGGACAATAGGGGAGGGCAGGGAAGGAAACTCTTAGCCAGGAAAAACAAGGAGGCTTCAGAGTCTGGTGAAATTAACGTGATGGTTATGAGAACTGAGGCTATTTGGAATCATATAGTTCTGGAGAAAAAACACCTGGAAAAGAGCCGGGAGTCAGCGACATTAAACTTTGACTCATTCTCCTGATTACCTGAAGAGCCTTCTATTCTAGTAAATGGGTCAGCCCTTGGGGAGAAAATAATCAAAATGACAGATATACAGGGACATCAAAAAAGGGGCAGGAGGAATTTCAAGGGGCCAAAAGTGAGCATAGACTAGATTTCAAACCCTTCAAGAGACCTTCAGGCATTCTGATTTCTGTAGAAAACTTTCCCCAATTCTTCTGTCCCTGGGGAAGTAGACCCTTAAACAAGACATGCTCAGGGAGCTAGCTAAAACACAATTACAAGAGCAGTTATGTATAATATGGAGAAGGCTATCGGAGAAAGCAGACGTCTTGCGCTAGCATCTAGACACTGACTAGTGCAAGCTTTCAACTGATATAAGTACAGGACCACATGCATTGCCTGGCACACCACAGTGGTTCATACACAGAAACTACTCATTTCTTCTCTTCATTTTCTCACCCTTTGAAACGGGAACACTTGGTTTTAATAGAGGGAACACTTGGTTTTAATAGACACTCAGTTTAAATATGTATCTGATTATAATAATAATACTGTATATTATTTTCAGTATTCCTGAGATTCCAAAAGTTAACAAATCTTTATTTTTGTGTGGGAAGGTGCCTTTGAAGTTAATTTCTTCCATTTAAAGAAGGGGAATCTGCAGCTTGGAGAAATGTGGCTTCGTGCTCACATTTGCTCAGGTAATTAATTGGTCATGGGGTCTGGATTAAAAGTCCAATCTCCTGACTTTTGATCCAGTGGCACATTAGCCACACTATACCAGTTCTTAGTAGGTGAAATGTGAAAGAGGATGGATTCCCAAGCCTCATCTTCTTGGTTCTTCAGTTTTGCCTGCATAATTAATTACTTGATTTCAAATATTTTCTTGATTTTCTGATCCTTTATCTCAACTGTCAGGACTGGGAGCTCTACACCTCAGTTGACTACTGTGTTATATACTCTTGAATAAGGTGTCAAGTATCGTGTTCTTTCTTAAGAAAGAACAATAATGGTTTGTGTGAATGTGCATTGACTATTCTGGCTTCTTTGCAACTTATAGATGTAGGAGTACCTTTAAAAGCATGAATCATTTCAGTCTCATTTTACCCAGCCTTCATAGGTTTATTAAACAGAACTGACTCCCCAGTCCCTTTGAGGCACACATTCCTGGAAGTAGGGCTGACCAGCTCAGGACTGGACAGCATCCTAATTAGCTGACCCCAGCATCCTGTATTGTGCATCTTCAGGTGCCTTCATGTCTCTTGAAGTCATTACAAGCTACCAGACAGAGTGTTTTACCAGCTGCTTTTGTGTAACTGTTAGTCAGTTTTCCCTGGACTGGGTGTTGTTGATAATATCAATAAACTTGCCCAGTCCTTTGTTATGGGCTGATTCTTGTCAATTTTCTTCACCATTGACTTAAAGGCACCTAAGCATCCATAAAATTGCATTCTAACAACCTGAATGACACTCTTAGTTAGCTGGAGTTGTGTGAAAACAGTTGGTGTGAACACAAATGACAGAAACTCAGTGGCAGAAGAGAAGCCACAGAGGGATATGCCCCACATGGTGCTGCACTTGAGAGGGCCTGGCAGCATGCCACCTGAGAGCCTGTGGTGTGGTTCTCTTAGTTAGGAGAGGGGAACACCTGTAGGTTTTATTTTGGGCTCCACCCATGAACTTGATGAGAAAAAAATTATAACACAAACCTATAATGGAAATTTAGCATTTCTTTTTCATTGTGATGTAAACAAGTCCTAATAGTATAGCAGCACCTGGGACTTTGTTACCAAAACAAATCAAAGGTATTCTATAACCTGTTGTAAATATCACAGATAACTTGAAATAACATGATCCTCACTACTCCGAAATTATAGTAGTTGGTAAATTACAACTGCTACAGTTCATCTTGCTGATGACTGTGTTGTTACTTATAGAAGTATGCATTGCTGTAGCTCAGTTAAAGAGCACTTTAGTTTTCAGTACAATCCTATGGTTTTATTTTATGTATTTAAACACAGGATTCTGAGAAGAGGTTCACAGTTCACTGTCCAAGGGCTCCGTGACACACAAAAAAAGCTAAAATAGGCTTTGGAAATGAACAAATCCCTTCATCTAGGTGATACTTACTTTCTGTTCAGTTAATGGCTTCTGGGGTTCATGTGGTTCTCCTTTCTCTTGAGACCTTAGCATCTCAACTTGTGATTTCCAGGTTTGCCTCAGTGGGGCAAGACAGGCATAGAAAACTCACCTTCATTGTTGTAGGCTTTGGCTGGGTGATGACACAGTTCCCTTTTTTTTTTTTTAGTTTTCAAACACATACCAGTGATCTTTTGGAGGATATTAATTCTCACTTAGTATGTGGAAGGATTCTCTAATGATCTTGTTCCTCAAGGAGGGTGCCAGTGCAGTGAAGGTCATGGTCAGGAATCCCGAGTAGTTCTCTCCACTCCTTTTCTCTTTGGTGGTACTTGCATAACCATTCACATTTGAGTTCCTTGTGAGAAAGGCAGCTGATAAAACATGTAAACTGCCAGCACCTTAGAGCCCTCACCCCCTAAGATACTCCCTTTCTCCATATTGACATACTTGTAATATTGGTATTTGAAATGTTCCAACAGTGCCAGTTCCAATAGAGGTAGAATCCTGCATCAGTTTCCAGTTTAGCAGCTCCCCTGTTTTGACTTGAGTTTAAAAATGCGTGAGTTTCTTCTCTTTCATTGGTATGAATGACATTATCTTTAAAGTCCTGGGTGTACACCTGCTGTCCCAAGTCACTTCTGATCACAACCTATTGGCCATAATTGGTCACATGACCCCACCTAACTGCTGAGCAGCTGTGTATGTGAGAGAGAACTTGGTCTGTTCAATAAGCAGTACACATCTGTTTCTCAATAGTATGCTTTTCATTGGCCAAAAGGATTCAACATTATGTCATCACTATTGAAGGTACCATAGGCATCTACATTCTGAATAGTATCCTTGATTGGGCATGCAAGCAAACTAAACAAAACCCAGAACTGAAATTTCATAAAATCCAATATAGATGTTCATACACTAATTGCAAGAATTAACTTATTCCTATGTAGTGAGAGCTAATTAGATTTCTGTAATTGAGCTGTTTACAAATTAAGATTATCTATTTCTTCCCCCTCCATTATGATAAATAAGACAGCGTGCAGTGAGTCCACTACTGCTGCATTTTCTAAAGGAAAGAAAAGAAAAATAGTAAGTTAAGACCAGAATATCAAAATGGTCTATCTCAACATACTGACTGTATTTCTTGTCTTTCTTATGGTTCACAACCTCTCCTACCAGCTCCATCTTTATTTTATGTATTGTCTCTCTTGGGATAAAACCAACTTCACTCATCATGACCAGAAGCCTTTAAGTCTGGTTGGTAGCAGTATTCTTGGATTTATTTTAGTCTAGGCTCACTACCTCTTTGAACTGACTTATGCCTTTTTGTGTTGATGCCTTCAGCAGATTACTTTATTTTGACTAGTTTTTCCTGTAAGAAAATAACATCTGAATGGCTTCTAGAAATTACTTATACTTCTGGAAAAAATTATCTTTGGTGAAATTATTTCTGTTTCCGGTGTTTTGGGCACACAGGGACCAAAGCATACTAAATATAATATTATATAAAGACTTTAAAAGATTGCCTACAAGTACTGTTCTCTTAAATCATGGACTTTCTCCTTGCAAACTGTGGAAGGATGAATATTATGCTTCCCTCAAAGTCTGAAAAAGAAATAGCAGTGATTTCTAGTTAGAAATTATCAGCTTCATCTTATTTTTAATAAAATAGAGCCAGTCCCTTAGGGGCATAAGTGTAGATTTTGAAAGAGGAACTGGACAGCATGTCCTAGAAGAGAAACTGTGGACAAGCTTGGCCTAGATGCCTCTATGCTGGTACAGTGACTTAACAACAAATCAAAGGTCTAGAACTCAGTTATCACTGTGAAGAGATAACTTTTTTTTTTTTCTTCACTATAGAAATTGTCCAAATAGCAAGTTGGATATAAGTAACATGAGGCTTTGCTTACTTTAATAATATTTAAAGTTAACTTGTTTTTGGATGTTTCCCCACTTATTTTTCTTTTCTACATCTAAGAAAAAGAAGCAGCACAAATACTTCCTCCTCTGGAATAGGGAAGATGCATAACAGCCCAGGACAGAGAGCATGGCAAGTGGGCTCCTTTCCCACAACGGAGCTGCGAACTTATCCTGTAATGTACACTTCATAGCTGTCTTATTTGAGCAAATCCTCCTGAGTCCTAAAATTGATTTGTAGTATTGCTTCCATGTTTTTTTGCCAATAATTAGACAGAGCTGAAACATATTAAACACGGGTTGAGTTCCCCATTGTCCTGTCTGGCACTCTATTTCCATCCATAGTGTTCACTCATGTACATTAGATCACTAAGGGGCTCATTATTACTGAATTCCAGCCAGGACTTCATTTCCTAAACACATGTGCTTGCCTGGTATTGCTTGTAGGCCTTAAGCTCCACTTTTCGTGTGTGTGTGTGTGTGTGTGTGTGTGTGTGTGCGTGTGTGTGTGTGCGCGTGTGTGTGTGTTAAAACCACGAGTGTGTGTGTGTGTGTGTGTGTGTGTTAAAACCACTTAACCTACAGTTACTTTTCTCAAACCCAAGTGAGAGCCTTAAAATTGGCCACTGAATTATGGAAACTAAACTGAAAAAGGCTGGTTCATTGCATCCATCAAAGTACTTTTCCCATTTTGGGCGCACTCATCACCCCATATTCCTTGGTGTTGGTGGGAAAACTTGGTCAAAAACAATAATTACTTTTTTATTTAGTTGCATGCTTTTCTAAAGCAACAGAAAGTATTCATTAATTTCCATCTGATAGAGCTGAACTTTTTTTGTGGCTAAACAATTGAAACAGGAAATGACCCGAGATACAGTTTCCATGACACCCTGTCACTTGGATCCAGTTTTCCAGAAGATGAAAGACCAAAGCCGGCTTTTGATAGTGAGTAACTAATTGGACTGGCTGATAGTGGGAGTTTTTTAATGTGAAAAATAAAGGAGAAAAAACTGGAACAGCTGTGTTTTGGTACAGTTGTCTAATCCCCAGATAAAACACGCCAAGGACATTGAAATTGAATAGTGCTTTTAGTTAAGGGGAAAAAAATCTAAAATCTGTCAAAGCACTCGTTTACTTTAGAGGAAATACAGAATATATTTGTGTGGAAAAGCATAATATAGCAATAAAAAAAGAGAAGTTTTACAGAGCCAAGATACTCAGTGGTGTCTTTCAGAAATCATCTTTGTTAATGCAAAGTATGATTTCATATTTTTAAGATGTTTTCAGACTACCTGCTAGATTACTTTTTCACTCCACATTTTCTAAACATGTTTTCATGTAGAGTCATAGTTAGAACCAATGAGTATTCTTGGGAGGACCAAAAATATCTATAACTTCAGTTTCAGTTTTAGTTCAGTCGCTCAGTCGTGTCCGACTCTTTACAACCTCATGGACTTCTGTATGCCAGGCTTCCTTGTCCATCACCAACTTCCACAGTTTACTCAAACTCAAGTCCATTGCATCAGTGATGCCATCCAACCATCTCATCCTCTGTCATGCCCTTCTCCTCCTACCTTCAATCTTTTCCAGCATCAGTGTCTTTTCCAATGAGTCAGTTCTTCACATCAGGTGGCCAAAGTATCGGAATTTCAGCTTCAGCATTGGTCCTTCCAATGATTTCCTTTAGAATTGACTGACTGGATCTCCTTGCAATCCAAGGGACTCTCAAGATTCTTCTCCAACACCACAGTTCAAAAGCATCAATTTTTGGAATTGATAACTTAGGTTAAACAAATTGAGACATTCAGTTTGAAATGTTTTTATTGGCCAGTCCTATTACACATAAAAGTAGGCTTCAATTGTACTTTGCAAATGAAGATCTTCTCTAGAAAATGAAATGTGAATAATCCAGGGGTTTGTTGTACTAATAGGTGAAATTTCCTATATGCTATTGGGAAGATCATTGGTTGGGAGATTTCGGCACTAACTTCTGGCCTTACCACTGATTCTCCCCAAGTGACCTGAACCTCTCTGGGACTCTTTCCCTTTCTGTTGTAAATGAAGGAATACTTGTAGCTCTGTCATGCTGTCTAGGCCAAGCTCTGACTCCTCCCAAAATAGAGTATAACATATGAAAAAGCTTAAAACTAAAAGGTGGAGAAAACATCTATTTTACTTAAAAGAGACTGCATCTTATCACAGGAATGGTCTGTGCTGTGCTTAGTCGCTCAGTCGTGTCCAACTCTTTGCAACCCCATGGACTGTAACCTGCCAGGCTCCTCTATCCATGGGATTCTCCAGGCAAGAATACTGGATTGGGTTGCCATGCCCTCCTCCAGGGCATCTTCCCAACCGAAGGATTGAACCCAGGTCTCCCGCATTACAGGCGGATCCTTTATTGTCTGAGCGCACGTGCACCAGCGCGCGCGCGCGCGCGCGCACACACACACACACACACACACACACACACACACACACAGGAATGGTATACATTAAAATTATTTTCTTACATTTGAATCTTGAGGAAGGTGATCTTTGAGTGAATGAAGCTTCTAGTAATCCTGTCTCTGTCAGTTTACAGCCCTTGGGTTTATCCGTTGGGCTTAATTCTGTCATTTTGTATATAGGTGCCTCTCCTTGGTTTCATTTTGCTTTCCTTAAACAAAAGGGTAAAAACATGTCAAAGCTGAAGTCCTACTATATTTAAGAAGGCCGGATGTGGTAATAGGAACCTCTCACCACCACCCACCCCCTTTTATAATCGGTAGCCCAGTGCCCCTCCCACAGAAGACACCCATTAGACCTCTGGATGGATTGTGAAGACAGGGTGAGATGAGGTTTACCAGGAGCACACGCTGGCTGTTTAGTAAATGTTAGTTCAGTTCAGTCGCTCAGTCGTTTAGTAAATGGTAGCAGTTCTTATTTATGTTCTAATTTCTATGACTTGATTTTGAATGAGGCCGTTGGTCTCAGAGAGCAACTCTTGACATTAAGATTGCTAACTTTTCTTCCAGAAAAGAAGAAAAGTTTTTGTTCATCCGGAGGAGTGTTTCTATTCTGCTTGTAGGTCAGATATTTTTCTGGACCTGTATCTTAACTTGTGGTGAAGCCAAAGCTCGCTTTTTGTTACCATTCAATTTTAAGCTCGCGTGAGTCCCTGGGAGAACAGCTCTTCGTCTTCTCAGGGTCATCTTCCCTAGTGCGGGGGGAGGGGACAAACTACAGGGCAGCAGGGGCCACTGGTGGGCGAGGGTGGGGTAGGGGTGGACGGGGAGTGGTGCCCGCCACGAGCAGCACCGCCAGGAGGGAGGCATCCTTCTGACATTCTTCCCCAGACCGCCCAGAAAGCGTCTCCTGTCCTCTCTTCCCGAAGTCTGGAGGCTGCCTCCTTTTTCTCCTGGGCTGGTGGTAAAATCCAACTCGAGAAATAAAAGCTGTCGTACTGTTGCTCATCCCTCAATCGTGAATCGTTCGCGGGGTCTCGAGGAGAGGGCACAGAGGAGTCTCCTTCAGCAGCTAGGGTGGCGGCCCCAGAAATGCGGCCGTCCTGGGCCGCCGGGAGCAAGCCAAGCGGCTGCCGGGAAGCCTTCCCAGGTGCGGAAGATCCGCGGCCTGCGAGACTGAGCCCCGCCTTCCCCCTCCTCTTCCCTCCTCCCTCCCCTCCTCCCTCTGTCTTGCCCCGCCCCCACCACCCCACTCCCCTTCCCAGTCCGGGGTTGCCCGTTCCGCAAGCTGCATACTGTCTCGCCCATTCCTCCCACCTGATCACGCCCTGCCCTCAATCCGGCGGCGCCCTGTCCCCCCACTTCACCCTGGCCGAGCCCACCTCCCGGCTGCCTGCCGCAGTACCCCAGCCTTCGGCTTCCTCCCTGTCCTCCTCCTGCTTGGCTTCCCTGCGGGCCGCCCAGGAGCCCGGTGCGGTGTTCATCTCTTTGCTCCTTCCCTTGGGCATTGTGCAGCAGCTCAGCGCGCTTGCCCAGCTCCTTTCCTCCCCGTCGACACTCCGTGCTTTGAGGTCCACACAGGACCCTCGCTGGCCCCCGCTTCTGGGGATCCCAGTGAACTTTGCTCAGCCCAACCTGGGGCTGCTGTTCCTCTTCTGCCCGCCCCAGCCGCTCCTACCCGCCTTAACTGCATTTATTTTTTTAAACCAAGGTTACTGAGACAGTACTGAAAAACAGGTGCTTTTTTACATGGGCGAGAATTTTCCACGCAAAACACGACAGTGAATTGCTTTGCTGGATAATTGCGGCCTTTGACTGGTGTGTCATTTCATTCGCATCTATTGAAGTTCCAGGTGGCAGTGATTCTCTGGCTGATAAACAGGCCAAGAAGGACCCAAAGACCAGTTTCACCTGTCTGAATTAAACTGCCGCCTAAACTCATTCGTGAGCATTTAATAAGTACTTAATGCTTGGTGCTGTGCTGGGCTCTAGGGGAAAAAAATATTTCAGAGGCCAAAATTTCTCATGGATACAGGCAGGTAATGTGAATATCATTTATTGAGCATTTACTAAATAATCTCACCTGCATGTTTCATGGAATCCTCACAATGTTGCTATTATGATGGACCCTCTAATGACAGTTACTGAGTGCAAGAGCCAACATTTAAGCTCAGGTACTCTTACTAACCACTAAACCAAACTAGTACAGTGGGGGAATACTGGGTGCTTTTGATGGGTCAGGCAGTGTTCTAAACCATTTATATTAATCTGTGTAATCTTCCCAATCATCAATGAGTTGTAAGTCCTGTTGTTATTATTTTAATATGGAAGAGGACAAGGTGGGGCAAAGATTAAATAACTTTACTCAGGGAGCTAATGACAGTAGAGTCAAAAGTCAAAGCCAGACAGGGTGTAAGTAGGTGTAGTGGGAGGAAGTGGGTTTTTTTCCTACTTAGAGGAAAGATTTGGAGGTGAGGTGACCCTTATGCTGTGACTGGTGAATCGGGTGTCATGATTGTTTCCTGCCAGTATACACTGCTTGTTTATAAAAGCTCAACGGGTACCCAGGAAATATTTTCAAATGGAGATGGAGCTAAATGAATGTTCAGTATTGGGCTTGAATTTTCCTGATTAAATATTTTAAATTGCGTGTTCTTTGTGGGTAAAGACTCCCTTATGGGCCTTCCCAGGTGGCCCAATGGTAAATAATCCACCTGCCAAGGCAGGAGATGGAAGAGCCACAGGTTCCATCCCTGTGTCAGGAAGATCTCTTGGGGAGGAGAATATGGCAAGCTGCTCCAGCTTCAGTATTCTTGCCTGGATAGTCCCATGGACAGAGGAGCCTGGCAGGCTATAGTCCATGGGATCATTCGGTCAGACACAGCTGAGGACACACCCCGGCCTCCCTTATTATTATTATTATTATTTTGACTGTGCTGCACCCAACCAGGGCATTGAATCTCTGAAATCCTAACCACTGGACTGCCAGGAGATTCCCTAGAGTGTGTTTTTCGTTGGAAAAATTAGGAAAGTTACAGTTCTAAAGTGGTTGAAAGCCATCGAAAGATAGAAGCTAAATTTGCTCCTCAGTTCTTTTTATGATCAATTGTTAGGCAAGGACTTCAATTTACTCACTTATAAAATGGGGTTAATAATAATAATAGTTACCATCTCTTCTTGTGAGATATATTACTTAAAGATCCTAGGCAGAAAGGTCTTGAGAGCTCATACTTGTAAATTAGTATATATTTCACGCACCCTGCTTTAGGAGAAGGCAATGGCATCCCACTTCAGTACTCTTGCCTGGAAAATCCCATGAACAGAGGAGCCTGGTAGGCTGCAGTCCATGGGGTTGCACAGAGTCGGACACGACTGAAGCGACTTAGCAGCAGCAGCTTTAGAGGTTGTTCCTGATGTGCTAGGATTAGACAGGAACAGATTTTGGGGGTCAAGCCTTCTCTCCATTTCTCCAGCCAGAAACAGTTCCTTTCGGTCTGCTCTCTGTGCCGCCTTATAACCATGTGCTTCTGCCCACCCCACTAGACTAGGTGCTCCTGGAGCCAGGCACTGCTCTCCTCATCTCTGCTTCTGAGTTTGAGACTGCAGGAAGCTCAAGACAGTTGCATCAAACTAATGGGCTGCCTGGTTAACGTTTAGATGATAAGTGATGTTTCAGGTGTTTTTGTTATTCTTTTACTCTCTGGGGTACAAAAGAAACTGCTCACATAGACGCAGGAAGAGCACTGGCTCAAAGGCCTCTGGGGAAGAGGTGGGGCAGGAGAATGGGGGAACTGGAGAAGGAACCTGCTGACAGCCAGGAGGTAGAGAATGTGGAAACTCAGGTTGAATTAGGAAGATGAGCCAGAAATAGACAAGAGTGAGCTTTCAAGGAGCTGGAACTGAGCATGGGAAATCGCAGAGGGAAAATAGCTTCGTTTTGATATGTCAAAAATGTGACATTAAAAGGAAAGAGCATATCTTTAAGAGTCAGAAAACTTGAGTTCTTGCTCTAATATATGACTGGTCAAGTCATTTAAAGTTAGGCCCCTCCGTTTTTTTACAGTGAGGAAAGGATATATTCTATCTTCTTCTGAACACATTTTTGTAGGAATTATATAGGAAAGCATGTAGCAGCATTCTTGAAGTAAGTATAAAGCACAACACAAATACTGGTGTGGAGGTGGACAAGAGAGCTTCCTGCAGAAGAATGAGTGCTGGATTTAGACTCAGAGGACTTAAGAGTATGCGGTCTTTTTTTTGTGACCTCAGATTCTCTAAGCCTCAGTTTCCTCAGTGTAAAAGGCAAACGCACACAAAAGACCCAAAAGGCAAAGACTATACTAGAAAATTTGGCATGAAAGGTTTGACACTGTCTCACATGGCTGTGCTCCTCCCGAGTTCACTGTTGCTTCTCTCACTGATCAAATTGTGAGCTAGAGAAGACAGAGGTGTGACTCACAGGCAGGACTGTACTCGGTGTTCTGACCTGATGCTTCCAGGTCTGACTCTGGTTTACTTTCTCAGACCTAAAAAACAAACGAAAACTCTGATCCAAGACAAACTTCTCCAACCTGGATCAGTTACCTCCCTGGTTCTTCTTTTTATCCTTGAAATAGGCACTGAGCTCGCAGCCACTTGCCTTTCAGTTTAGTGTCTCCCACTATCTCCCCTCTCAGGATTCTTCTCCTTCCATTATTGGCTGCTATGTTTCCCATCTTTGCTGCCCAGAAGATAAGAACAAAGGGAAGAGATCTTTTCTTGTTCTTTTTCCTTTTATAGCTTTTAATGTTAATTACAAGAGAGAAAGCAATACAGCATGACAGAAAGACTTCTCTGAAACTTAGACAGGACTCAACATTTAATGAAGTTCATGCTCTTTCTTTGTTGCCTCATTCCTGCCTTACATGTGTGGATGGAAAATGCTCTCTGCTTTTATTCCTGAGGATTGAGGCACATCACCTCTTTGAACTGTCATTAGCAAAGTCCTTATAACTTCCTCCATTATGGGGCCTTTCATGCCTCTGGTACCCGCCTCTTGATGCAAGTGTGGAGTTTTCATTTTGTAGAGATCTTCAGCCTGGGTAATAACAAGTTTACGTGGCCTCAGCTCTGTCCAGGAGAGTCTAATTGCAAAGCAAATCCCAGGCCATAATAAGGAAATGTTGAAAGAACACCCTTTTTAATCCTTTCTTTGGCATCACCCACTTACTATTAAAAAGCTAGATTTGAATTAACTAAAGATGAACAGCTTTAGTTCATTTATCTTTCTTGGTTTAAAAAAATGGGTAGGAAGGAAAAGGGTCTTAAAGTAAAACACTGAAGTTACTCAGTTATTTTATAAGGCTTTATTTTTCTTTGACCATGAAATTAGCCCAAGGGTGCTTTTTAAAGTAGAGAAGTTTTGTTAAATCTCTCAAGAGTAGAACAAAGACCAATCCAATATTGATATATAAACTAACAGGTAGATTTGTTTTTTTTGATTGGAGGATAATTGCTTTACAGTTTTGTGTTAGTTTGTGCGGTACAACAACATGAACCAGGTATTAATATAAGTACACATATTATCCCCTCAGGAAAACATCTTTATACACCTATTTTCATATTAGTTACTAGTACTTAATATTTGCATCCTTTTTCAGTTTAATTTGTACTAGGAAAGATTCAGACATACTAGAAACTAAGAATCTTAAAGACTCTTGGATATAATTTGTTTTGCACAACTGCCGTCAAGATGTTTAACCTGAGGATTATCAAGAAATCACAGGCTTCAGAAAAATACATGTTTTAAAAAGATTGCCAAAAAACTGACGCTGTGGATAGTACATGCTCCACATACACGTACAAAGTCATGTTCGTGACAGGATAGTGAAGAGGGATTAGAACATTCATTTAAAAAAAGCAGTACTTGGGGCAAGCTATGCTTGTGCTTGTTAAAGCTGTTTCTAAGCAGATCTACTCATTTTTGCCGGTGCTGGCTCTCCTTTGCTGCCTGTGGGCTCTCATTAGTTGCAGTGAGCAGGGTCTACTCTTAGCAGCAGTGCACAGGCCTCTCATCGCGGTGGCTTCTCTGTTGTGGAGCATGGGCTCCAGGTGCCCGGGCTTCAGTACTTGCAGCAGATAGACTCTGGAGTGTGGGCTCAGTAATTGTGGCGCAGGGCTTAGTTGCTCTGGGGCATGTGGGATCTTTCCGAACCAGGGATCAAACCCGTGTCCCTTGCATTGGCAGCTGGATTCTCATCCACTGTGCCATCAGGGAAGTCCGAAACAAATTTTTACTAGGAGTCTTGGATAGATTCTTAGGCTGGCACTTGACCAGCTGCTTGAACTTGAATAAATCAATACCTTCGCTTATCTAAAAAGGAATGAAGGAGGTATGGTAGAATTGCTCTCATGGGCTTGTAATGGAGATTTAGTGAATCTTCGTATGTTGCTGTTTCGGCTGCCCTGCAGCTTAGACACCCTTTTGATGAAGGGCAGATTGCACTTTATCCCTGTCCCATATATGGCTTGGGTGATCAGACAGTCCATGTTTTAAGAGGGTGGAAAAGAGATTCCAGGGACAGAACAGCCAGGTGTTGATGGTGGTCTTCTAGGGAAGCTATTTTAGTGATTTGATCTCTTTGGGGATGTTCTCAGCTATCTAACCTTGCTGAAGTTCCTGTCTCTGGTGTTTTTAATGTCTTTCTGACAAATTCCTTTTCCCTGGTTAAGATCATTTCTACCTTGGTTTTCGTTTTTACTTGGTGGTGGTCATCATCCAATATTGTGCAGTTTTTAAATTATAAAAACCAGAAATTGGCAGAGACCCACAGGGTTTAAGATTCAGATAAATTCAGCTAATGTCAACTTCCCTTCTTTCTGCAACATTGGTGTAGAATTTAAATGAGATAACTGCATATTGGAGTGCTGTGGGACCCTGGAAGTTCAGTGTATTCATAGCTTGTTTCATCTGGAAGTTCTGATGAGGGGAATAATCTGCAGGATAAACATGACTGTGGGTAGTCTTTGGGATTTAGAATGTCAAAGAATGGGCACAGGATTTGCAAGTGGTTCTGAATCTTGCATTTGAAGTCCATATTGAGCCAGAGAATGCAGGACATTTTTCTTCTGCCTATAACTACGTGGTAGGTGAAATACACAGGTATCTTATGACTGCTCTTATTTTAGTGTACCTGAGATCTCTACAGGCACTCAGAACACGCGAGCAGAGAGAGAGAGTGTGATAGTGTAGCAGGAAGACTTGAGAGAACATTGCAAATAAAGAAGACTAATAATATTTACTGAGCTCCTATATATCAGGCACTTTATGTTAATCTTTCTCTTTTCTCATTTGCTATTATTTTAGTTTATAGATGAGGAAATCCTCATTGAGAGGAAATCTTAGTAACTGGCCCAGTATCAATTAGCAGTTTAAAGGAAGATTGACATTTATTTTTCAGGGCTTTTATGTTTCAAAGTCCAGACTTTTTCTAGGCTATTCATGCTAGGATAAATGGAAAATAAGGAAGTGGAAGAGAGAGAAAGACTTAGGAAGAAAATAGAGGTTACTTAAACAACTTTTAGGTTTCAGAGATAGATTATTGGAAAGTAATCATGGGTAAGAAATCATAAAATTGTGACATTGGAATGGTCTCTTTATTTAAAGGAATAAAGCTTGTCACCCTCTCAAGCTGATCACTCCTCCATGCAAGCAGTCACCCAGCCCCTTCTTGTACAGTTGTGGGGAGCTGCTTACTTCATTAGCTGGTCTGTTCCATCTGTGGACAGCTCTGGCCATCAGAAAATTATTCTCTGTGAACTGCAGGGCTTCTTTTGTTTTCAAATTTGCCAGTAATAACCACCCCCCCCCACCTTTTTTTTTTTTTATAGCAATTCCAGATAGTAGTAAGCACTTTGAATTAAAACTGTGCAGCGAGAACCAGATATCTAGAATTAAATTGCTGTGATTTGAATCCCAGCTCCTCTGCTTTCTAGCTGAGGCCCTGGAAAAGTCACATACTCTCTCTAAGCCCTCGTCTGCACAATCAGGCCAGGTCATACTGTTGTGAGGGTCAAATGAGCTAAAGCACGTGGCACAGTCACTGGCGTATACTGAGGCTTTTCTGTAAGAGTTGATAAGGCTACTGATTGTCAGTACTTTCCATAACTCTATGAGGTAGAAATTATTATTCCCATTTCCGAGATCTCAGAAACAGATGGAACTCCCTAGAGAGACACAGAAAAATAAAGTGGAAGTACTGAGGTTCAAGGGCACATGACTCAACTTTTGCTCTTCTTAGCACTCCTACTACTCCCCAGCTCTGAACAGAGAGAGAGTAGCAAGGCCAACTGGAATAACAGAAAAAAAAAAGGCGGGGGGGAAACCACACCCTGCAGATGTGACAGTCCTGGGCTAAATTCAACACTTCCACACCTCAAATTGCTACACTTTTTTTTTTTTTTCTTCTCCTAAAGAGGAATTTTCTTTTGAAACTTAGCCATTTGCATTTGTGTTCATCAGTCCCCGTGTTAGGTGTCACTTCATGTATTCGTTTTGATTCGCTAATAATAGTCTCTTTGGGGGAGTAGAACTTTGTTTTTTAGTATATGTCTGCAGTAAACTGGATCTGAGATATGGTTAAGTTTTATTTTTCAACAAGTGTCTCCCAGACTCTATCAGCCGCACTATATATTGATGTTTTACAGAAGCTCGAATACACCGTATTACCTGTTCCAGAGAGCTGGCCTGTGAACATTCTTACACAGGTTCATGCCAAGCAGCACACACATTTCTGTCCTTACTGTGTTCTGTTTTTCTGTTATCAGTTGTTGCTACCAAATTCTGAGAGCTCGGCGCCAGAATTCACACCTTGATTCTATAGCAGGTTGGTTTTCCCTGAGTAAACCACTTGAGACTGTCTGCCAGTGTGTTGTTATGGGTCTTACCACAGTTTTTCTAAGGCAGGTTTTCTTAGCCTTGACACTAATGACATTTGGCGTTAGTGATGGTAGAGGGTCTGCCCTGTGCATTTAAAAATATTTAGCATCTCTGACCTCTACCCACTAGATATAAGCAGCTCCCTCTCCCTTCACCCACCATCCCAGTTATGATAACCAAATATGTCAAATGTACCTTGGGAGGGGGAAAAATTGACCACTAGTTGAGAAACACTGTTCTAAGGTATGACACTATGTGTAAGAACCTGTTACATGCTGAAGAGCTAGGAGATCACTGCCAGACTTTTTGTTAAGTATCTATTCAAGGTGAAGCACTGTGCCATAGAGAAAAGAGACTTTTTATGATAATTAAGTTACTAGCCCTGCTTCTGAGCAACCATGGTAGAGGGGATGATGCAAGGGAGCATCTGATGCATCTGCAAGGTTCAGTTACTGTATCAAAGGCAAGGGGGCACTTGCCACTTGAGTTATACTGTGACTGCTTCCTTCCCAGTCTTTTGATGAGTTGCCAGTCAGAAAATGGAAATGAATATAGTAGGCCTTAAATGAATGTGGCAAGCCTGAGGTTGTATAACCCATATGTAAAAGAGACTTGTCCATTGAAGCCAGTGGTTGCTAGGGTTCATCGCTCAGTCATGTCCTACTCTTTATGACGTCATGCATGGACTGTAGACTGCCAGGCTCCCTTGTCCATGGGATTCTCCAGGCAAGAATACTGGAGTGGGCTGCCATTTCCTTCTCCAGAGGATCTTCCTGACCCAGAGATCAAACCCAGGTCCTGCATTGCAAGAAGATTCTTTACTATCTGAGCCACCAGGGAAGCCCTGGTATTGGTAACAGAAATGTTCATCTAGTTTTGATGGATCTTCCAGTTTTTTAAAAGAAGTTGAAAGTCCAGATTTTTGTTAAATATGAAATTTCTGGAATTTTAAACATTGACTCAAAACACCCATAGCATTGTGCTGATCAAACAAAAGACTGATGCAGATCAAGTTAGATTTCCAGTTTGCAGCCTCATTTCAGGTAGGTTATCTTTTGGGAGCTGGGGGAGGGGGGCTTCTCCCATCCTTTCTCTTTTTAAAAAAAAAAAAAACTTGGAGGAAAAGTTAAACTGTAAGTTCCTTCTTACTATATACTATTCATTTCCACCTAAGTTTTACTTTCTCCATTTGAAACTTAGCTATCCAGAAGGTTTAGATCTAAAGTTTTGACCTAGCTTAAGTAAAATAACATTTTTGGAAAATGTGAGCATCCTTCACTTAAAAATTCTCCAGGGTCTGCAGCTAAAAGTGAAATCTGGAATTGTTGCCAATAAATGCCTTTTGTAGCCTTGGAAATTCAAAGTGATTTATCACTTGGTGGTAATAACTGGAGACCTCTATATACAAGAAAGAAGTTAAGGGTAAAGAGGCCAAAAATAACAAGTATAACCATATGGCTTTTTTCAAGAGGTGTCCATATGGCTATCTAGCTAAGAATGAACTCTTGCCAACTTGACTGTGAGTTTTCTTTTCTTTCTTTCTTTCATAACTTTACATAAAAGTGTTTCAACTTTAACATTGTAAGGAAGGAATTTCTCCTTTTACTCTAGGTTTTGAAAAACTGAATTATGGGTGGGGAAGGAATGTGTTCTTAGACAACAGAGCTAGATTCATGGTTGACCATAGGATTATTGATGTTTACCTCCACAGCAAAGCTATGTGATAACCCCTGTTTATATTCTTTTAAGTCTCCAGAGGTGGCTTAGCTTTTATGATGGTGTCGGAGTCCCTTGTCTGACAGTCTGGCTCAGCGTGCCATCTTGATCTCAAGAACAAAGTGTCAAATGCTTCATCGATGCCTTGAGAAAATCAAGGTATATACTAGTTCTTACAGTTTCTCCTTGTAGAGTAAATGGGATAACTTGACCTGATTTACAGAGTCCTTATAATCTATTTTAAAATTATGCTGAGGAGAGCATGAAGTTGACTAATTCATGGGCTCTTGATCTCACATGTTCTTCGGTCATAATGGAGATATTTTCCTCATGTTTTAAGTTTTCCAGATCTCTTTTTTGGCACGTTCATATGCATGTGATTTTTTTAGGGGTCACATTACAGCATTGTATTTAGGAGGAACACACGCACTCACACTGCATAGAAGGGTAAAAATTAGGGCTCTACATTAACCCTAATGGTATGAATTTGTAGACTTTTTTTTTCTTGTTTTTATAATGAATCCTTAACTTTCATTAATAAAAACTGTTTAACAATTTAATGTCTATTCACCTTAACAGTGTACCTCTGAAAAATAATTTCTTTAGGGTATACTTTGGAAAACAGAATGAGGGAGCTGTGGAAGTTGCACTTTCAGATTATAATGCAGAGAGGAAAAAATATAGACCCTACCATTTTGTGAGAGAGGCTGAATTTAAATTACTCTGAGAGATCTCCTCAAACCAGATGCATTTCCAGTCTGATTGGTTTGACATTTGTGTAGGACCTTTGGAATATAAGCTTAGGCAACTAAAAATGAAAATGAGTTTCTGTCTTTGCAAGTTCACAATATCTCAAAGCATTTTTTTCCCCTCCTTAAATCATTTTGACTATTAGTATTTGTGGCAGTGTGGCTTCCTCATATGAAGAATGCTATTATGCAACAGCTGTAGTTGTGTTGCCTGAATGCATGCCAATTCTGTTCAGATTGAGCTGCAGGGACTGCTTGTTAGTTCCCTGGCTGCCTGGGCAAGAGGGTAATGTAAAATTAATGTATGAAGAAAGGCCTGTTATCTGACACTATGGGGGATGCAGGTGGTCTGGAGTGGTGTACAGAAATTAAATGAACATGCTAATCTGCCTATGTTTATGGAAAAGTGGCTGGAATTCATGGTTCCAACTCTGGGGTCCACTGATTTTTACTTAAAAATTGGGAGGACATTGGAACATCACCCCTTCCCTTGCCTAGCTCTACTTCCTATATTAAGAGCATGTATAAACCCTGAGATTTTTGAGATCCTTAAGTGTTTGGAATTCAGGGTGTGCTTCATAGAGAGCATGGTATGAGTTTAATAGAATTCTCACATACAGACTACCAAAATCTGAGAAAATTGTTATTTATTCAAGATTTTTTTCTTCATAACTAGCATGTATGGCAACCCACTCCAGTACTCTTGCCTGGAAAATCCCACAGACAGAGGAGCCTGGTAGGACACGACTGAGCGACTTCACTTTCACTTTTCATGCACTGGAGAAGGAAATTGCAACCCACTCCAGTGTTCTTGCCTGGAGAATCCCAGGGGCAGGGGAGCCTGGTGGGCTGCCGTCTATGGGGTCGCACAGAGTCGGACACGACTGAAGCGACTTAGCAGCAGCAGCATGTAAATTATACTGATGCTGAACATTTTCAGATTAATTCTAGGCTAAGGGTGATATAACATGGTTCCTTTGTTCAACAGTATATTCCCAATTTTTGATTTATCTGTCTTTTTCATATTCTTTTTTTTTTCCTGGTGATTTGACAATTATCAGTTATTTCTCCATTCTAATTTTAGCCAAGGCAGTTTATTTGAACATTAAGTAGCCTATGATGTACATATAACTCTGTGGGATCATTTCTCACGTGGTTTTGTTTTGCTGATTGGCCTCATCTCTAGACTGGGCACCTAGCTGCATAACAGCCCATCTAATCACATTTGTAACCTCAGCATCCAGCATGGTGCCTGGCACATGCTGGGTGCTTAATAAATGTTTCTTCTTTCATGAATGAGCTAAGGTTCTGTAAGTGGGGTGGTCAACATTTGAAAGAAGGAAGGAGCAAATAATGAGCCAGATTTTGGGGGGAGTAACTTTTATGAACAGTATCTCATTTAATCCTTAAACCAATCTTGCAGGAGAGGCCTCATTATCCTGTGTCATCAATTATTATCCCAGTTCATCTCAGAGCTGGTTGGGAGAATGAGTCTGGATTTGAGCCAGTCTGGATTTGACTGCAAACGTGTTCATCCATTTGGCTATTATCTTTTAAACTTATTTTATTGAAGTATAGTTGATTTCCAATGTTGTGTTAAATCCTGCTGCACAGCAAAGTGATTCAGTCATACATATACGTATACATTCTTTTGCATATTCTATTCCGTCATGGTTTATCACAGGGTATTGAATATAGTTCCCTGTACTATACAGTAGGACTTGGTTGCTTATCCATTCTATATGTAATGGTTTGCTTCTGCTAACCCCAAACTCCAAACCCCTCCCTGTTCCCCCCCACCTCCCTTGGCAACCACAAGCCTGCTCTATGCCTGTGAGTCTGTTTCTGCTTCATAGATCAGTTCACTGAGATGTCATATCACTGAGATGACCCATCCTCTTGATGATTGTCCTGACCGCTGTGTTACAGGAGGACATCCTCTGATATAGAAACGTTTCTGGGGAATCTTTTTTGAAGAGACTTTTCTCTCAGAATTTACTAGAGCATTTTTTGTATCCCAGATCCTTCCCCTAATAAACGCTTGTGGAGTTTCACCAAAAACAAAAACACTGACACTTGTCTAGCAGAACTGAAGTGGAAAATATAGCATTAGAGTTAACAGGAGAAAGTCCTGGGTTTCCATTCTGGCTTCTCTACTTGGTAGTCGTGTGGCACTGGGCAAGTCATTCAGGCCTCAGTTTTGTCACATGTAAGTTGGGGATATTATTAGTACTTGTCTCATAGGCTTGTGGGGAACACAGGAGATTATGTGCCATAATGCTTGAGACATTTCTCAACAGATGCTACCTGCTATTGTGTATTAGCACATAGGGGCATTTCATTCATTCAGCAAATATTTGAGTGCATGCTACGCAATGGGCACCCTTGTCTCCTACCAGTCCATCAGTTATTAAAACAAAAACCCATTTTGGCATGGCATTTGCGTCTCAGCTATCTCACAGGGAAGACCTAGACAACAGATGTAATGAATGTTGGGAAGTAAATTGTATATTGTGTTGGAAAGCGGCTAATGCTATTAAATCAACAGGAAAGTAAAGAGGTTAATGAAGATCAAGAGAGTGTGTAGGGGCTTTGAGGTTGCCATGAAATAGGGTATTGGCCATGGGCTTCATGAGAAAATTACACTTGAACATATGGCTTGTATTCTTGTCTGAAAAATTCCATGGACAGGGGAGCCTGGCGGGCTACAGTTCACGGGGTCACAAAGAGTTGGACCTGACTGAACGTGCACACACACGCATATGACTTAAAGGATATGACAGAGTTTGCCATGTGGATCTTGGGGAAGAGCCTGGCAGAGGGCTGAAGGTGGGAGCTAGCCGGCAGGAGGACTGGAAGAGGGGGTCCCTAGGGTTTTGGGGGTTCTCAAGCAGAGACATGACATACTCTATCATCATCGCAACGCAGCTTTTCTCTGGGAGGAGGGACCTGTGTACTCCTTGCCCCTCTTTCTCCTATTAGCTTAACCTTTTACACTTTAAATGGGTGGGGGAAAAGTGTATTCCATCACCCCAGGGTAGCTGCCCTGCCTACTCTGTCATTGATTGAACTTGGCAGTCCTGTGGCTATAATGGTTGTATTCCTTGGGAAACAAAGGAAATGATTAGATCTTAAGAGGGAAGGAAAGCAGAATCCTGTGGTAGCACAGCTTGTGATCCTCTTTGAACATGACTTGATGTCTTCCAGGCTTCCCGTACTGATCGGAGAAACCTTTGTAGAGGATCCTGGGAGGTGTTGGTTGGTTTAATGTTTTTTTAAGTGTTTGTATCTCCTTACAGGGAGGAGGATCCATTATGGAGTAGGAGGAAAGCTTAAGTATAGTAATTGGTGAGCTCATGATCTATGCTTAACTTCGTTTGTCTGAGATACCAGCAGCAGTTGTACTTTCAACACACACAAGGATGGAAAATGTTTCTGTGCTGTGTCTTCAATGAGAATCAGTGACTTAAACCTGGCTCTCAGTGTCCCAAGATCATGTTCCACTGTTTCATTTGTGTCCTCTTATGCTCCACCAAGTTCATATGTGATCTACTTTTTGTTTAATGCATGCCCAGGAATATGGTGATAGTAGGGAATGGTAGATGAGATGGAAGTGGGCTATGATGCAAAATTTAACACAGGATCTCATGGGATTGGAGTCAGAAGAGCCAGGTTTCATGCCTGGCTTGTCAAGTAGTTAAGTCGCTGTGACATCTCTGAGTCTGAAGTTCCTTGTCTCTGAAGTGGATTGACTCACATGTGTCTCTTCTAACTAAAGGAACAGGAACAAGATGACATATACAGATGTCACCAAGGTACCAGAATTGCGACTGCAAATGTTGGGAACCATGTCTCCAGTGAAGTTATTGTTTGGGTACAGAAAGGGTGGGGTGATTATTGTTTCACCCTTTGTAGAGTGTATCATGTCAAGTGTGGGTGTTTCTCCACTGCCTCACTGGAGTTGAAGTTTGGGGCTTTCTTACAACCTAGTGCACTCCAGAACCCCAGAGGTAAGGGTCTTGACTAGACCAATAGCCTGTGCCTTCCAACACAGAGCCTGTCCTCAGTCACAAGACTGTCCTCTGTCCAGTGGGCCTATTAATATTTCACCCCTTACGGCACCCCATCTTGTATCCACTGTGGTAATTAGTTGAGGATCTTGGAGGTAAGCGTCTTTAATTGAGTTAAAGCTGTAGAATTGAGGGGTTTCTCATTAGCAGGAACTTTTAAAAATCCCATTAACCCCTTGCTACCCATGTGATAATATAAGGAAAAAATTTGTTCAAAAGTCTCACAGACTCAAGTAGCTTCTTGACCTGATTGATAAACTTCTTCCCTTCAGCAATGGAAATGTGGGAAAATTCCAGATGCCAAATAATCTGAGGCCAACAGGTTGAGGCAACGGAACTTTTTGTTTGAGGCACAGCCAGAAATTGCTAAGAGAGTCACATCACATACCCTAAGGAAGTCTGATTTCAGAAATGGAAACATGTGAAACACCTTAGAAAAATTATTCATCTGCTCCAGGCCTCGCTTTCCTTATCTCTAAAATGACAGGACTGACTAACTTGGTAATAGGGAACTAACTCACTATTATTTATAATACTTTTAAAATACCTACCGAGCTGTTTAAGTCTGAGTTGACTTGTTTTTCCTTCCAACAAAAAGTTCTCAGTGACCACCCATTAACTGTCAGTCAGATCCTTTGAACAGCTTGAGTTACCCAGTTAGTATAATACTAAGTTGGTACAATTCCAGGGCAAAACAAAAAATTGATGTTTTAGCTCATCTCGTGACATGTAAATTTTGACTCCACAGCACCCCCCACCCCTGCCCCAAACAGCTCTCGATCATTGCCACCTGTTGTAAACTGACCTAAGCCTGTTTGGTTATGTACAACTTCTAAGGTTTTGCGGGGGTAGATTTTGATAGCAGCCAAATTATTTGAGGTGAGTGAGGTTTAGCTGCTTCCCAAGTGGCCTAGTGGTAAAGAATCCACCTACCAACGCAGAAGATGCAGGAGACACAGGTTTGACCCCTGAGTCAGGAATAGGAAATGGCAACGCACTCTGGTATTCTTTCCTGGAAAATTCCATGGATGAAGGAACCTGGTAGGCTACAATCCATGAAGCCACAAAGAGTTGGACACAACTGAGTGACTAAGCATGAACATATGAGGCTTATTTGCTTCCACACAATCTTGCCACCTGGTTGTAACTAGAGCAAGTTTAAGACATGATTCTGCTGCACATAGAGATGTTGATTAACAGTCAGACATCAGCCAGCAGGCACAAAATACTTCCTGTAAAATCACTCCGTATGCTTGATAAAGGTCCAACTCTTTTTTTTTTTTTTTTTAAGTTGCTCTGATTGTCACCTTGCTTAAAAACTGTACTCCTAGACCTGACAACATTCCAGACTAGCATTCTCTTATCCTTAATAATCAATAGAAAGCAACTGGCAGACTTCCAACCATGGCTCACTCTGGGCCATTTAGGAAACAAGCCTATCAAGGCTGCATTCTTGTTCACACAAGGGTAGGAGTTGATTTAAAATATTTTGGTCAGTCCTTACAACTTAAATACATCCTTCATTTCATCGGTGAGGATCCATTTCTAATGTTTATAGTGCCTGTTCATAAGCCACTCATTTCATCCCTACCACCCCAGTATACCCCTGACATTCTCTTTGCTACTTGGCAAAGGATCTGGTGCTGATTAACATGGATAACAGCAGAATTTTCAGTGCTTTGTCTTGGAGTATCCGCTTTATGATTAGAACACTAGTTACCTACCCCTGGATAGGGCCTTCCTGAACATAATGTCAACTGAATTTGAGTTGTAGTTGAACCTAATTAACTCACATGTGATATTGAATTATTGCTAAGTTAATTAGGCATCTTAACACTGTCTTTAGAACCCCATGGTAGAAACCACTGTTGCTAATGGCACTCTATAGGAGTTAGACTTTAAAATGATTTGTCAAGATTCTTATGTTCAAAAAGCCTTCCTTAACTTCCGCATACTCAGAACCATCTCTAATCAGGAGGTGGAAAATCGTATTAGCTATCACTTACTGGAGAAGGAAATGGCAACCTACTCCAGTATTTTTGCTAGAGAATCCTGTGGACAGAGGAGCCTGGTGGGCTGCTGTCCATGGGGTCATACAGAGTCAGACACGACTGAGGTGACTTAGCATGCATGCATGCATTGGAGAAGGAAATGGCAACCCACTCCAGTATTCTTGCCCAGAGAATCCCAGGGACAGGGGAGCCTGATGGGCTACTACTGTCTATGGGGTTGCTCAGAGTCAGACACAACTGAAGCAACTTAGCAGCAGCAGAATTGAGAACTTGCTATGTGACTTTATGTATTTTATGTGTATTGTCTCTACTTATCAAACTTAATAGTGGCCATAGGACTGGAAAAGGTCAGTTTTCATTCCAATCCCAAAGAAGGGCAATGCTAAAGAATGTTCAAGCTACTGCACAATTGCGCTTATTTCACATGCTAGCAAGGTAATGCTCAAAAACCCATCAAGTCAGGCTTCAACAGTACATGAACAGAGAACTTCCAGATATACAAGCCGGATTTAGAAAAGGCAGATGACCCAGAGATCAAATTGCCAACATTCTTTGGATCATAGAAAAAGTAAGGAAATTCAAAAGAAAAAAAAATCTACTTCTACATCATTGAGTACACTAAAGCCTTTAACTGTGTGGATCACAATAAACTGTGGAAAATTCTGAAAGAGATGGGAATACCATACCACCTCACCTGCCTCTTGAGAACTCTGTATGCAGGTCAGGAAGCAACAGTTAGAACTGCACATGGACAACAGACTGGTTCAAAATTGGAAAAGGAGTATATCAAGGCTATATATTGTCATCCTGCTTATTTAACTTCTATGCAGACTACATTATAGGAGATGCCAGGCTAGATGAATCACAAACTGAAATCAAGATTGCTGTGAGAAATATCGACAACCTCAGATATGCAGATGATACCAATCTAATGGCAGAGAGTGAAGAGGAACTAAAGAGCCTCTTGATAAGGGTGAAAGAAGAGAGTGGAAAAAGCTGGCTTAAAACTCAACATTCAAAAAACTAAGATCATGCCATTTGGTCCCATCACTTCATGGCAAGGGGCTTCCCTGGTGGCTCAGATGGTAAAGTGTCTGTCTGCAATGCAGGAGACCCGGGTTTGATCCCTGGGTTGGGAAGATCCCCTGAAGAAGGAAATGGCAGCCCACTCCAGTACTCTTGCCTGGAAAATCCCATGGATGGCGGAGCCATGGGGTTGCAAAGAGCTGGGCACGACTGAGCGACTTCACTTTCACTTTTTCACTTCATGGCAAATAGATGGGGGAAAGAGGAAACAGTGACAGATTTCATTTTCTTGGGCTCCAAAATCATTGCAGATTGTGATTGCAGCCATGAATTAAAAGAAAGGCTCTGACAAACCTAGGCAGCATATCAAAAAAGCAGAGACATCACTTTGCTGACAAAGGTTCATACTGTCAAATTTATGAATTTTCGAGTAGTCACGTATGGATATGAGAGTTGAACCATAAAGAAGGCTGAGCACCAAAGAATTGGTGCTTCCAAACTGTGGTTCTGGAGAAGACTCTTGAGAGTCCCTTGCACAGCAAGAGATGAAACCAGTCATTCCTAAAGGAACTCAACCTCGAATATTCATTGAAAGGACTGATGCTGAAGCTGAAACGCCAATACTTTGGGAATCTGATGCAAAGAACTGACTCATTAGAAAAGACCCTGGGAAAGATTGAGGGCAAGAGGAGAAGGGGATGACATGAGATGGCTGGATGCCATCACCAACTCGATGGACATGAGTTTGCAAACTTTGGCAGATAGTGGAGGACAGAAAAGTCTAGTGTGCTGCAGTGCACAGAGTCTCAGAGTTAGACACGACTTATTGACCTAACAACAGTCCTTTCATCCTCTCTATGAAGTAGAGACTCAGCTCCATTTCATAGACAGAAAACTGAAGTGAGGAAAGAGATGCAGTGGAACCGTGATCTAAACCTTGGGCTGTCCTATAACCCCTATATTAGTTACTTACTGCTGCATAACAGAGTACCCCAAACTTGTGGCTAAAAACACCGGTTTATTATATTTCAGCTTCTTTCGGGTAGAATTTGAAGTATGGTACGGCTGGATTCTTTGCTGAGGGTCTCACTGAACTGAGATCAAATCAGCTGGTGAGGGAGAGTAATTATCAGCATGAGTACTTGGTGAACAAGGTACTGGCTAGATATGATTCCTGGTTTATGAGCTCTGACTGGCAGCTTTGCATCTCGAGTGGTCACATAGCGCCTGTAACACAATCTTTGCATGGTAAACATTATTGAATCAAGGATTGTTGAAGAATGTATGATTACTTCTTCCTCATTCACTGCACTCTACTACCTTTTTGAAAAAAAATCTCTTAAAATGATAACGTCTTTCAGTTACCCAGCACCTGACAATATACGAAGTGCTTTCGTAGAAACCATTTTGTCTGATTTTATTTTTTAAATTTATTTTAAGTTGGAGGATAATTGCTTACAACCCTGTGTTGGCTTCTGCTGTACAACACTGTGAATTAGTCAGAAGGGAGGGACACATTATTTTATTTTTGAGGCATAAGAACAGTCTACTGCACAAATCTTAAACGTATAGCTTGATGAGATGTTACATATGTATATCCTTGTTTAACCCATCAACCAAAGTCAAAATAACAGATAGGACATTTCCAACACCCCTGGGAGCTCTTTTGTGTTCCTTCCCAATTAATTCCTCTTCCCAAAGTACCACTGTTAACAAAAAGAGAAGGAGGAGACAGGGAGGAAAGAGAGCTTGTGACTGACTGTGCAGCCAGGAGAACTCAGATTTCTAATTTCCTACTTGTATTCTCTTGCTTCCAGAGGACCCTGTACCCTTGGACAGGAGGCCTTCCTAATAGACTATTTTTTAAATGCAGCACTAGGTTCAAGAATGCCTATCGCACAGGATTCTGAAGCATCCTTTGGTGCATTATATCACAAGTCATTTTTGTTCCCAAATCAGTCGAATCAAACACATAGAGTATATATATTGAATACCATGACATACATCTCTTTCTCTCTCTTTTGGCCTTGCCATATAGCATATGGGATGTTATTTCCTCAAGTAGGGATTGAACCTGTAACCTCTGCATTGATAGCTCGGAGTCTTAACCACTGAACTGCCAGGGAAGTCCCAATATACATCTCTCTCAGCAGAGATCTTGATGAAAGTGGCGAAAGCCTTGCCACTTCCCCCCTGCAGAGTAAACGTTTTAGTTATATCTGGTGGTACAGAATATAAAGAATACAGTGCTTTATGCTCCAGACACTTCTTTTTTTTCCAGAGGTAGTAAATGAAAAGCCTTGATGTTGCCCTTTGGCTGTCTCCTGAGAACTCATACAAAGCAGTTGTATCTCCAAGAGCCATCTGCACTTCCCTTGCCCTCCTTCTGTAGGGAAGTGGTGTGTGCTTGACCATGGCCAGGAAAAGCTGGTTAGAAGAGTGGAATTAAGGCCTGAAACTCAGTAGTTCAGGCTCTTTTTGCTGTTTTTAAATATACCTGTATTTTAAACTATCATTTACTGCATTTAACTTATTAAATTTTTTTTAATTGGAAGATAATTGCCATACAATATTGTGTTGGCTTCTGCCATACAACAATGTGACTCAGCCATAAGTATACACATGTCCCCTCCCTCTGGACTCTCCTTCCCACATCCCACCCGCCTTACTCCTCCCTGTTGTCACAGAGTACCATGCTGAGCTCTCTGTGTTAGACAGCAATTTTCCATTAGCTATCTATTGGTAATATGGTAATGTATAATGTCCCCTTGGACTGCAAGGAGATCAAACCAGTCCATCCTAAAGGAAATCAGTCCTGAATATTCACTGGAAGGACTGATGCGAAAGCTGAAACTCCAATACTTTGGCCACCTGATAAAAAGAGCTGACTCACTGGAGAAAAGACCCTGATGCTCGGAAAAGTTGAAGACAGGAGAAGGGGGTGACAGAGGATGACATGGTGGATGGCAAGCTCCAGAAGTTGGTAATGGACAGGGAAACCTGGGGTGCTGCAGTCCACGGAGTCACAGAGTCAGACGCAACTGAGCGACTGAACTGAATGTGTAATGAAAGAGTGCTACTCTTTCAATTCATCCCACCCTCTCCTGCCCTTGCTGTGTTCACAAGTCTGTTCTTCATGTATGTTCTCTATTCCTGCCCTGCAAATAGATATATCAGTACCATTTTGGGAGAAAATAATTGCAAATGGAACAACTGACAAAGGATTAACCTCCAAAATGTATTAGCAGCTCATGAAACTCAATACCAGAAAAACAAACAATTCAATAAAAAAAAAAATGGGTTGGAGGATCTAAATAGACATTTCTCTAAAGAAGACCTGCAGATGGTCAGCAAACATATGAAAAGGTGCTCAACATCACTCATTATTAGAGAAATGTAAATCAAAACTACCATGAGGTGTCACCTTACACCAATCATAATGTCCGTCTTCACAAAAACTGCAATTAATTTATTTTTAATAGCTTTATTGAAATTTCCATACCACACAATTCACCCATTTAATTCCCTTTTTAGTATATTCACAAATGGTGGCAGCCCTCGTCACAATTCTAGAACTTTTCCATCACCAGAAAAGGAAAGCCCATACCATTTAATTATCATCTTCCCACTGTCTCTCTCCTCCAGCCCTGGGCAAACAAAAATCTTTCTGTTTCTGTAGATCTTCCAATTCTGAATATTTCATATGAAGGGGATTATACATCATCTTTGTAACTAAATTCTTTCACTTACCCTAATATTCTCAAGATTTATCCATGTTGTCATACGTATCAGTATCCTTGTATGATTGCATAACATGCCATTGTAACATGTTTTCACTGTGTGGATCACAACTGTGGAAAATTCTTAAAGAGATGGGGTTACCAGACCACCTTACCTGTCTCCTGAGGAACCTGTGTGAGGGTCAGGAAGCAATAGTTAGAACCTTACATGGAACAACTGAATGATTCAAAATTGAGAACGGAGTACATCAAGGCTGTGCATTCTCACCCTGCTCACTTATATACAGAGTACATTATGTGAAATGCTGGACTGTTTATGAATCACAAGCTGGAATCAAGATTGCCGGGAGTAATATCAACAACCTCAGAAATGCAAATGATACCACTGTAATGGCAGAAAGTGAAGAGGAACTAAAGAGCCTTCTGATAAAGGTGAAAGAGGAGAGTGAAAAAGCTGGCTTAAAATTCAACATTCAAAAAACAAAGACCATAGCATCCAGTCCCATCACTTCATGGCAAATAGAAGGAGTGAAAAGTGGAAACACTGGCAGACTTTATTTCGGGGGGCTCTAAAGTCACTGCAGATGATGACTGCAACCATGAAATTAAGACTCTTGCTCCTTGGAAGGAAAGTTGTGAGAAACCTAGATAGCATATTAAAAAGCAAACACATCATTTTGCTGACAAAGCTCTGCCTAGTCAAGGCTAGTCGTCGTGCACAGATGTAAGAGTTGGACCATAAAGAAATCTGAGCGCCGAAGAATTGACACTTTCAAATTATGGTGCTGGAGAAGACTCTTGGAAGTCTCTTGGACTGCAAGGAGATCAAACCAGTCAATCCTAAGGGAGATCAACCCTGAACATTCATTGGAAGGACTGATGCTGAAGCTGAAGCTCCAATAATTTGACCACCTGAGGCGAAGAGCTGACTCTTTGGGGAAGACCCTGATGCTGGAAATGCTGGGAAAGATTAAAAGGGAAAGGAGAAGGGGACGGTAGGGATAGAGGATGAGATGGTTAGATAATATCACCAACTCAATAGACATGAATTTGAGCAAACTCCAGGAGCTAGTGGAAGACAAGGAAGCCTGGTGTGCTGCAGTCCATGAGGTTGCAAAAAGTCACACACGACTTTGTAACTAAACAACAAAAGCATGCCATTGTAGAGATATACTTCACTTTGTTTATCCATTCTTCAGTTGATGGGCATTTGAGTTGCTGCCTTTTTTATGGATACTATGAATAACACTGCCATAAGGGCTTGTGTACAAATTTTTCTGTGGATTTGTGTTTTATTTCTCTTTCCTATGAATTTTTATTGAAGAATGGTTGATTTACAATGTTGTGGTAATTTCTGCTATAGAAAAGTGATTCATATATATATATATACACATGCATTCTTTTCTGATATTTTCTATTATGGCTTACCATAAGATATTGAGTATAGTTCTCTGTGCTATACAGTTTGGACCTTGCTGTTTATCCATTCTATACGTAATAGTTTGCATCTGCTAACCCCAATCTCCCACTCCATCCCTCCTCCCAAACCTTCCCTCTTGGCAAGCACCAGTCTGTTCTCTATGCTGTGATTCTATTTCATAGATAGGTTTTCTTGTGTCACATTTTAGATTCTACATGTAAGTGATATCCTATGATATTTGTCTTTCTGACTTCACTTAGTATGATGACTCTCTAGTCGCATCCATGTTGCTGCAAATGGCATTATTTCCTTCTTTCTCTGGCTGAGTAGTATTCCATTGTGTATATATACCGCATCTTGATCCATTCCTCTGCCGATGGACGTTTAGATTGTTTCTGTCTTGATTATTGTGAATAGTTCATTCACAGTATGTTTCATTTTTCTTGTAGTGGAGTTTCTGGGTCATTTGGTAATTCTGTTTAAATCATTTGACTCTTCCACAGTGGCTGTACCATTTTACTTTCTGGCCAGCAGTGTATACAGGTTCTGATTTCTCCACATCCTAATCAACACTTCTTGTTAATGACTTTTTGTCTAGCCATCCTAATAGACACGACGTGATATCTCACTGTGATTTTTAATTTGCATTTCCCTGATGACTAATGATGTTGAATATCTTTTCATGTGCTTATTAATTATTTGTATATCTTCCTTAGAGTAATGTCTGTTCAGATCCTCTGCCTATTTGATAATTATTTTTCTTACTGAGTTGTAAGAATCCTTTACACATTCAAGATAGAGTCCGTTATCATGTACATCATTTGCAAATTTTTTCTCCCATTCTGTCAGTTATCTTTTCAGTTTCTTGATGGTGTCCTTTGATTAATTTTGATGAACTTCTATATATCTGTATTTTTCTTTTGTTCCTCATGTTTTTAGTGTCTTACCTAAGAATCTTTTGCTAAATCCAAGATTATGAAGATTTGCTTCTGTGTTTTCTTCTAGAAGTTTTATAGTTTTTGATCTTACACTTAGGTTTTTTTTAGTCCTTTTTAAAATTTGTATTGGGTATGAAACGGAGGTTCAATTTCATTCTTTTACATGTGGCTGTACAATTGTCCCAGCACCATTTCTTGGAGAGACCTTTCTTTCACTATTGAATGGTCTTGGCACCCTTTTCTAAAATCAATTGATCATAGATGTATGGATTGGTGCAGGTTCTTAAAAATGCTTATATTAGATGCTATTGATGTGGGAAGATAGGTGAACAATATGTGGGAATCATACTATGTTTGTAACTTTTAAACCTGTAAGTTTTTCAAAAGAAAACTTTTTTTTTTCAATTGAAGTATAGTTCACTTGCAATACTATATTAGTTTCAGATATACAACAAAAGAAAACATTCATTAAAATGTTCTTGTGACATAGGTAAAATTCAGGAGATTTGGGTTCATTTAATAGTTTCCTTGTAATTATGAAAAAACCAGTGAGAAAAATGGCTTTCTGTATTTTATTCCGGCATGGACTCTTTTCCAAGTGAAAGAGCATTGCATCTTGATTTCAAGAGAGAGAGGATCCTTAGGAGAGTTTGGAATGTTCTGAGTCCAAAGTAGACCTTTAAATGCTGGCACAGTTTTAAAACAAAAGAATACATTACCACATTGTCCTGGTCCTGGATGCTGCTCCCTTTCTTCCCAGTAGAGCTTTCCAGTCTGTAAAGTATAGCATTTGAATTTGAACCTGCTTGGATATTTGATGATATGCAAGAATTATTATTATTATACTAATAGTATTGTGTTTTTTTTTTTTTTTTTTTTTTTTCGCAAAATCAGTCTACCTTTTATTGTAGAGGTATCTTTAATTTGCTTCAGAAATAGGTTGGGAATGTGGGCCTATGGCTGAATGAGACTGACTGTGACTTGGTTGAAGCTAGGTAATGGGTTTGTGGAGGTTGGTTATACTATTTCATCTTCTTTTATAGGTTTTCCATAATAAAAATAGCTTTGGGGTAGGTTTGTTCCTTTTTAATACAACAGGGGAAGTGTTTGAGAGGTATTTCCATGCAGAGCTGCATTTGCTTTACGCAGAAGTAGGTCTTCTGATTTTGCGTGCTCTGGCCTACACCAGTATGGAGGAGCACTTAGAAGCAATTACTGGAACGCACACTTCTCAGAAGCAAACTGCAGAGGCTTTCTGGATCCTTCTGAGGTCGGTTAGAGCCCTAATAGAATTCATCTGTTGCTTACAGTGCCCTTTTTGCTCTCTATGTTATAGATGTTAATCTACAGTGCTCTTTGTTTCATAGTTATATAAGTTTATTTTTTAATGCTTTTCTAAACCTATGATACTGTAAATCTTTACACTGTTTAAAATGAAAATTTATATATAAAATACACATCTATATGTGTGTATATAGATTTGATAGTTTAAAAAAAATCAGAAATACTCTATAGAAACTGTGGCTGTTTCAGGGGCTGAACTGTATTCTTTTCCAGTCATCGATTTCGCTGATTGTAGAAGAGATTTTCACATGGTTTATTCTTTGTTGAACTCTGTAATGGCTAGAAACCTCATATACTCAGTATGTGAATCTTTCTCCAAGAACAAGGTTTTGCATAGAATTGTTACAATTCTGTGTTCAGATGACTAAAGCTCTCAGAACAAAGTCAAATTGAAAAATCTGTGCAAAAGAGGGATACCATCTGGAAATTATCCTATGCTTTATTCTTGGTTTTGCTAGTATAATGAAACGCGAACATTCCAACTTTTCGTAATTGTTGAACTTTGTGATGTAAATGGTGCCAGGCTCTGAAAAGGCTTGTAAAGGTTTTGCTGACTTTTTTGTTTTGTTTTCACATATTTTCATTGAAACTATCTGGGCTGTTTTAGCTGAAAGGAGGAGCAGCTTTGAATAACTCTAGATTGTTTTATTATTTGAATAAGGACAAGTATAAAAACGAATATCGACCTCCATGTGAATAATGTGTAGGTAGGAAGATTTTTACCTTCTTCCAGAATTGAGCTCCCTATAGTATTTTGTCATATTTGGCTCCATGTTCAAGATCATATAGCACCATATGTTGTGTTTTTAACCCTTGACTATATGACATTGCCCATATTGTTGGCCTATTTCCTTGTTCACACGATGGGCCCAGGAATAATATACTGTTTAACACCTGCCTATGTGTAAAAGTACTTTTTTTTACACCAACTATGTGTAAAAAGTACACTGTCTATATACCTATTTAGTTGAGAGAAGTGACAGCGAGTTTTTTACTGTGCTGTGTCCAACTCTTTGCAACCTCATGGACTGTAGCCCACCAGGCTCCTCTGTCCATGGGATTCTCCGGGCAAGAATACTGGAGTAGGTTGCCATTTCTTCCTCCAGGGGATTTTCCTGACCCAGTGATCGAACCAGCATCTCCTACATCGGCAGGCAGATTCTTTACCACTGACGGAGTTCTGGAAAAGTTCTAGAGATGGCTTTTTGTACTGTAAGAACAGTTGAATGACAGGATTAAGGGGGAAATTATCCTTGAAATATTTCTAATCATGTATTTAAATTACAACACATGTTCACTGCAGGAAAAATTCTGGAACCAAAGACACTGGTGGTAGTACTGGTAGTGGTGGTCATTATAGCTTTGTTTATTATGCTTATTATATTCCTAATTGGGCTTCCCTGGTGGCTCAGAGGTTAAACCATCTGCCTGGAATGCAGGAGACCTGGGTTCAGTCCCTGGGTTGGGAAGATGCCCTGGAGAAGGAAATGGCACCCCACTCCAGTACTCTTGCCTGGAGAATCCCATGGAGGGAGGAGCCTGGTAGGCTACAGTCCATGGGGTCGCAAAGAGTCAGACACGACTGAGCGACTTCACTTTCACTTTCATATTCCTAATTGCTTATTGCTTTGAATGTATTAGTTCTTGTTGTTTTAATACAGCAACCCCAGGAATGAGAGACATTATTCTTACTTTTTAGATGAGGATATTGAGTCAGAATGGCCAAGTAACTAGCCCAGGTTGCATCGCTAGTGAGTAGAGAGGCAGGATTTGAACTTTATACCAAAGAAGAGCTTGCTTCCCTGTATGTGTATGTCTGGTACATCCGTAACACCACCATCAGTGCACAATCTCAGAGAATGCCTCGCTACACATTCATTTCTCTTTGTGAATAATGTGTTGCCATATTATAAAATTGTAATATTCTTTTGTATTCTGCTTCATAATTCTTCTAAAATTCCTGTGAATCTAGACAATAAAAGTTCTCTATTAGGTCTCCTATCAAGCGCAGCATTGAGAAATTAGTATTCATGATCAGAGATATAGGGAATAAAAATATGATCCTCCAATGGTTTAAAATGTGAGAGATGGTGAAAAATCTCTCAATGATTAATACAGTCAAAGAATGTTAAATAGATATTTACCCTAAATTGGAAAACTAATGACTTTTCTGGACATTCTTTTCCTCCCCTTTATGATAAGTGTGTCAGATTAGAAGCTCTGAAAAGCCCCGTCCAGTTTTGACATGCTGGTTCTCAGTGCGCCTTACTTACTGTGCTCTCCTGGCTTCTTGTCTATCACACTGTATTACTGATGACCAAATACAGTAGGCCTAAAGTGCTTAAATCTTTAGAATTATTGCTGTTCTTGAGTTTCAGATGTAGGTCAGACATTAAGGGGGCTGGCTGGCATTTCAGTATTTTCCTAAATATAAAGGTCATTTCTACCTAATTGATCCCATATGTGCAGAGTGCTTTAACTGATTGGATCTCTCTCTGGACACTCTGGGTTTTCTTTAGGTAATGGCAACACTGCATTCTTCAGACTGCCTGTGAGATTACATGGAAAAACCTGCATGTAGAAGCAAAACAGATGATGAGGAGAGCCCTTCTAAGTTGGCAGATAGCTGACCACTAGTGCTTTTATTATCATCTAACAATATTTTTGTTTTAATAATTTTTATTTCATCCTCATTGTGTACTATTTCAGTTTGGGCTTCTGAATTTCATTACAATTGGTTTATTTATTTTTTGTTTGCGTGGCTTTTGGAATCTTAGTTCCCCAACCAGGCCCTCTGTAGTGAGAGCATGGACCTCTAACCACTGGACCCCCAGGAAATTCCCCACTTAACATGTTTAAAATAATTACAAAACTTTTTTCTAGAGCAACTCGATTTTCACGTAGTTATAAAAATCTTAGGAATGTAAGCAATAATGATTTTGTTCTTGTTTTGGGTATGTGTGTTTTGGGATTGTTATTGCTTTTGAACAAACAGATGATCCAAGAACTGGAAAGAATGGCATCTGCGTTCAGTGCTACTAATAGGGCCAAATAAAGACCTGCCTTAACATTGCTTTATTCAACGTATGAACTGTGAAGCTTCCTGGAATTTATGTTCAGAAGACAGGAGTTTGACTTCAACTCAGTTTAGGCGAGCCACAAACCTCAGAACCCATGCATATGGGCCTATACGCATAAGATGGGTGGATCCTCAATGGTCTACCCCTTGTAGAGATTCCTGCCATCTTCTTATTTTTAAGGCTCTATGTGGTATGGATTTCTGAGTCATATTTACAGCACATGTGGGATTTCAAGTTGTTGGGTGGTTTCTTCTCTCAGCAGCCCCTTTCTTATTCATCCATCTTTCAGTGGTTAAAAAGAAAAAAGACAAAAAATGATTCATGTCTACCCCTGTCTTTGGGGACCTTGAGGACCTCATGACTTTTTTTGTTTTTTCCAAGTGGTTTGAGAATGAGAATTGAAAGCAGTTATTGGGTTGATCAAAAAGTTCATTGGTTGGGGCTCGAGGGGGGAGTGCGGGATCCTATACGCAAAACAACTTTTTGGTCATCCCATAATAACATTAAAAATATTCACAGAAGAAAAAGTTTCAGTCTGCTATGACTTATTTTGGAATTTGCAAAGTCCTGAGAGGGCTGGCATTTTTGTAACAGGGTTTCTTTTAGACTAAAATTTCAAGAGATGGGGGATGGGAGGAGGGCACTAGGGAAAGAAGCAATTAAGGTAGTTTCAAAATTGATGAAGTGAAGCAATTTCCCATTCTTGTGAATGCAGAAAGCTCTCCAGATTTATTTATTTTTTCCCTGTAAGTCAGAAACCTGTTCTTTCCCTTCCTGGTGTCTGGAGTCCAGCTATTTGAGAGCCCTAGCTCCTGCAGAGCCCATTTCTTCATGCCCCCTTCCTTCCTGACCACCTCTGGTTTGGGTTTACATCACTGATGGTAGAATACAAGCCTCAATTTATCACGATTCTTTCACAAACCTCCAGGGAAAGGATGGCCATGTGCGTCATTTAGCCAGAGAATCATGAGTAGATTTGTTAGTGGAACTTTTCTAGGCACTGGTAAACCTTTGGTGTGGAGATCCTGCCTGATTGTTCTTGTTGGGTAGGAGGGAAAAAAAAACACAGGGAGTGAGAGATGGTTTTGCTTTTTTAAGGATATCTTTGGCAAAATTGGTCAGAAAAATAACTTGATTCTTATTAAATGGTGTAAAATGGGTAAGTGGAGGACAGTGGAGTGGGATGACGGGGCAGGGGGAAGGTGTATGTCTTCTTATATCCAGGGAATGGGATGCTGTCCCCCTGTCTACCTTCCCATCCCTACAAATCAAGAAAGCCCCAAAGTTGGAATCCTTGAGTGCAGCCCATGTGACATCTGGAAAACAATTCTTGCTCGCATTTCTCTCTCTCTCTCTCTTTTTTTTCTTTCCTTTTCTGGCAAGAGATCCTCCCCCTCTCCCCAAAAGTTTGATAACTTCTTATTAAAAGGATGTATTGGGTGAAGGTCCAAGGAAACTGAAAAGATTGGTAAATTAAATGAAATCACTATAGATTCTCACTTTGCTAGTTGCAATGCAGAACACAAATAAAACCTGTTCTTCAGCTGGGCAGTAACTCTCACTTGCACGTCTAAAGTGTTCTGTTTACATTTTACTATCCGAACACTGTGAAGCCACTGGATTCCTCTTGAGCCATCATGGCATATCTGCAGTGCTCCCTCCTGCCTTTCTTGGGGAAGCCTCCTGATCGTGTGTTTTGTGTGGTAACAGTGTAAACACATTTTCATACAGTTGCTGTTGTGAAATCATTTGGTGCAGAGGCATTTGCCTGGTTTTTAAGATCTGGAGGAACTGAATTTTGTCCTGATGAAGTCCAGTTTGATAGATTCTCTGAGTCTTAGAGATTTTCTATTCTTCTCTTTCTAGTCTTCCTTTATACTTTTATTCTTCTTGTCATCATTTAAAACCAATTTGCCTTCTTTCTGTTTGACAGTATTATATTAGGATATATTTTGATAATACTAGGATCTGTATACCAATGCATAAAAAGACTTGGTTTCCTGTAGTTTGGGGTCAGCAAGCACTGACTACCCCATGGTCTTTTGACCTTATAATTACTGACTCATTACAGAAATCAAAATGGGTTTGCTAAGACCCCTTCTTAATGAGGGTCTGATGATGAGCTGTGTTTCTCCATTGTCATCTTGTACTGCTAATTGGCCCAGGACTGTCGGAACCTCAGTGTCTCTGCGCCTGCTGGTGCTGACTTATCACATCCGTTCTGTATGTTAATGTATGTTGCAGAATGAATTCTGGAAAGGAGAGGGGGATGAGTTTCTGAAGGATTATCTCCATTTATAATGTGTGCTGCACTGCTTCAGAAATGTACCTTACTTAATAAGCCAGGTATTTAAACTCCAGTCTTTTACATGATTTAATTATGTAATAGGTGTTATTATCTGAATGTCCTAATGTGAGTTAAGTTTGAAGACTGTTTCCACCCCCCACCCCCCACACCCGTTTCTGAAGGAAGTCCAGCTAATTTACTGCAAATGAAATAAGTATTTTGGAGGAATAGGTTGACATTTAGCATTCTGGTTTGAAATCCCTCTGACTGTTAAATATTTAATGTGCTGCAAAGCATCCTTAAAAATTAAATATGAATGAGTTTTAGAGAAACTTGCAGTGGTATAAAAAATTGAGAATTCCCCCCCACTCATTTCAAGTGTGAGTGTCTGCCTAGGGAATCTTAATTATTTTTAATGAAGATGACATTATATATTTGATCAGCTTGGGGATGTCCTAAATCATGAAGTTAATATAAATAGAATCCTTCTGAATAATATCACAGCAGAGATTTACTTTGAAATAAATTGTTGGTTCTGTCTCTTAGAGGTTAATCACTCTACCCCCTTTTTATTTTTTGTTTAAAGCTGACAAAGTCAGATGACCAGAGAATTTCTTTGCTGGTAGAAAAAGTTTTTTCCCTAGGGTTATTGCTTTGCTAAAACTAATGCTTTACTTTTGTAGACTCATGAGATTTAGAGTATGTACTATAAACATTTTTGTGAAATCTCTGAAAAAATCCATGATTATTATTACTATTATTGGTATTTAAGAATAACTTTCTTGACATTGATATATGTAATCATATTTTTTTCTTTTTAAAAATATTATACTAATTGATGGCCTTCCCCTAATTTAATGATAAGGGAATTAAATAGGAGACTCTTGGATTTATTTTACAGTGCTGACATCTGACATTAAAAAAAGATCATACCCATATTTTCTCACCATATTTTCCTGCCTTTCATTGGCTAATATTCTATTCTAGTTGCATGCTGTCCTAAGTATCAGTTATGCATGTGGGAAAAGGATTTGAATTCATGAGTCTATAGTCTTGGTGCTTAATTATAAAACACTGTAAGTTACATGTGTTTCCAAAAGGTGTTTTAATTACATTCCATGCATTTTTCTTGAGAAGCTCCCCCTTAAAAAAAAAATTTGCCTAAGGTTTGTACCTTAACTGTTAGAAAAGAATGGAATCCCTTTTCAGGAACTATGCTTTTAATTTTTCCAAACTTTGTGGTGATTGTAGAGAATATTATTTCTCTCTTTCTTTTGTTTCTTTCATTTTGTCTAGGTAAAACTAACACACTAAAGATGAAACCTATCATTGCTCATCCTGTAATTAATCACCCAGCTTTCAAATGTCTCTGGCATTTTTGATGCATCTCTCTATACTCCACAGCCAATCAGCAGATGAGAGCTCAAAAATGTCCTTTGTATCTCCGTTTTCCTTCTTTCAGTTCTAGAACCATCACCTTTCTCTAGCTCTCAATCTCGCTTTCCTCCCTCCCCATTTTGGTATATTACAATAGCAACAACAAAAGTTATCATTTATTGACTACTTACCATATGCTGGCTATTGTGTTAGTGAGATAAATGATTTTTCTCATTAATAAATATTAATACAAATAGTAAAATGTAATGGATAATAAAAGTCCTATGAAGTAGGAGACTGGGGGCAGGGAGTGGGGGAATGTGCAGAGGGGAGACTTTGGGGTTAGTTAAAGTGCCCTGGGCTACTCAGCTAGTAATTGGCAGAGCTGAGATTTGAATCCACACAGCCTTTGACCCAAATGTGCATGTTCAACAGTATGTTATGATCTAATTTGCTAATAATAGGTCATACTATTACTGCCAAATTATTCTGCTTCAGGTCCAAATCTGATCCATTCATTCCCCTGCCCTGTAACATTACTTCAAAGTCTCCTCATTACTTCCAAACTTTCACAGGCTTGCTTTTACATTCTTGATTATTTTGCCCACATCTGCTTCTCATCTTTGTCATTGTTTATGATTGATGAGGATTGACTGGCTAGAATAGAAACAAAAAGGAAGAAAGATGCATTTCAAACTAACATTGCTACGATTCTATGGTTAGGCTCTTTTGGTGTCTCCTGAAGTGACCAAGTGCCTGGCGGTAAGAAAGTCCGGTGCCCTTTGTGGTCAGATAGTACAGAACTCTTTGTTGCAAACTTAAAATTGTCTTCAGCATTTTGCCCTGCAGTTTAATTGGAAGAACACTGGGTGCTTCAGTGCTGATTGCTGGTGTGGAAAAATTTAGCATTCCCTGGGGCCATTTGACTTTTCCCAATGTTACCTCCACAATGAAGCGCAACATTCCTCCCTAGAGATTTAAGGCCAGCAACTTTTAAATGATAGGTGAAAACTTAGCTTTAAGAAATGACATTTGCCATGAAAATAAAAGTCATTAGCCAGATCTTAGAAGTCTCTATACCTCTGGGGGAAAAATTAATTAGAGAAGATCAAGTTTAAAAATATGTAAGATCTAAAGTAAGACAGCCCTTTAGCCTTATTTACCTAGTCAATGTAAAGAGCAATACAGATTTTTTCCCACCGTTATTAATGGGTCAACTCTTTTCTTAATGAATTGAAATAAATAAAGCTCATTCCATCCTTTTTTTTTTTTTTTTTAGGAAAGAAGAATTAAGTAAAACAAATACTTCTTCCCTTTTTCTCATTCTTAAAAAATTTTAGGAAACCTTATTGACAACTAATTGTGTATCACATTCAGCTAGTTTTTTAATGCAGAGCAAGTCTGGTCATTGCATGGAATGTTTCTCCTTTGGCTTCATTCTTTAAACTTGAAATTAATGTTTTGTGGAAAAAATGAAAAGCACCCTTATTTGGTGCCTGCCCCAGACCCTTTTGAAAGGAAGCACAGCAGAGGTCTGAATATCAGACAGTTACAGGGATTCTGAAGTTCTGTCATAAGGGAAGTGTTCATCTGCCTGCATTTTGTGTGTGGGTCCTCTGTTATTTATTAGGATTGGAGACTGAGAAGGGAGGAATCCAGGCAAACAGGTAATGTGTCAGGAACTGAATCCTAGCAAATGCCTTGATGTCTAGCAAATACCTCTGCCTTCTCCGTCCCTTTGCTTTTCCTTAGTGACTTAGGGTGGAGGAGAATGTGTATACAGGCTATTACAATACACTTAGGCAGGAGTGTGTGGGCATGAGAGAGACAGAGAGAACCAGAACAATCACAAAGAAGACTGCCTTGGAGAACTTATTTTGGGGAGGTAAACAAAGTCAACAAGAACATGAACTTGGACAGAACTCTACTCTGCAGAGATGTGTTTAGAACGATTCTCATATGGTTAATTTGCTTATTACCAGGTTTCTCTTTGTTTTTCAAACATAGAAAAGTGTTTGCTATACCGGTACAGGCTGAGCATGCTTATACACTGGTGGGCTTGGGTTGGTAATGGTGATACTGCTGTGATGAGAGAATCTTCCCCATTACAGTTTTGCTTAATGCCAGACTCCTAATGCTGCCTAAATACTGACAGCTTCTGTGAGGCATAGTAGAAATAGCATTATACCATATAGTCAACAACAACATGCCTTCTATGTGCTGGGAATTCAAAGATGAATGAGAATCAGTTCTTGTCTTCTAGAAGCTCACAAGGTATCAGGGTAGAGAGAAGCTATGTTAACAAATAATTGCAGGGCATTCTGTTAAGTGTTAGAATAGTGGGATGCCCTACTGCATAGATATCAGGAAAGACTTTCCATGGAGATGGAAAATTAAAGGAGCCTTACTGTGGAATTTGGGGCTTCTCAGGTGGCCCAGTGGTAAAGAATCCTCATGCCAAACAGGACACGCAGGTTTGATCCCTGGGTTGGGAGGATCCCCTGGAGAAGAAAATGGCAACCCATTCCATTACTCTTGCTTGGGAAATTCCATGGACAGAGGAGCCGGGCGGGCTACAGTCTATGGAGTTACAAAGAGTCGGACATGACTTAGCAACTAAACAACAACAACTATATAGAATTTATTGAGAAAATTAGTGGCAAAGTACATTTTAGGTGGGAAAAGTGACCCCCTTTGAATAATTTCATGTGTTATGAATCCCAAGTGGGATATGTTTCTGTCATAGTATGTTTAAAAATTTTGTCCCTCTCATGAATTCATTAACTGAGTGGTTCTGGGTGCTGAGGACAGTGGGGAAAAAACAGTCCCTGTGCCTGCAACATATATACCAACAGGGGAGTAAAGCATAGGACATGTGAGATGTGACAAGAGCTACTGGGGTCACTGTTTTGTTTAAAATGGCATTTGAGCAGAACCCTAGTGGCAGGAGGGAGCAAGTCTATCCAAGGATAGTGTGTTTCAGAAAGAAGCAGGAAATGCACAGGCCCCGTGGTTGGAAATGGCTCTGCAGGTCTAAGTAGCAACCTGCAGGCCAGTGTGTCTGGAGCAGTGGCGAGAGGGCGGGAGAGACGTCAAAAGGGTGCATGGGATGTAGTTAGGACTTTTGAACCAAGGCAAAGACTTGGGCTTTTCCTCTCGATTGGTTGGAAAACCACTGGAGAGTTGGGACCTGTAAGTGCCAAGAGCCTTGGCCTTAGAGTCAGACACATCTGAGTTCATACCTTGCTCTGCCACTTGAACTAGCTCTGTCCCCTTCCTCATCTATAAAATTGAAGCTTATTCTTCTTTCCATGAAAAGTCTCAGTGAGGAGGAAGAGTGACATGGTGGGGATAGTATTAATAGTAGAAGAGGTAGATAGCAGTAAGATAATTTGCTTCTATGTATCAGTATTTTAAGAGGCAGGGTATGAATCAGAGATGAATGTGGCAGGGTGCAGGCAGTAACCTGAGTATGAGAGGGGCATTCTGAACAAAGCTCCACAATCAGGCCTTGCAGACTTGTGGGCTGTGGTTTCTGTAGAGAAGGAATAATGCAAATACCCAGATGGCTTGGATCAGCCATCAGTAATAACAGCAGCTGGGCCTTCCAGATCCTGAGAACTCTCCAACTCACCTCCAGTTTTGAAGCAGTGAATTAATAAATGAAGAAATGCCAAACAGTAACCAGCACTATTATATTTAAATATTTCTACTTAGCAAATTCATTCTTATGCAATGTAATTGTGCCATTTCTGAGCTAATTTCAGTTTTTATTTTTAAAGCATAAATTTAGAGAATACTGTGTATGCATGGTATGTTCTGTTAATGTGATACAAGTTCAAGGTTGTATGATCAATACCTTTTTCTTTTCATTCGGTCACTCAATCTCTGTGACTGTGTATAAACTCTCATTAGGAAAAAAGATTAAATGTATAATTTTGGGGCTTTTGATGAATATAAATCCCAGGCCAAAACACCAACCAGCCAACCAACCTTCCAGCTGTCTCTCCTGCTCTGCACATTAGGCTTTAATAGTCCCTGTTGAATGCTGAGAATGAGGTTCCTGTTAACTTGCTGTTGTGTTCGAATTAGGTGTGCCTACATATCTACACCTCCTTCTTCTCCTTTGCACTGTCAGCTCTTGAAGAATGGGCTGTCTTAACTTCGCATCATCTGAAGCCAGGTTAATAGCCTGTGCTCAGTAACAGAAAACTGAGCTGGGCTACATTGGGAAGGTGAGCCCTTCCAGAACATTTAGCTGGAGATGGTTGGACAAAGGAAGCTCACCAGCAGCTCTAGCAGTTTGAGAGACCAAGAGATCTTGATCCCAGGTTAGAACCATGGCCTCCAGGGAAGCCTGGAGTTGTGGGAAAATTCTATCCTCACTGCATGGATCCAATGTGTGGCTTTGGAGGATGCTGCCTGGTCATTAGTTAGTTCCTCGTTTTGTAAAGCAGGGAGTCTAACAACGCACTCCCCTCAAGGGTGGTGGTGAGGCAGTTGCTGTTGTTGTTCAGTCGCTAAGTCATTTCCGACTCTTTGCAACCCCATGAACTACAGCATGCCAGGCTTCCCTGTCCTACACTTTCTCCTAGAGTTTTCTCAAACTCATGTCCATTGTATCAGTGATGCTATCCAACCATCTCATCCTCTGTTACCCTCTTCCCCTCCTGTCCTCAATGTTTCCCAGCATCAGGGTCTTTTCCAATGAGTTAGCTCTTTGCATCAGGTGGCCGAAGTATTAGAGCTTCAGCTTCAGCATCAGTCCTTCCAGTGAACATTCAGGGTTGATTTCCCTTAGGATTGAGTAGTTTGATCTCATTGGAGTCCAAGGGACTCTCAAGAGTCCTCTCCAGCATGATTCAAAGCATCAGTTCTTTGACACTCAGTCGTCCTTCTGGTCTGGTTGTCACACCCATACATGACCACTGGAAAAAGCCATGGCTTTGACTATACGGATCTTTGTTGGCAAAGTAATGTCTCTGCTTTTTAATACCTTGTCATAAGGCAATGATATTGCAAACCAAAGTGTTTCTTCCTTCTTTTCTTCCTCTTGCCTTCCCAGGAAGCTCCACACAAAGCTTAGTCTATCTCTAGTTCTGAATTTGGTGCCTGCAAGTGGAGAGCAGCTATCGGTGCCTGAAGATTTGGAATATGCCCCTTTCTTTTCCTCTAAGTGGTCAGTGGTAATGGGAATTTCTCTTTCCTTCTCCTTCCCTGTGTTTTCTTTTTTAAGGAATTTTTTTTAACCAGACTGTACTTTATAGTCTGTGGAAATGTGGATTTATTCAGAAATTCAATATAGGGAACTTTATACAGAAATTTATAGGGAATTTATACAGAAATTCAATATTATTGATATTTCCAGGAGACTCATAGAAGTGTTTTGATTTGAAAGTGTCATTAGTGTAGGATGTATCAAACAGTGATTAGTGGGCATCATCGGGACTACCTGGAGGATTCTTGCACATACTGGCCTCCCCAGGGCTCATGGGTCCATTATTTATAGAGGTGGAGGCCCAGGAATCTGTATTTGTTTATAGGCAAATAGGATTTATCTTGTATCGCTAATGAATAATAACTACGACCTTAGTGACGAAAATTCAATTTTCATAGTTGAAAGCACCAACTATGTGCTTTCCTTCACATTCCTCACATAGATAATAACTTAAGTCCTCACAGCTATGACCTTAACTAGGCATTGAGGTGCAGTTTACATTACATGGCTTTCCCTGGTGGCTCAGATGGTTAAGAATCTGCCAGTAATGCAGGAGACCCCGGTTCGATCCCTGGGTCAGGAAGATCCCTTGGCTAAGGAAATGGAAACCTACTCTAGTATTCTCGCCTGGGAAATTCCATGGACAGAGGAGACTGGTGGGCTACAGTCCATGGGATCACTAAAGAGTCGGACATGACTGAACGACTAACACTTTACATAAAGTCGCCCATGGAAAGCGTGTAAGTCAATGGATTTTAGTATATTTCCAGAGCTGTACAGTTATCACCAGAATCTATTTTTAAAACATTTCATCATCCCCCAAAGAATCCTTATTCTCATTAGCAGTCACTGCCCAAGGGTAGATATTATTACACCCGTATTTAGAGGCAGGAAAGTGGAGGCTCTGGACATTTAAGCAACCTACCTCCAACCCCCACAGTAAGTAATGGAGCTGAGGACCGTGGTCCGACTTCCTTGCTTCCAGAACCCATGGTGTTTCCCCTATACCATGACCCTCTTTCAGGCACTTAAGACAGATTAAACACTTGTTTGGGGACACGTGCACCCGTGGGTGAGTCATGTCAATATATGGCAAAAGCCACCACAATATTGTAAAGAAATTATCCTCCAATTAAAATACATAGATTATTTTAAAAATATTTTTTGGTGGGGAGGATAATTTGAGGTTCTGGTTTTATCCTAGTTCAATAGTTTTAGGTAATGTATTTTCCTTTCCCATGCTGGCTTTGTAGGGTAAATAAACAGGTTTAAGAGATAAACAAGGTCCTACTGTATAGCACAGGGAACTATATTTAGTATCCTATGATAAACCATAATGGAAAAGAATATGTGAAAGAATGCAGGTATATGTATAACTGAGTCACTTCACTCTACAGCAGAAATTAACACTATAAATCACCTACACTCCAATACAATAAAATTTTTTAAAGGTTTTAGTTCATTACGCAGCATAGTCTGATTTTAAGAGTTACATTAGAAATCAGCCTGACTGGGGACTTCGCTAGTGGTCCAGTGGTCAAGAATCCACCTTCCAGCGGAGGGGATGCAGGTTCCATCCCTGCTTGGGAAACTAAGCTCCCACATGCCAAAGGGCAACTAAGCCTGGACCGCAACACAGGTCACTAAAGATCCCACATGCTGCAACTAAGACACAATGCAGCCAAATAACTAAATATTTTTGTAAAAGTCAGCATTACTGAAAGCCAGGAGAAACCAGTGTTTGGTCCTGTCCCTGGTTGTGACTCAGACCTTTCTGTAAGACTTGCTTTCTTCTTCTGTCAACTAAGGGAGTTGTTCCAAATCTTTTATTGATTTATTAAGCATTATTAGGCATTTATGGTGATTATACTAGATGCTAGATATTCAGAGAAAATGAAGGCAATTTTAATACTGGCTATGCTTAATTGGGCAAAAAATATGTCAGACACTGTCCCAGCTGTCATTCCATTTAGTTCTAACTTTCAAACCTGGTAAATAGTGAAGATCATTCTCTTGTCTATGAAGTTGGAGGTATGTCACTTAAATTCCCAGTAGGAAACTTAGTCTTCGAAGGTTTAAACAATTTGTGTTGGTCACCCAGCTGAGATGGCTGAGGTCTAGATGATTCCAAAGCCTGGACCTTAGTCCTCACACTGCTATCTAGGCAAGCAGAAGTTGGTCTTACGTTCACTACTCATCTTTCTAAACAAATACTTGCAGCACAATGTGAAAGTAAATAATTCAGTGAAGGCTGTAAAGGAGGTTTAATTTTCTCATCTCTTTTTGGGTGGGTCCTGAGAAGACTCAACCCAGATGAGCCTCTGGGTTCTGTTGGAGGCGTAGCTGATACTGCCTTTCTCCCTGTCCTGTAGAAACTATTTGCTTACTATCTGCAGGTGGGTGTTTTAGGACTACTTCACCCCTGTAGTACCAGCCAGAATGCTGTTTGTTAAGCAGTACTAGACGGGGAGGCAAATACACCTCTGGGATATATTTGCCAACTTCAGTTTACTCCTGTGGCCTCCTTGGCCGTGTGTTTACAAAGCCGGACTTGAATAAACTAGACATACAGAGCGTGCTTCTGCAGGTTGCAAGTACTGGGTTGGTTAAAAAGTTCATTCGGGTTTTTCCATATGGTGGAATTCTGTTCCTTTCATTTTTCCAAACCCAAATGAACTTTTCTGGCCAATTCTATAACATTAGTAACCAAAAGGAAAGTCGCTTTCTCAAGGACACAACTTGCACGTGGGTTTCTCAAGAAACTTGAAGAAGGCAGTTTGTTGAGCCTGGGAGCCAAGCTTGTCAAGGCACTGGGAGCTAATGGGAAAGCCATTTCCTGAAAATATGGAGTTTTTAGTAAGTCTTGTCACTGTGGAAGGCTTCAGAGTGCTGATTTGAAAGAGTTCCTGAAGTTGGGAGGAGGACACAGGAAATCTAAAATGACTTTTTATTCCTGGGAATGGCTGTTCTTTTTGAAGGATTTTTAAAAGCTACTATTTACTGAGCTCTTATTGTATGTAAGGAATAAGTGCTCTGTAAGCACTGAACCTCACAAAAACCCTATGAATTTGCTATTATTGTCACTTCTTTTTTACAAATTAGGAAATGGTGTACATCTAACCTCTCCATAGCCACTCAGCTGGTAACAGGATTTTGTGTGTATGTGGGTTTTTTTTAACTTTCATTTTACATTCCTATTTTTTTAACCCTAAAATCTTGAAAAAAAAAAATTTAGCCAGCATTTATTTATTCATTATAATTATACTGTGAATCTGAGTCCAGGGAGCCGTATTCATTGAGATGTGAGTTAATGATTATTGCTGAGAATCATGGCTTGCTGGAGCCACTGCAGGCAGGCTTGTTACCATGGTATTCAATATGCGTGACAGGCACCCTGGCTGTGAGAGCCTGAAAGATGATACAGTGAGGAGGACCTGGGAGACATTCGTGTAATCATGTTAGCATCACATTTATTCCAGAAAGGCTGACTGCTCGGCTTCATGTCTTAATGTCCACATTTAAACTCACCATTCTCAACACTGGCTTTTTCTACTTAAATTTTCTTGTTAAAATATCCATCCCTTTAATACTTTGTCTCTCCTCCTGCAACAAGTTTTAGAGATATGTTTAGAACATTTTTCCTAATAATTTAAGTCAGATTTCACCAACAAATATAATTTTCTTGACACATGTATTTCATATAGCAGAAAGACCCAGGCTTAGAAGCTGCTCAAAAGTCTAGCCATTGAGAGTTCAATAAGATTCTAGTACAACAATAGAGTAGAAATTTTAGGATCACCAAGTTTTATATACTCTAACTCAATTTTCCCCTTTATAGGTTAGGGAAAGTAGATATAGGGAGACTTAAAGCGTTCATCCGGCATAGAGATGGTTTATACAGAGCTGGTTTATATGGAGTTGCAATTTGACATTGTTAGTTATTAGCTTTAGTGACAAATTTAGATTTATAGTTTCTGTGCTTAATGATTATACTAAAAAAAAGCACCTCTTTACATAAAAGGATGTACCAGAAAAATTCTCTCTATTTAGATATGCCATAAATGAACATTTCACTTGAAAACCATACAAACAGCCTCACAGTAGCATATTTGAAATGTTGAAAACTAGCCTTCAGCTCAGAATGCAACATTGCAACTGTGCTTTAAACTCGAACAGTTGCTTTTCATTAGGTTATTTTTAAATCATTTTTTTGAACAAATATTTCTCCATCTTATTCCGTAATATCTGTGGAAGTGTTGTAAGGGTTGTAAAATTGAAGAAAACAGTCCCTCGGAGGATTCTGTAATTTTACAAAGGAGATAAGACTCATGGGAAACTTTTATTTAAGGTCCTTCAAGTGTCATTTGAAGGATCAAAGGCAATCCAGTTCATTTGGCTCCTAAAGTTGTCACAGACCCTTGGGATAGTAACTGGCTTCTAAACGGACTTGATATTTTTCTTTGTGAGAAGGCTTAGCAACAGTTGAGGGAAGTGGGTGCATGCTTCCGAGCATGTGGAATATAAACATTCTTAAAGCACCTATTTCATCATGTCACTCCCCAACTACAAATCCTTTCTAATGGTTCTTTATTTATTGGCAAAGAGACATTTATTCATTTACTCATTCCAAAAATATTTACTCAGTGCCTAGCATATGTGTAAAATCCAACTCCTCTTCCTGGCTTGAAAGACCTCCAGAGTCTAGCCCCATCATTTCTCTTCCACTGAGTTCAGTTTTATTTCCAAAAGCTCCCCTTATGCAACTGACCTTGTGTCATAACTACTGACTTGCAGGGTCTCTAGATTGTAAGCTCTTCTACAAGAGAAGCAATCTTCTTATCTTTGAACCCCCATTTTCCAAACATACAGACCTGTGCTGAGTAAGTCCATTTTAAGGATTTTCTTGAAGCCAAAGGATGTAGAACATAGGGTCCATGTGGACAGGGAGCTTGTTGTGTTCATTTTTGTATGCTTAATATCCAGAACAGTGCCTGGCCCAAACTACTTAGCACTTTGTGTTTAGGACTGTGTGACAAGACCCTCTCTGTGAATGCTCTGAAATGTTCTCGCCTAAGCTCTTTTTTCTTTTTCCCTAGTTAAATCTTACCTCAAATTCAAGCCCAAGTCCCATCCCTTCAGAGTCCTGCCTCCCATCTCCCCCACCTCCCCAACCCTCCATGAACTCTGACAGCACCTTGGGTCTGTGCCAGGCATGCTGAGTTCATATGGAGACTGCATTGCACTGTTCACTTTTCCTTCTTACTTTTTAATTTTTAAGTTCTTCTTCCAACTAGAGAGCTCAGTCTAGAGCTATATTTTACGTAGTTTCTGACTCTATCAGAAAGGACATGATTGATTCACTGAGGCATTAACTAAGCATAGTCATTTAAGTCTGGATAGTAAAGGATTTCAGGGTCTCCAGTTCCCTTTGTCCTTAATGGCTGGATTCCTAAGGACCTGAGCATTTGTGCAGGCTTGTGCGCACATAGAACACTGAGTACCAAAGATATTTTAAAGTGCCCTCTTCCAAGAATAAATGCATAGCCATTTAAATCCCCCGCCTTTCTGTTTTCCCCTTCAAGGTGAAATTGAAAAAGCCTTAGTGGAGATCGAAGGTGTAGGGAGTGAGGAAGAGTTAGGAGAGTGGAAGTAGGGGAGTGGAAATCTGGCACCATCTGCAAAGCGAGTCAGCTTTCCATTTCTGAGAGGTTCCACGTGCATTGTCATGAATATTACTTACAGTCAAGTTACACTGGCTAAAGGCTGAATCTTTCCAACATGTGGAACTGATTTGCTTGCCTTTTCCCCTCTTACTCCCTTTGAAAGCCACAACAACAACAACAACAACAAAAATTCAATAACCCTTCAGAAGCTTTATTGCATTTAGGAAAGTGTTTCCATCTTGTTTTGCCCGTCTTTGTTCTCTGGGTTCATATTTACCCACTGACTCTCCTGGTTTCAATGCTACAACAGGAAATCAAGTGATCAAGGCTAGAAACTTTGCTTGCTGAGATTATTGCTTTAGATATCCCCTGCTAAATCAGACTGCAGCCTATTCCTTTTCCCCTGTAATTTCTTTTGAGGGGTAGAGTGGACCAAAACTAGCAGCCCTTTGTAAAGGTGACGCTTGTCACTGATTTGTGACTCTCTGCCAAGCTTCCTTGCTGTTCAGAGCTTCTGTTGGTATGAAGGGTGTTAACTGCCTTCAGATTAAGGAATTCATAATTTGAGTTCTTTTGCAAGCTTAAAGTAGCCAAGGGGCTATGTGTGTATATACTTGGAGCCTGAAGAGGACAGGGAAGGGAAAACAGAGGTAATGGGGGAAGACTCTATTAATAGAGTTGAGAGAAGGGGAAGTTTTTCATCTTAAAGAGAAAGGACACTTTCTTCCCTTTTTCTCTAGCTGATTGAGTGACAGGCCAAACTAACAGTCTGATGACTTAATACCTAAATTAATGGGTGCACGCATGCTTATTTATGCTTACTATGTACAATTCACTGTGGTAAGGAATCATGGCATGGACCAGTTATCAAAGAATATACAACAAAGTCAGAACCTACAAGCCCAAAAGAGTGGAATGAAATAAACTGTAAACAGTAGTTGGTTTTAGTAATTGGTTTTTACTGGGTGGTCAGACAATAGATTATTTTCCCCCTCTTCTTCCTTTACATATTTTCAAATTTTCTACAGTGTATGTATTAATTGTAGCATGCTGCTGCTGCTAAGTCACTTCAGTCGTGTCCGACTCTGTGCGACCCCATAGACGGCAGCCCATCAGGCTCCCCCGTCCCTGGGATTCTCCAGGCAAGAACACTGGAGTGGGTTGCCATGTCCTTAGACTGTCTTTATTGCAGAGATTCAAAGAAGGGAGAAATTATCTTTGGGAAGTTGTTAAGAATGAGGTGGGACTTGAGTTGGTAAATATTTATACAGATATTTTTCCTCCATTATACTGTAACCATCCTAGAATTAACTGTCAACAGAATATTGTTAAGAGGTTAACATAAATGGAATAGAAGAATAATAGAATAACTATCAAGATTGTTTGAACAACTATCATAATGGTATATGAAATACATTCATAATGTTTTTAGCGTAGTCTATATAAATTTATCTTCACATGAATCAGGTTAACATACATGAAGTTCCTAATGCTGGACAGATAGTAGCATTAGCTGTTATCATTTTTTATATATAGCAACTGTAAAACAAAATACGGAAGTCTGTTGGGCAGGACGTGTGTACAGCATACCATTTGCACAGGGTCATCTATTGTATACTGATTAGTTTTGTTGTAAATTCCCAATCCAGGCGTCTTCCTCTACTTTGATTTTCAGTACCTAAGCATTTCCTTTTGTCATGATCTGTAATAGCCCTGTTCTTGCAAATCACCATGGTATTCAAGATCAGTTTTTTATAGTAAGGAAAAAGTATGAGACCCTGTACTTACTTTTTCCTCTGTAAGCTCTCAAGGTAGTGATCTTGTCCAAATGGTTCTTTGTAGAGTTTAGTTGTAACTCTGAATGTATGTCCTTTTTATTTCTAGTGTGTCAACTCTTTGAAAAATGTTTGTCTTTTATCCATCATGAAGGAAATTCATGCTCCATTTTGAGATTGGGGGGATGGGGAGGAGGGTATATATGTTCGGGATTCGTTATCTGCAGGCAAGCCCTGTTACTATTTGAGTCATTTTCTAGATTTTACCTAAGTTTTCTTTATTAAGATGATGATTATATAGAGGATGATACATAAACTTTGGAGTAAGGCAAATTTTGTACCCAGACTTGGCCACTTACTCACAGTGTTCTACATTTGGGCAAACTAAACTTCTCAGAACCTGTTTTCTCACCTGCAAAATGATGATATAGTAACTACTATGAAGAGTTGTTGTATTAAGTGAAATGTGTTACAAAGCACCTGAATCCATTCTGTGCCCTTGTTAATATATATGATAACACTTGTGTATAATGTAACCCCCCACACATATAATTAGAACAATATATGAATATTTAAATGCTGATTTAAAATATGAACAATAAGAAAAATAATTATAAACATTTTTATTTGCTGCACAATATATTTTTGATTGAAGAGTAATTAATTGGCTCCCGTGTTGTTAGTCACTTAGGCTATTTTTTTTAGTGGTAGCCTTTTTAACACTCTTAATAAACTATTTTCTGGAGTTACCTGTATCCAGAATGAACAAGTTTAGAGATTTTTTTCAGTGATAGAGATTTCTGGCACCAGATTTGTGATCTCAGAATGCAGAATGATGAGAGTGTCCTTATAAAATGTTTTTCTGGACTGTCTATATGTTTTTCAGAGTGAGGTTAAATAGTATGGTAAAAATCAGACGATTCCTATTCTGGGCAGAAGCAATCCCTTATAACCTAGTAAAAGTTTGTTCATGGAGTATGCTTAGGGGAGAATGAAGTTATACATACGTTTTCTTCCCTGAAACACTTAAAAATTAAGTTGTCGTTAATTCCCTGTCCAGTGGTTGTTGGAGTTTGTATTAATGACAGCACTTTCTCTTTTAAGGGTTAATGTTGGTCAACACCTCGAGATAACAGTGGTGACCTATATTTTCTTCCCCTTTGGCCTCAATTCCTAGAATGGTAGGAAGAGATCCAGAGAGGAATGAAGCTGTTAAGTGAATTTGTCAGCCAAACTGGCTTGCGACAGAGAGCTGTAAACATCAAGAGAATACGCTTTTGAATTAAAATTCAGTCCTGCATTTTCTTAGCAAAGATCAGGGAAGGAGACCAAGAGAATCTCATTAGATTTGCAGAGGTATTTATTTCTCTGCTGTGGTTTTGTGCTGTACCATTCATTTAAACATCTAGTTAAAATCTGGCAGAGCTGTTGGAGGAGTGAAGATGAGGCCAACTGTCTGGATTGACCATCTTATTGAACACTCTTGTAATTGTTGCTATTCCAGTTAAGTAGAATTCTCTTGCCTTCTTTCTGTTAAGCAGACTCAATTAAATAGAGAGATTTGGGAGGGAAAGATAATGGGTAGGGAGGATGGGTCAATGGAGTGGGGACTTGGGGACAGGCAAGGACTAAGGTGGGAAAGTAGCCACCACCACCCCAGCCCCTGCCCGTACACATGCACCTCCACCCCCCTCCTCCCCATGGCCCTCCCACCCCACCCCAGGATGTCTTTGTTTTTTTCTTCCCTTGCTAGAGAGGTCTGAGGAAATTGTATTCAAGGGCTCTTTAATTTCCTCTTGAGGGGAGGAGGAGGAAGGCAGTTCTTAGGAAATAAAAGAACAATATATACAGAGGCAATGTGATTAAATGGCATTATATAAGTTTAGATCATCCAAGTGGGATGAGATTCTAATAAAGACACCTTTTTTTTTTTTCTTGCTGAAGATTCAGGTTAGTACAGTACCATTGAATGGGAAGCTGAACAACTAAGTCATGTTGTATACCTAGGGTGTGAGAGAGTAATTAATATGTAGCCTCAGGGAAGGCTCAGGAGACCTTATCTTTGCATTGCTAACTCCTCAGTATTGGTACCATCCAGTTTCATCTGGATTGCAGAGTGAGGTGTAGATTCTTTTTTGATTATCGCGCAGTTAATAGATTATTGTTCTTTTTAGAAATGTAGAAATAATTTTTTAAAACATACAAAAAAAGTTTGTCTAGGGTGCATTTTAAAGAGACTGTCTAGAGTGTGCATATAAAGTAGATTTATTTCAGTATAGCGTATACACAATGCAGTGTACAGTCATACATATATAGCTGGATGAGCTCTCACAAAAGCACACACATCCTTGTAACCAGCACCTCGGTCAAAAGACAGAACATTTCAGCATCCCAGAAGCAGCCTTCACATCCTAATCAGGTGAAGGCAACCGCTATCCTGGCTTCTAGTCAGCTAGATTGGCGTTGCCTGGTTTTGAACTTGATAGAAATGGGATTTCATTCTTTGTGTCCTGGTGTCTAGCTTCTTTCCCTCAGTGTTGCTTGTGAGAGTCATCATGTTGATGCATGTTGCCACTGTGTATTCATTTCCTCTCACCCCAATACTCCACCATGTGAATTCACACGATTTGTCTATTCTGTGGCTGATAGGCATTTGTATGATTTCCAGGTTGGGGCTCTTATGAGTAGTGCTGTTATGAACATTCTTAAGTTTTCCTTTTGATAAACATGTGCACATTTCTGCTAGGTATATACCAGGATAGCAACTGCTAGGACATAGGATATGTAAATAATTTAGAAGATATTGTCAGTTTTCCAGGCTATGTGTATTAATGAGAGAAAGGTCAGTTTTATCTTTAGATCAGGGTATTCAGTTGCCCTGAGCTGCATCTTCTTGTTGTTCTTTTAATTATGGAAATAATTATGACTGACAAAAAGGAGTTGGTGAACTATTATCTTTAAAATAACTTGTTTAGAAAAAGATTCCTCACCCATTTTAATGATCTGCTCATTATACAACAAAGTGTATTTTTATTTCTAGTATTTGGCAAGAATGAGAAAGAATAGTGGGCAAGAACAAGCCTTTACTTCCAGGGATTTGTGCATTGAGGAGATTGATTTCAAACCCCCTCCAGCTTGTGTTCAAATTGAGTTCAAATGTCTGGAATTCCCTTGGTCCTCTAGGGATCTGGAATAAAGGAAAGTGACAACTTGGAAATAGAATGTGGAATGCCCACTCCACCCATCTATACCCTAACTGTTACTGAGAGTAAATCCTCAGAGAGGATGAACAGTTTGACCTTTGGGGAGTGCTTCTTCATGTGATGCTTTAAGAAAACTTTTTTCCACTTTCACTTTTCAAATTCTCTAACAACCAAGAAATTCTTGCAGTCACCAAATGTCAGCTAGGTATACTGTTTGGAATTCCTGGCTCTCAAATTAGAAATAAAATCCCCAGAAAACTCTATATTCTATTCCTTTCACAATTTTAGGTAGCAACAGAAAGTAATATTGGGACTCCTGTGTGTGTGTGCTCACTTGTGTCTGACTCTGAACTGTAGCCTGCAAGGATCTTCTGTCCACGGGATTTTCCAGGCAAGAGTACTGGAAGAGGTTGCCATTTCCTTCTCCAGGGGATCTTTCCAACCCAGGGATTGAACCCATATATAATTACTCCTGACACTGGTTTTATATATAAAATGTTACACATATATAAAATGTTATATATATATATATATATAATGTTACAGCAGCACATTATATCTTGCTTAAAATGAAATGGATAGAAAAAAAAATCCTCATCTTTTTTCCTGCATGCAGATTATCCTTAAGAAAAAGATAGTGTGAATAAATTTATTAGCTGTGCTAGAAAAAAATGCCTGTTTTTAATTTAACCTAGGTTTAGACTTCAGTACTTGAATTTTTTTTTTTTTAACCTGTGATACATTGAAGTTTTGAGCTTTAGTTTTTAATCTGTAAAATTGGTTTCAGATCGCTGCCTACCACATAGGGTTATTGTGGAGATGAAATGAGATCATTTATGCGAAATTGTAAACAATGAAAGTACTAAGCCTAATAAGCCTTTGAGAGCTGGGCTTTGCAGGCCTTGCATTTTAGGAAAGATTATTACTGTCCATTAATCTAGAGCGTAATGGAAATTCACTCTATATCTTGAAATCCTGTGCTTACTACTTTTAACCTTGCACCAGACATGGCTGGCTGATCTGTTTAGTTGTGTTACTTGTCTAGTTTCTTCTGACTTTTCACTAACACCCCACACCCCTGTGGGGAAAGGAGAGGGGCAAAAAAGTGTTTGCTTGGTGATATCTCCAAGCTATTATTCTAGCAGGCCACCTTTCACTTCTTGGGGTGGTTAGAGGGTTGTGTAAAGTAAGTAGTTTGCAGGGTCACTACTCCTCATATCTGTAACTTCTTTCTTTGAAAATTATCTTTTACCCACCATATTTATTAGGTGTCAAGAATATAGAAATGCTTACAAGCCATATAAAGCTTTACATAAACTATTGGCTGTCATTATTAATAATTATTAAGATAATGAATGTGTAAAACAGGGACTGAACACAGCCTGGCAAACACTTCCAGGCTTATATTCCTTATTACTACTGAGGAACTCACTTTTCTTTTGACAACAAAGAAGAGGGAAGGATCTGAGGTTCCTTACTAGGTGTGGCCATTGGTGGATGTTGGCTTGAGCAAAGTGGATCTGATTTGCTTCCCAGGACGTGGGTTGCTCCATCAGTTGTTCCTCTTGCAGGAACATCTTCCAGGACAGGACAGATAATGTATCCCCTAAAATTTAACTGCCAGAAATGAAATAAGAAATTGACCACACTCTTTCAGATCTAGAGACACTACATGAATTATGTTAATTCATGTTATGTTATTCACTTTAATAAAAGTGCACTCTTGGTACCAACCAGGTTGTAAAAATCAAATTACACAAAAACTGTGTATGGTCTGAGAGTTAGTGGACAGTGACATTGACCCAGTCTCTAAAAGCGTTGTTGTCTAGCTAACTAAGGTATTCTCCAGAAAACGGGGCTGGAGGTCTACAGATTCATAATCCCTTCTCCAAAACAAGATCTGTTTTAGAATTCAGGATCCTGATGTACCATGATGTCAAACACCCTGAGTGAGATCTAAAGCAGAACCCTATAATCAGATGCATTAATACATCTGCATCATAAAGAATAAATCCCCATGCTAAGTGGTTTAATAAAAGCTATAAATACAAGTTAGGATTTACTGCCAATAAGATCAGATCATGTCATATTTTGTTAGCAAACGTGTTATGCACACCTTTTGATTTTCAGGGACTTTTGAATTTTGGAATTAGTCATAAGGAATTGTTGATCTGCATTATGTTTGGGTGTTAGCTCCTAATAGGGGTTCCTTTCATATGTGTTAAGATACCATGTAACAAGTAAGTTGCTCATGAGACACTAGGGTGAGTAGCACCATTATTTTTGGGAGGGTGTGGGGGGAGCCTGGGTTCAACTTCCAGCCATGAAGAGTGACTTTGGGAAGGTTATTTAGTTTTCCAGAGTCTTAGTTTTTTTGTCTTTGGAGCTGTAGGAATTATTACATAAGATATGCACATAAGGTACAATGTACATTGCATTAGGCACTCTACAAAATATATGTTCATTTCCTCATTTGCTATAAGGAGATAGTAATGGTGCTTGTCACAGAGGTGTTTTATGAGTCCTAAATAGATGTAACCTGCTTTCCTATCAGCAGAGTCATTTTTAGGGAAAAAAAAGACAATAAATATGAATGAATGAATGGCACATTGAAAATTATGATATTCATAACTAGAATTTTCCAAACTGTAATTCCATCCCATTCCATCTCAATCCTTCCAAACTGCTTCCCTTCCCCCAGCAGCAACCCTTATTCCACCCCTCCCCAAGCCCCAACACCTTGATCTTCCTTCATTTGCACAGCGCTTGATGAACTTGGCACTTGTCTTCCTCACCACAACCATGCAGGTGTGTGAGGCTGTCTGGGAAGCTGTCCCAGACGCTGACAAACCCTTGGCAGTGGGATAGAAAAGCAAAAGGGAAATTTTGGCTGACATCTCCAGATTTGACTGCTTGCTCATCTGGAGAGTTCCAGAGGTATCTTTAAAGTTTTAGGATAAATGATGAGACTGCTGTACTTTTCTATTCCCCCCAGTCCCTAACGGATACATCTCTTGGGTTCTCTCTTTTTTTTTTTTTCAGTTGGTTATAGTTGAGTCACGTGTTTGGTCAGTAACCGTGGGGTTCGGTGAAGTCGTAAGTCTGCAAGATGTAAATGCCAGCAGCGGCTGCAGGAGCGGGCATCAGCTAGGCAGAGATCAGGGAAAGAATGTGTGTGCTTTGGGTGCCACAGCTCAGACTGATGTCTTGGCATGGTTGTCGTATTTCCTGGCATGTAAGGACCGTATCCTCTCTTAAGGCCACATATATTTGGCAAGCCCTATTATACTACTTTTTCAAAGGGGTGCTTAGGTAATGAAGGTGATAGATAATATTGGGTAGGTACCAGTCGGACAGGGACATGAGAGAATATGGAAAAAATCCTTTTTAAAGAGCTTTATTACATTAGATTGTAGTGTCTGTAAACAATTACTGCATTCAGGGAGTTGCAGGGCTTAAATGAGAAACACAGCTTTGTCAGATTATACCAGTCGGATAAAATGGCATGGGCTCCGGAAATCTATAATTAAATGTATTTTTGAAAATGAAAAATATAGCGTAACATCTGGTTTATTTCACTACAGAAGTGCCTGGGTATTGCTTCAATCAGTGTGATTGACTCTGGCTGATATTTGGATTTCTCTGTGTAAAGTAACTATTTTAATTAAATTTTTTTCTGCTTGATTCTCTTTGTGCTGTAAACAGATTATTCATACACACACATTCCTATAGAAAATGGCTGCCTTATTTAGAAAATCTAATGTTTGCTCATTTTCTTTTCCTTGCAGCGGATATTCAACTCCTTTGTTTACACTGAGAAAATCTCAAATGGAGAAAGTGAAGTGCAGCAGGTAAGAGGTGATGGCACACTTGGCATTCTCTGTCTTTGGATTGATTTTGGCTTCATGACTCTTTCCAGTCTCCATGTGAGGTTGTCTGTTGCTCTTTATATATGATTTCATATACATCTTAGGCAAATGGTGACAACCTCCCACTTAGGTTCTTATAAGCAATTGGAATAATGGTTATAGGATGGTTTTCTGCTATTCATGCAATACATTGAAAATACTATTTAGTTCCGTGTTATTTTTTTTTTGGAAATTCCAAAACTCAGATTTTAAAATATTAGAAATGATTTCATCTGCTATAGGAAAAAGTGCTTAGGCTTTGGAATCAGACAAACCCCAGGTCAAATTCTGGTTTTTCTACTTATTTCATGACTCTCAGGAAGAAATTTAGCCTTTTGAGCTACAGTTTCTTAATCTTGAAATAGGTGGAGATATATCTGCTTGATGGGGTTATGAGAATTAAACGAAGTAATGTCCAGTTAACTGAGAATAAGTGAAACACGTTAGGTGGATGGCCTGATGTAGAAGCAGCTCAGTGAATGCTGGCTTCTTTTGTTCTTTTTCTTCCTTCTTCTTGTTTTCTTCCATTGCTGCTTTTCTCCCATCTTCTCAATGCTCTGTGGGGTCAAAAAGTTCTAAGGCCCTATTCTAGTCCCTTTATTTATAGCTGGCTTCAAATGGACTTCTTCCTAAACTAAAACATAGTGTTGGTGAACTTGGTCATAAATAATTGATCTGTGCTTGAAAAAAAAAAGGGTGGTAAAGAGGATTCTGGGTTTTAATTTCAGCTAATCCACCGACCTCATTACACCATATGACTGCCAAGTAGTAATTTGAAGCTAGATTGGAAACTTAAGTAAAAGACAGGACCAAGCTGAAAACCAGAGTGTAACAGAGTGTTTCTACAGAATAAAAAAATAATTATAGGAAAATACAAAATAACTTAAACTCCTTGAGTTGCTGCTTTTATCTTATTCATGTTGACTCGATCGGAACTTCAAAAGTGCTATGCAAAAGGACAAAGTTTTCAAGTGTCATTGAAGTTAAGCTATTTATAGGATACTTATTTATTTATCATAAATTACTGTGGTTTCATCTTGAAGTTCAGCATCTCCTGTTTATAGACATTTAAGATGTTTATTGGTTTCTGCAGGTTAAATTTAGACAACATGGGACATTAAACATGTACCCCTTTTCTTAGATTTAGACAATTTTAAAAACTAATGACCTGAAATTGTAGGGAATGTGGTTTGTTGTATCAAATCTTACCTTCATAATTCTGTCTTACTTTTATTCTGGCAAACTGGAAAGTGCTTTTGAAAGGGTTTTTCATGAAAAGGGTTTTTATAGGGGAAGGTTTCTACATAAAGCATGTTCAAGGAGACTTATTGGGAGACTAAAAGCCATTTGATAACGTTTTAAAGAAACTGATCCAGGGATATCAGTTTTGTTGCCTTTCTTTACAAATACGAGTTCTTCTTTTAGATGTTTTTTCTTGGCCAAGGGGGATGCCACAGGGCACTTGGGATCTTAATTCCCGGACCAGGGATGGAATCTGTGCCCCTAGCACTGGAAGTGTGGAGTCTGAACCACTGTACCACCAATGAAGTCCCTGTTTAGCTGTTTTTAAACATAAAAGTTGTTTCATTTCCTTGGAGTGATGTCCTTGCTTTTTAAAATCTAGCTGTGAGCAAGTTTGGAAATCTTCTATAATTTCAAAAATTATTAGCAGCTTATTTAGTGCACTTATGGAAGTACAGTGATTTTCATATATTACCACATTGGTTTTTCCATATAACCCTGAAGGAAAGATGCTATCATTATTTTAGATGAGGCGGACAAAACTCCAAAAGATAGAATAAGTTAGCCACAGTCTCATGAATACTAAGTAAGAGAACTGGTTTTCAAAATAAGTTTGACACTAAGTTATACCATCTATATTTTTATTTTAATAGAGTTTATTTTAAAATCTGTATTTTCTTACAAAACAGAAAGTGTCAGTTGCTCAGTTGTGTCTGGCTCTTTGTGATCCTATGGACTGTAGCCATGGAAATCTCCAGGCAAGAATACTGGAGTGGGTTGCCATTCCCTTCTCCAGGGGATCTTCCCAACCCAGGGACTGAACCCAGGTTTCCTGCATTACAGGCAGATTCTTTAGCTGCTGAGCCACCAATGTGTGTTAGTCACTTAGTCATGTCCGGCTCTTTGTGACCCTACGGACTGTAGCCCACCAGGCTCCTCTGTCCATGGGATTCTCCAGGTAAGAATACTGGAGTGGGTTGCCATTCCCTTCTCCAGGGGACCTTCCCAACCCAGGGATCAAACCCAGGTCTCCTGCATTGCAGGCAGATTCTTTACTACCTGAGCCGCTAGGGAAGCCTACAAAACAGAAGACTTTGCTAAGCTGTCTGTAGTTGAAGAAGACAGATGAAGGCGAGTCATCACCTCGTCATTTCTGTCTCCTCCCTTTCATTGTCAAAATGTCTTTCTTAAATATTGACCAGGAATGTACTTTTTAACTTTTCTTTAATTTCTCCAGTCTCTCTAGAAGAACCTTGGACAAAATAGATCTTATGCCGCTTTCACATCCAATATTTGGACATAATTATCATGTCATTATCATTTAGCCTAAAACTGAAAATACCCAGGTCCTGAATAATTTTTTCTTCCATGACAAGTTTTACAGACACTTTCAGTGAGTATCTGCTCTGCCTTCAGTGTGATTCTCTTGTGGCTTGAATTAGACTAGAGTTATCCTCATTCTAAATTGAGAGAACAGAGAACTCCTGACATCTACTTGACTTGATTAATAACAGCCTAGGAACTCAGGGCCCTGTGATCCTGGACAGTAGCCAGGATGAAACCTTTAGGGAAATGCTTACCTCTGTGTTTCCTATTCTGTCCCCCATCATGGTGGCTCACACTTTCATGCATATTATCTCCTTGAAACTATAGAACAACTCTGTAAGGTAGTTGGAGTTTAGCTATAACTAACCAAGTTCAGGAAGGTCAAGGAGCCTAGCTGTTAAGTAATTGAGCTGACTTTTAAAAAATTGTGAAATATATCAAACATGTAGAGTATATAAACCATGTATGAGTAGAATACAGAAATACTGTATTAAAATGAACATTTCAACCTACAACCCATCTAAAGAAACAAAGCATTACTAGTACTTTAAAAAGCACCCATGTAACATCTCCCAGGTGTCATCTCTCTTTCTTGCCCAAGGATAATTCTGTCCTGATTTTTTGTTAGCCATACCTTTGCTTGTGTGTGTTGGAAATATATATATATATAAAATGTCCCTAAATTCATTATTTGATTGTCTTTGTTCTTTATATACATCTCAAGTATATTATGTTCACATATCTTGCTACTTTACTGAGCCTTATATTCATTAAAATCACCTCTGTTGATATATGTAACTAAGGAGCATTTATTTTCAATTATAAGCATTCCATTAAATGCAGTTTATGTATCTGTTTTTCTTTTGATGATGTTTGGGTTGTGTCTAGTGTTGATTTTTATTGTTGTTAGTTGTATCTCCTGGTGCACAATTTAAGTGGAATAATTCTTTGAGTTGCAGGAACATTATTATCCCTGACTTCTGCCAATTAAATGCTTTTCCAAGTAGCCTGGGTCAGGGGAGAGACTGGCTCAGGTGGAGAATTCCTTCTCTAAAGTAGAATTGCTGGGTACTAGAGTGTTCAATGAGATTGGATAATGCAAAACTGCTCCCACAGTGGTTACCATGGGTTACCTTTCTACAGACAGTGTACTGGAAATGCGCTGCTCTATATAATCTTCAATAGTTGGTATTATTGAGTTTTAATCTTTTGCCAGTTTGGAATGTTGAGATTGTATCTAATGAGTTTAATTTGTTTTACTCTGATTACTAATGAGGTTAAAATGACTGTTTACCACATTTATGGTTCATTTTTTGTGTGTTTATTATTATGTCAAATGTCTGCTACTGTCCTTTGCCCATTTTTAAAATTGAGTTGTCTGTTTATTTTAGAAGTTTAACTATTCCACACTTGTTCTAGATCAGGTCTATCCGAAAGAGACTTCTGTGGTGATGGAGATGTTTCATACTGGTGCTAGCTAGTCAAGGAGCGACTAGAGTATGTGGCTGCTGAGCACTTGAAATGTAGCAAAAGCTACTGAGTAATTCAATTTTAAATTTAAGTTAAATAGTCACATATGGCCAGTGATTACCATATTAGATTTCCTTGAAGATTTATGTTTCATAAATATAAATGTTCTCCCAATGTGTGGCTTTTCTTTTCACTTTCTTTACGAATGATATCTTACGTGGGATTATGATATTCAATTCTTACAATTAAGAATTGAAGTTTTAATGTTAATAGTTTTTAAAGTCAATTTTTTTTTTCTTTTTGGTCTCCAGTTATTGGGGTATTGTTAAATTCTACCCCAAAGACACAAGGACATTCTCCTATCTGGTCTTCTAAAATTTTTGTCTTTCTCCTTTAAGACTTTTAGCCACCTGGAATTGCTTTTGATGTTGGATGTGAAGCAGGTATTCAATTTTTTTACCACTGCCCCATGTGTATTGCCAAGAGGTCTTACACTATCTGTTGAGAAATTGTCCTTTTTTTTTTTTTTCTATTTGTTTTCAGTCATTAGTCAAATTTCCATGTATGTGTGAGTTTGATTTGGTTTCCTTTGGTGTGTTTATCTATAATTGTGCCAGTACCACATATCTAGATGGCTAACATCATGTTTCTTAGAATTTTAGATCTTTTGCTCTTACATGTGAATTTTAGAAACAGTATTGGCATTACCATAAATCTATAGAGCAGTTTGGAGAGAATATCTTACTAATATGAATTGGTAAGTACAGTGTCTCTTAGCATAGTTTTATATTTTGTTCACAAAGGACAAATATCCATGCATGTGGGATTTATTTCTAGATTTTTTGTTTGTTTAGGTTATCAGCGTACCTTTAAAAATTGTATTTTTTCTAACTGTTTCTGTTCAGTTCCATGCATATGTTTTATGTCCAATTTTTTTAAGTTATCTTATGAGTTCTCATGATTTATCTGTAGATTCCTTTGAATTTTTTATGTAAATAATTCCTTTTCTGTGTCCTCCTACATTGACCTCCAGAAAAGTATCGTATATTTGATAATTGTATATTGAGGCCACCTATAATATATATTATTTTTATTTATGTGTATTCCTATTTTATCACTTCTTCTTTGATCTATTTAGTTATTTAAAAGTATGTTCTAAAAATTCCAGGTATCTGTAGAATCTTGCTATCAATAATTTTCTAGCCATCTCTGTGTATTCCCTCATTGTACTGAGAGAATAGAGTACATAGAGCTCTTTGGGTTATAGTTTTATGCAGTGTCTCCTATCATAATGACCCACTTGGCCAAGCCCTGAGGTTTTGTCTCTTATGTGTCCAATGCCCCATGTAATCATTAAACTGGAAGTTCCAGGTCTCCAGATTGTGTGTAATTCTCAGGATAAAAGCAGGTTCTGACTCTGGCTTAGTTCCCAGATTTCTGCTCTCCTTACCATCTTAGGGCCACTGAGTCTTTGTTCGGAGACTTCGTGGTCCTAAGGTAGTTTCCACTTTTATTTAAGACACTAACCTGGTGGCTCAAATGGTAAAGAATCTGCCATCTCCAGCAGTGCAGGAGACCCAAGTTCAATCCCTGAGTTGGAAAGATCCCCTGGAGAAAGGAATGGCTACCCACTCCAGTATTCTCGTCTGCAGAAGCCCATGGACAAGAGGAGCCTTGTGGGCTACAGTCCATGCGGTCACAGACAGTCAGACACCAGTGAGCAACTTAACGCTTTCAGTTTCAGCCTCTTAACAATTGTAACAGCTCTTAACAATTATAACAGTTCAGCTGTTTCTAGGATTGGCTTAGTGAGCCAAAAACAGATTAGTTATTTGAAGTAGATTATTGACCTATGTCCTCTTAATTATAGCTCACAATCTTTAGTTGGAAAGGAACCACTTTGCTATGCCTGCTTTCATATGTTTCATAGTATCTGGAATACTGACTTGCATTTTCTATCCATCGTTTCTCCTTTGGGTTAATGAAAACTGGAGCCCCATGGGTTCTTGCTCTCTCTCTTTACTATCAAATCTTATTGAGAGTTGGAGCTGACTTGTGCATACTATGTAATTTGGCAGTAAAGCCGACCTGTTAATATCTTTCTGGTTAGGGGAGTAAAATAATTAAAACTAATAAAAACCATTTTGTGATTTTTGACTCTTACCACAAAACTCTCTTTGGTATATAGACTTTTCTTTGCTTTTTCTCATTATTTCTTTTAAATTAACCTTTGAGTGTGGTTCTAAATTGCCTAACAATGTGTTTTAAATTTTTAATTAGTTCACTATGTAGTTCATTTTGCTGCCAAAAAGCTATAGCAACAGCCTCAGGAAAATAAAAATCCCAGGCACACATTCTCATGTGGGTCACCTCCCACTGACTTCATTTTTGAATACTTTAAGAAAAGAAGTTTTGTGAACACCTAAGGGCGTTATATCAAACTGAACCTGCATCAGGAAAAATAAATTTTCCATCAAGTGCTCTGTAAGAGAGCAAAATGTGCTCCATAAGACACAAAGCAGTGAAGGAAAAAACAAAAGGAGGAACAGCTTCTTGGGCCACTCGATTGAATCACTTAAAAACAACTACTTTGGATATGTTTGAAGAGTTTGCTCTAACTTTTTCTCAAGTGCTTGAGTAATTATTTATGTTAACAATTTGTTTTTAATGATATGGCAAACATTTTCATAATTATTACAGTATTTCATAAACTATTGATTTTTGGCAGCAGCTGATTTTAGAAGACCTCAGAATTCTTTTGAAATGAGCAAACTGTCAGGGGAACTGTATACTTAAAGAGGAGATGTACCTGACTTTGGACCAAGGGCATTCATCTAAAAGTCTGCCTGTCTTGGTATTAGTTCTTCAGGATCACATACATGTGTGCTCAATCACTTCAGTCATGCCGGACTCTTAGTGACCTCATGGACCACACCCACCAGGCTCCTCTGTCCGTGGGATTTTCCTGGCAAGAACACTGGAGTGGATTGCCATGGCCTGCTCCAGGGGATCTTCCTGACCCAGGGATGGAACCCACGTCTCTTGCATTGCAGGCAGATGATTTACCACTAAGCCACCAGGGAACCCCAGGATCATATGCATTAACATACAAGCATGCTCTTCTATCTTAAACACACATGCAAAACCCCCTTCTTTTGATTCCACCTCCCTCTCCAACTACTGTCCCATTTCTTTCTTCCCCTTCAAGGCACAGCCCCATCACAAGAGATGTCTCTGCTCCGGAGATCCAGCTCTCCCTTTCTCTCTAAAACCTTCTCTGGTCCCACCAATCCCAAAACACCACCATCTTGGAGGTCACTGGTTACCTCCACTTTGCTGAATCCAGGGTCTTCACTGTATTAGTAATGAACAGCTAGTCCCTTCCTTCTTCTTTCAGAAGCTGTCCTTACTTGGGCCTGCAGGATACTCCACTTGCCTCCTTGCTGTTTGCCGGCACATTCCTGCCTCAGGGCCTTTGCACTGGCTCTGTTCCAACATGTAATCCCCGTGGGCCCTCGCTTCCTTCAAGTCCTTTCTAGTGTCTCCTTCCAAAAGAGCTGACCACCGTATTTATACTGCAGCCCACACTGCTCCCCAAACTCCTGATTTTCTTTTAGTTTTTCTTTTATCACATCACTTTTTGATTTTTAGGGTCCTGGATTTATAAAACTAGTTTGGAAATTCCACCTCTGTTACTTTTCAAACAGTGTAGGTTTGGTGTTTTTCCTTCCTTTGATGTTAGGTAGAACTCACCAGAGCACCATCTGGACCTGAAGTTAGTTTTTGATCATCCAGATTCTTTAATAGCTCTAGGTTTGGGGTTTTTCTAGGGTTGGACTTTTTTTTTTCCCCCCTTCTTCAGATTTTCTCTCATTTTGTGTCAGTTTTGGTGAGTTTTTTTTTTTTTTTTTTCTGTCAAGAAATTTCTCCCTTTCATCTAAGTTGTTATACTTATTGGCATAAAGGTATTTATAATATTTTTATTATCCTCTTAATTTCTGTTGGCTAGAACAATAGAAAATGACAAATAAAATAAAATATTGATTTTTTGAAAAAATCAATAAAATGGTTAAACTAGATGGCAGAGAATGAGTTATTGAATGAGAGCAAATTAGTAATGATTTTCTAAAAGTTCAATTGAGCTTTTTTTGTTTTCTGTTTCATGGATTTATGCTCTTTGTTATTTCCTTCCTTATATTATTGATTAATTTTTCTTTTTTGCTTCTTATACTGTAACTTTAGGGGTTTTTTAAATACTTTTCTTTTTGTCAGATAGAATTTAAAGCTATAAACTTTCCTCTAAGCACTACTTTAGTTACACCTCCACAAAATTGAACATGATATATTTTTACTGTCATTCAGTTTTAAAATATATCGTGATTTCCTTTGTGATTTCTTCTTTGACCCATGGATTACTCTGAGGTATGTTGTCCACTTTCAAAACATTTGGGGTCTCCTTAGTAACAATCTTATTGTTACTGATTTCTAATTTAATTTCACTGCGGTCAAGGAACAGACTCTATGATTTTCAATCTTAATTTATTGTAACTTTGGTTTTGTGATCTAGTATAAAGGATCTATCTTGGGTGAATATACCATGTAAATTTTAAAAGAATGTGTATTCTCCAGTTGTTGGTTGTTGTATTCTTTATATATCCATTAGGTTAAGCTGGTTGTGGGGCTTCCTTAGTGGCCCAGTTTGTAAAGAATTTGCCTGCAATTCCAGAGGCATGGGTTCTATCCTTGGGTAGGGAAGATCTCCTGGAGAAGGAAAGGGCAACCCACTCCAGTATTCTTACCTGGAGAACCCCATGGACAGAGGAGCCAAGCAGGCTTCAGTCCATGGGATCACAAAGAATGGACATGACTGAGTGACTAACTTTCACTTTCAAGCTGGTTGATCATTTATTTTATGGCTGATTTTTTTTATTTGTATAATATTATCATCACATGGGTTTGAACCCTGGGTCGGGAACACACAGGAGATGCGGGATTAATCCCTGGGTCTGGAAGATCCCCTGGAGAAGGAAATGGCAACCCACTCCAGTAGTCTTGCCTGGGAAATCCCACAGACAGAGGAGACTGGCAGGTGACAATCCATGGAGTTGCAAAAGAGTCAGACACAACTTAGTGATTAAGCCGAGAGGAATGGTAATATTTTCAACTACAGTGGTGGAATTGTGTATTTTTCCCTTTAATTCTGAAGCTTGGTTATTAGGCATATAGACATTTAAGACTATTAGGTCTTGATGACTTTTTATATAAATTGTGACATTTTGGAATGTCATTTTTAATCTGATAATGCTCTTTCCTTAAAGTGTATTTTACCTGATATTAACATAGGTACTCCAGCTTTTATATGCTTCCTATTTTTTCATATGTCTTTTTACTGGTATTTACTTTGTATCTCTGTTGCTAAAAGTGTGTATATTGTAGACAGAATATAGTTGAGATTTTCTTTCTTTCTTTAGTTCTAGCTATTCTGACAATTTCTGTCTTTTAATGGTGAGTACTTAGTCAATTAATATTATTTTGATTGTTGGATTTAGGTCAACTATTTTATTATTTTCTGTTTTCCTTTTTTTTCAGTTCTCTACCTTGTTTTGGACTTTCGAATATTTTTTGAATTGTACTTTATTTTTAGCTATATGCCTTTTCATATTTTAAATATATGGTCTAGAACTTTATTGCAGCCTTTTTAGAGTTAATAATCTATCACCTCATGTATAACCTAAAACCCTCACAATCTTATAGGTTCATTTTTTTACTGTTCTTTATACTAGAGTCATCATATTCTTACATCCACAAGTATTGCAAACTACTCAAGGAAGTGTTATTGCTTTGGCTTTAAACTGTCATATGAATTTAATAAATAAAGGAAAGAAAGATCACATATTTATCATTTCCAATACTAATCATTTTTTTCTAAACATACCAACTGATATTAAGCCTAAAGACTTACAGTGTAGCTTTCCTGGTTACAAATTGTATTAGTATTTATGTTTCATGATATTTTGTACTCAGAAAATGTCTCTATTTTGTCTTTTCTCTTAAAAGATGTTTTTGCTTGAGATTGAATTCCAGATTGACTTTTTTTTTTTAATCTTTTTGCACTTTAGTAATGTCCCATGTGTACTGGACTCCATAGTTTCTGATGAGGACTCAGTGCAAGTTGCTATTACTCTGTATGCATTGTCATGCCCCCATTTCCCACCCCATGGCTACTTTTAAGACTTTTTTCTGTATCTTTAGTGTTTTGTATCTTTAGTAATTTGACTATGGCTGCCTAGACATAGCCATCTTTATATTTATCGTGCTTGGTGTTTGTTGAGCAGTCTGAATCTGTAAAATTTATATCTTTCATCAAACTTGGGGACTCTCTTGACCATTATATCCTCAAATAGTTTCTCCATTATATGTTCTCCTTCTGGGTCTCCAATTATACATACATCAAATCTTTTAATATTTCACCATAAGTTCCTGAGATGATACCTCTTTCTATTATTATTTAAAATTTTCCCTCTCTGACCTTCAAATTAGATAATTTTTTAATTGATTTAGGAATTCATTCATATTATCTCCATTCTACTATTGACCTCTCCAAATATATTTAAATTTTTTCAGATGCATTTAAAATTTTTTTTTTGTATTTTTTCTTTTTTAAATTATGAAAGCATGATAACACATTTACAGGAGACTTGGAAAATACAAAGCAAAGTTACATTTAGTTCCACGATATATTACAATTTTTCTTATTAGACTAATTAAGATTTTTAGTTGGAATTTCAATATCAAATTCTCAAAAATTAATAAAATGAATAGAAAAGTAGAAGGATATAGTATACCTGAAAAGCACTATGAACCAACTCAACATAATTAAGATTTGTACAATAGTATGATATAAATTTTATTCAAGTTCTCAGAGACTGTAAGCCAAGAGACACTGGAATATATCCAAGGACATAAAACAAGGTACAAAAATTTCATGGTCTAAAGATTTTGAGATTATACAGAATCTATTCTCTTATCACTGTGGAATTATGTTAGAGATCAATGTCAAAAGATATTTTAAAATAACCTACATATTTTCAAGTGCATTGTGACATTTCCCAAGAGAGGTCTTTGACTTAGCTATTGAAAACTTCAATGAAGTTAGAAGACTGAAAAAACACCGAGGGTGGTTACAGAGAAGAAAGCAACTAAATGAGAAATTAATATCAATGATACTTTTAAAACCTCACATTTTTGGAAATTAAGTGTCCATTTTTAAATTGTGGGTGTATCTAAGAAGCCATAATAAGGAAAATGGGAAAGTATTTGTTAACAGAATAAAAATGAAGAGAATTTATCAAAATTTGTTACATACAGCTGATGCTACTCAGTGCAGCTAAATACAATGTGAAATCCTGAGTAAGGTATGAAAACGAATAATGGATACTAACATAAATATTTGTGAAATTAGAATAAAATTTGTACTTTAGTTAATAATACTGTATCACATGGTTACTTTCCTGGTTTGTTTGCTTCATTTGTTTTGTTTCTTACAACACAGTATTTCTTTATATTCTCAGGATTGGATTAGAAGTTTCAAGCCTATTCAAAAAAATTTTGTTTAATCAGTAAGACAATAAGCTTTCTAGATTGTCAGCAGTAATACTATATGCCAGAATAAAACAAACTGTGTCAAAGTTTTAAGTGAATATACATTACAAATCTATTTTTCTATTCATACTTAGTCAAACAAATAGAATCAAAATGTCATAAATTTATTAGCTAGGCAAAATTTACATTATATATATAGAGAGAGACACACACAAAGATTTTTCTACTACACTTGACAAAGGCTTGAGAAAGAGCAACAACAAAAAAGAGATGTGGAGATTGAAAAGCATAAAATAAATGAAATGGGAGCACTGAATATGAAATAGAAAAAAGTAAAGCAACTAGATAAAAGTAAAAGATCATCATATAACCCTGTTCTTTTGAAACATGGCTGCTCATTAGAATCACATCCTGAGCTTGGGAGGAAACTCCAAGTTGTGTGTGTGTGTGTGTGTGTGTGTATGTGTGTGTGTATGTGTGTGCATTTGGATTTTAAAAAATGATTACAGGTTTTTCTATTAAATGGTAGTTTTAGTGATATAGAATTCTGTTATTTTCTGACCAATGATAAAATGGTATTAAAAAAATAATACATAGTCACAATAGTGAAAGATGTGTATCAGTTTTCACAGTCAGTAGCCAGAAAAAATAAAAAAATAGAATTACAGTTGCAAGTCATAATGGAAACCTGATTAACCCAACAATAGATAATTACATACAGTTTGGTGGGGAGGTTAAGCAGAGTGATGTAGTAAGTGAAAACACACAAATGTGCATGTTCTCATCCCCCTCAACCAGTCTATGGCTTTTGGTTGGTGCATTTGATCCATTGACATTTAAGGTTATTATCAATATGTATGATCTTATTACCATTTTCTTAATTGTTTTGGGTTTATCTTTTGTAGATCTTTTCCTTGTCTCGTGTTTCCTGCCTAGAGAAGTTCCTTTTGCATTTGTTGTAAAGCTGATTTGGTGCTACTGAATTCTCGTAACTTTTGCTTCTCTGTAAAGCTTTTGATTTCTCTGTCAAATCTGAATGAGAGTCTTTATGGGTAGAGGATTCTTAGTTGTAGCTTATTCCTTTTAATCACTTTAAATATGTTGTGCCAGTCCCTTCTGGCTTGCAGAGTTTCTGTTGAGAAATCAGGTGATAACCTTATGGGAATTCCCTTGTATTTTTTCATTTTTCCCTTGTTATTTTCAATATTTCGTTTGAGTCCACTTTTTGTCAGTTTGATTACTATGTGTCTCAGTGTGTTTTCCTTGATTTTATTCTGCCTGGGATTCTGTACTTCCTGGATTTGATTGACTATTTCCTTTACTATGGGAGGGAACTTTTCAACTATTATCTCTTCAAGTATTCTCTCAAGTCCTTTCTATCTCTCTTCTGCTTCTGGGACCCCTATAAAGTGAATGGTGGTGTGTTTGATGTTGTCCCAGAGGCCTCTTAGGTTGTCTTCTTCTTTTTTTTTTTTTCCATTCTCTTTTCTGTATTCTGTCTTGTAGCATTGATTTCCACTATTCTATCTTCCAGGTCACTTATCCGTTCTTCTGCTTTACTTATTCTGCCACTGATTCCTTCTAGTGTATTGTTCATCTGTTTGTTTGTTCTTTGATTCTTCTAGTCTTTGGTAAACACTTCTTGCATCTTCTCCATTCTTTTTCTGAGATCTTGGATCATCTTCACTATCTTTATTCTGAATTCTTTTCCTGGAAGGTTGCCTGTTTCCACTTCATTTAGTTGGTTTTCTAGGGTTTTATCTTGTCCCTTCATCTGGGTCATAACCCCCTTGCCTTTTCATTTTAATTAGCTTTCTGTGATATAGTTTTCATTCTAGCTTGGCAGCAGGATTGTGGCTCTTCTTGCTTCTTCTGTCTGCCCTCTGGTGGATGAGGCCTAAGAGGCTTGTATAAGCTTCCTGATGGGAGGGATGGTGGTGGGAAAAACTGGGTCTTGCTCTGGTGGGCAGGGCCATACACTCAGTAAAACTGTTAGCTGTCTGCTGATTGGTTGGGCTGTGCCCCCTCCCTGTTAACTATTTTGCCTGAGGCAACCCAATTGGAGTCTACAGGCTCTCAGTTCGGTTTAGTCACTCAGTTGTGTCCAACTCTTTGCAACCCAATGGACTGCAGCACGCCAGGCTTCCCTGTCCATTACAACTGCTGTACCTTGCTCAAACTCCAGTCTATCAAGTTGGTGATGCTATCCAACCATCTCTGTGGTAGAGCCTATAGGCTCTATGGTAGGGCTAATAGCAACTTCCAAGAAGGCTTACACCAAGAGGCTCCTCCCAGGAAATACCCCAACCCATGCCTCGACAAAAGGCCCTCCAGCACTAGCAGGCAGGTCTGGTTCCGTCTCTGTGCGGTCACTGCTCCTTTCCCCTGGGTCTTGGTGTGAGCACGATTTTGTTTGTGCCCTCCAAGAGTGGAGTTTCTGTTTATCCCAGTCCTGTGGAAGTCCTGTAATCAAATTATGCTGGCCTTCAAAGTCAGAATCTCTGGGGATTCCCAGCCCCTGTGCTGGATACCCAGGCTGGGTAGCTGGGGCTCAGAACCTTCACAACAGTGTGAGAACTTCTTTGGTATTATTGTTCTCCAGTTTGTTGGTTGCCCACTTGGCAGCTTCTGCTTTGTGCTTCCCTGATAATTCAGTTGGTAAAGAATCCACCTGCCATGCAGGAGACCCCCGTTTGATTCCTAGGTTGGGAAGATCTGCTGGAAAGGGGATAGGCTACCCACTCCAGTGCTCTTGGGCTTCTCTTGTGGCTCAGCTGGAAAGAATCCACCTGCAATGTGGGAGGACCTGGGTTTGAGCCCTGGCTTGGGAAAATCTCCTGGAGAAGGGAAAGGCTACCCACTCCAGTATTCTGGCGTGGAGAATTCCATGGACTGTATAGTCCATGATGTTGTAAAGTGTTGGACATGACTGAGCAACTTTCACTTTCACTTTCTTCCCTTTGTGTTTGGACATGAGGTATTGTTTTTTGATGGATTCCAGTATCCTCCTGTGGAAGGTTGTTCAACAGCTAATTGTGATTTTGAATTCTTCCTGGAGGAGATGCAGGTCCTTCTCCTCAGCCATATTTAAGCTCCAGAAAATTTTCAGGTGTATTTTTCAGCTCTAAGATTTCCATTTGCCTCTTTATAATAGACGTTGTTTTCCTCTACTGAGACTTTTCTCTTTTCACTCATTGCAAGAACAATTTTCCTTTGAATTCTTGAGCATAGGTATAATGCTGTGCTTAGTCACTGAGTCGTGTCAGACTCTTTGTGACTCCGTGTACTTTAGTCCACCAGGCTCCTCTGTCCATGGGGATTCTCCAGGCAAAAATGCTGGAGTGGGTTGCCATGCCCTCTCCAGGGGATCTCCCAGGGATTGAACCCAGGTCTCCCGCATTGCAGGCAGATTCTTTACCAGCTGAGACACAAGGAAAGCCAAAGAATACTGGAATAGGTAGCCTATCCTTTCTCCAGGGGATCTTCCCAACCCAGGAATCGAACCGGAGTCACATGCATTGCAGGCGGATTCTTTACCAGCTGAGCTACCAGGAAAGCCATTTTAGAATCCTGCCTGATCATTCATCTTTAAATGTCTGAAGTTAATCTCTGTGGTTGTCTTCTTTTCTTGAGAAATTGGTCACACTTTGCTTTTCCTTTATATATCAAAAAATTGGGTTCTGCTCTGGAGATTGTGGAAAAAAAAATCTGTATTCTATTATATTCCAATGAGAAGTGTTGAATTTGTTTGTTTTATCTGGTAATTAACTTGGATATAAACTGCTAATTTGTCTCTTTGATAACAGCTCAAATTTCAGCTCAAGTGTTTATCTTTATAGGTAGCTTACCTCATACATGTATAGTATAGAATCTAAGAATTTTTCTGCCCCCAAATATATTTCAAACACTTGAGCATTTAAAACACATTATGGTACAAATCTAGTTTTTATTAATATTAATTATTTTTATGAATTGTAATTTGACACTGATTCTGCCTGAAAGATTTGAAGTTTAGTGTTTCATTCCACCAAATACATCACTGAGACAAACTAAAGGAGACGCATATTGGTTTTATAAGAAATCAATACTTAGCAGATGCTAATAATACTCTGTTATTCTTTCATCTGAGTATGAACTCAAGGCCTCAGCCATGAACAATTCAGATCAGTTCAAAGCAATAGATTACATCCATCTTAAAAGCAAGAAATAGATTTTGCACAAAATTATATCCTTTTTTTATATGAAAAGAAATATACTTAGTAGCAGAATGATTTGCATGTGGCCTAAAAGCATAAAAGACCTCTTCAAAGAGATTGTGAATAGAGAATCAGTTATAATGAGTTGGTTTATGTGCTAAAGTGTAAATAATCAGTCCTAACTAACATGATGTTTAGAATTTTAAAGCTGGAAAGGACCTTGGACATTATGAGTACATGACCAGAAAGGATAGATAACTTTTCTTCTTTTTTTTTTTGACAGTTCTCTTGTAGTTTGGAAGAGAGAACAAGAGTTTCATCTTTTGATTTGAAAGACTTGAGCTCCAGGCAGGACTCTGTCACTTACTATTTGGTTTGATTTTTGGCATTATATTTAACTTTTTCATTTATCTATAAAATAGGGATAATAGTCTTGTAAGATTGTTTGAAAGTTGTATGGTTCACTCAGAGTAGGCTTTCAGTGTTTTTGAGTTCTGCTTTCAGAATATAAAAGGATGATAGAGTACGAATTTAGGAGTACACCAGTGAGAAGACTGCTGTTCTTAGCCTACTTTTTAATCCTTTTAGGTAAGGTCCAGAAAAAAAGACCTGTAAACTTTAGAAGGAGAATTTTTAAGAGGGGATGATCACAGAAAGACTGGAAGGGACTAGTGGGAGCTGTAAATAAAAGCCACACTAGATGAGAAATGTGAGACTGGATATGGGATTTACATTGGCTTTGCATTTGTATTCATTCCGTATTCCTACTCCCAGAAACTGGCCACTCTGGAAAAGTTTGACTATGTTATTGAGCTGTACACTGGGCCACAGGCAGAAAAGGGCCAGTGGGTAGACAAGAAGAGGGAGTGTGGAAGAGCTGAGCACTTGGGAGTCTTGTCTTTTGAATTCTGGCTCTCTGTGCCTAGTACTAGGTAGGCATTTAGTAAATATTTGCTGGGGACAAAATGACTAAAGTTACTCTTGTACTGCAGTTGTTTTGGGGTAGCCTTGCCAAGTGTAATGTGGTGTAGTGGTACCTTGAAGGCTCTCATTTTGTTTGTAATTACCTACTGAAGTATGTTCAAGGTTCAGACTTGTTCAGACTAGAGGAATTCTGGAAGTGGAATGGATTCCTTTCTTTCTTTGCCCCCTACCTTTCCCCTCATCTTTCCACAGGGGATTTGTTTAAGTTGACTCCTGGTTTAGTTCACCCCCTCACCCAAATCTATTCTTGACTCTGTGTTTATTGTAAGTATAATATTTATTCAATGTTTGTTGAATGAGTGAACCAAAGGCATTAAATCTGAAAGAGGGCAAAAGAAAGGTTAAGGTGTATTGAAGCCACCCAGATGGGGGATTTATAGTGAGTCAACCAAGGACCAGAGCAAATAGATGGCTATTCTCTGAAACCAGAGCCCCAGCAAGTTTAAGCTGGTTAGTGGTTAGGTTTCCTTCATTGGAAATCAATCTCGATCTCCTTCAGTTCTTACTGTTCTTGGTCTAACTCTCCAAAAGAGAAGTTATCTTTTATATAAAAAATCCTCTTCCTGGACTACCTATGAAATCATTGATTGCCTTGTTAATAAGATGGAATGGTCGTCTGTCATTTTGGAGAGATAGTATGGGAGGGGATTCAGTGGTTGACTGTTTATGTGGTTCTTTATTTCCTTAATATTTCCTTGCATATTGTCCTCTTAATGACACTGTACAAAGTACAGGTATTGTTATCCCATTTTCCATGAGAAAACTGTATCTCATAGTCAGTTCAGTTGCTCAGTCATGTCCAACTCTTTGCAACCCCATGGACTGCAGCACACCAGGCTTCCCTGTCCATCACCAACTCCTGATGCTTGCTCAAACTCATGTCAATCAAGTCAGTGATACCATCCAACCATCTCATCCTGTGTCATTCCCTTCTCCTCCTGCCTTCAATCTTTCCCAGCATCAGGGTCTTTTCCAATGAGTCAGTTCTTCGCATCAGGTGGCCAAAGTATTGGAGCTTCAGCTTCAGCATCAGTCTTTCCAATGAATATTCAGGACTGATTTCCTTTAGGATGGACTGGTTGGATCTCCTTGCAGTCCAAGATTCTCTCAAGAGTCTTCTCCAACACCACAGTTCCAAAGCATCAATTCTTCAGTGCTCAGCTTTCGTCATGGTCTAACTCTCACATCCATACATGCTGCTGCTGATGCTGCTAAGTCGCATCCAACTCTTGTGCAACCCCATAGTCGGCAGCCCACCAGGCTCCTCTGTCCTTGGGATTCTCCAGGCAAGAATACTGAGTGGGTTGCCATTTCCTTCTCCAATGCATGCATGCATGCTAGGTCACTTCAGTCATGTCCGACTCTGCGCGACCCTATGGTTAGCAGCCCACCAGGCTCCTCCATCCACAGGATTCTCTAGGCAAGAATACTGGAGTGGGTTGCCATTTCGTTCTCCAACATCCATACATGACTACTTGAAAAGCCACAGCTTTGACTATATGGATCTTTGTCAGTAAACTAATGTCTCTACTTTTCAATATGCTGTCTAGCTTTGTCGTATCTTTCCTTCCAAGCAGTAAGCATCTTAGAGGTCATTGTAAATTGTTTAAGACCTCAGAGAACTAGTAAAATAGCAGAGACAAAATTTTTAATCCCAAGGTTTTTTTTCTTTGTTTATATTATCTCGGGTATGGTAATCATTATCATTTATTGAATATGTATTATGAGTCAAGGGGATGACAGAGGACGAGTTGGCTGGATGGTATCACTGACTCAATGGACATGAGTTTGAACAAGCCCCAGGAGATGGTGAAGTACAGGGAAGCCTGGCATGCTGCAATTCGTGGAGTCGCAAAGAGTCAGACAGCTGAGCAACTGAACAACAACACTGTCCTTAAATCTTTTTTTCATCGAGTCACATGGCCTGTTCCCTAACATCATTGCTGTTTTGGTTCAGTGTTGCCTCTCATTGGGATCCTCCTTGACCACCCATTTATAAATGTTATTAAGTATACATACCCACCTTTAATTCTTACCTTTTTCTTGCTTTATTTATCTCCTTATAATTTATCCCCTAGGACTTATCTATGACTTTTAAAATTGTGTATCTTTTTTAATAGAATGTAAGCTCTGTGAGGACAGTCTTTGATGTACCCTTGGTACCATGAAAAAGTATCTCAATATAATAAGTGGTATTTGCTACACAAATTCATAATCCTCATAAAAAGTTCCACAAGTTTCACTGACAAGGAAAATTATACCCAAGAAATATCTTGTGCAAGGGCATCCAACTGAAAGGCTAAGAGAACCCAATTTGGGTTGCAAGGGATTGAGATTCAGTGTTCTACTATGTATTTTTAAAATTTTGTTTCCCAAGGTGTGGGAGAAGTACTGCAGAGGCTGTGACAGAATGTAAGGACCAGGTTCTGTCCTTTTCTTCTCCATTCATTCCTACAGCAATTTACCTTACTTGTTTGATATATTGAAATTTAATGTGAGGTTTTGTGTGTTTTTAACGGCCTATCACTTTATAAAAGATTTACAAACCATTATGCTACATCATGCTGCTTTCCAGGAAAAAATCCATTCAAGGTTGGATTTATTTTCAAAGAAAGGCAAAAATATTGTGATGAGAGAATACTCATCATACTTTAGAAGAAGTAAAAAAATATTAAATACTGTAAGTGTTTTTGCAGCAGAAAGAAAATTTGTGGTTATTTTACCTCTTCTAAAATATAAAAATTTAGTGAGCCCAAACTCCTGAGTGTTGGGACTTTGTCAGAATAACTCATGCTGTAATGCTTTCAAGATATTGGGAATGAATGGAAAAACTATAGATCATGAGCTCTCCAAGGGGGAGATTCTGAGCATACCACTGCTAAGTGGTAGACGGTTGATGGATTCAGCAAACATTTGTTGAGGACTTACTATGCACTTGGCATTATAAGAAGAGAAACAAAGAGCTTATCCCAAAGACATAGTTAAATTACAAGAGACATGTGTTCATATACTTGGTATATCTTGCTAATCTCTTGCAGGTGATGGCCCAAAGGAGGCATTTAAGAGAGACAGAAGGTAGTCTTAATGGACTATGGATCCCATCTAGTGCGGCACTATTTTGGGTTATGTTCAAATTATGTATGCTTTTCTAGAATTGTAATAAGTATGGCATGGGTACAAGAACTAGGTGTACCTAGGTTGTGTTGCATTTTGGAAAAAGTGATTTATTTGGCATGATGTTTCATGTTCATTTAATAAATGCTGGTTGAGTTATCTTATTAAAATTTTACCATAACCCTATGATACAAACACAGTTCTTCTCCCTCTTTTAGAGTTGAAGGAAATGAGACTCAAAGCTATTAAGTTATGATGCCCCCAATCAATAGTCCCCAACCTTTTTGGCACCAGGGATCAGTTCTGTTAAAGACAACTTTTCCAGGAACTGTGGGTGAGGGGGAATTGGTCTCAGGATAATTCAAATGCATTTGTTGTGCACTTGATTTCTTTTATTATTAAATCAGTCCCAAAGGTTGGGGACTTCTACCCCAAACCATTCTTGAATTAGATGGTAGGACCAAGATTTTAACTTTAAAATCCATGTTCTTAATCATTGTGCTATGTTGCTTTCCATACTTCTTTCATTGCCAATCTTTTTATATGTTTTCAGTTTTTAAGAGGAAGGTGGTTTATTCTCTGCTGAGAGTATTACACATTAGCCAAAGTAAGATAAATAATATGTCTAAACATTGTAAGTACTCTGATGCAAACTCAACCACTAAATGAAGAAAAGATGGAGTTTAAATAATCAGTTGACCTGGGCCAAACAATGGTAGGGGTGCCTTCTGCCTTTTAGCAATATTCTTGCCTAGAGAATCCCACGGACAGAGGAGCCTGGTGGGCTAGAGTCCATGGGGTCACAAAGAGTCAGACACGACTGAGCAACTAACACACACACAAAGAAAAACTTTTAGCAAATTGAGTGAGTGAAAAAAGTACAATCTTTGGCTAGTCTGTAGGGTTTAAATATAGTGAGCTTCCTCTGTGTTGCACATGAGTAGAATTCGATAACTGTTTGGAATTCTTAGTGTAGAATTGTGGTTGGTACGGTTTTTTGTTAGTGCAGTTTCCATGGAGAAAGTAACAAACCTTTAGCTGCCCCAGAACTCCCAGGTTCTCTCCCAGTGTGAAGCTTTAACAGTAATCAGGGATCTTTGAGGACCTGCTCAGCCAGCTTCAGAAAGGGAGGAAGAAAACAAAACAAGGTAGGCCAGGAGAGAGAGAGCAGCCTGATAACTACTACCTCACTGTTTAAGAAATGGCAGTTTGGAATTTGAAATATTTAACTATCTTGTTTATATTTTCATAAAAATATACATGCAACATATGCTCTGAATTCTTATATATATTTGGAAGTTAAAATATGTGTGTATGCATGCACGAAAGCTGTAATTCCTGTACTAAATATAGACCAGCTGACTTCAGGGGTACATATTGTACATTAGCCAATGTATGCCTGGTGTTGAGATAAACTGAGATAATGCTACGCTTGCTCACTCTCCCCCGCCCCCCTGCCACACTCATCCTGTATACTCACATATTTTGTTATAATGTACTATGTATCCATTGTTTACATATAAATTGCACTCTATGCATATATTTACAGCACCCTGTTCATTTTTACATTTGTGTGTTCACACCAATTATCGAAAAATGAAATTTTCTTTATCTCCCACCACCATCACATACTCATATTTCAGGCTTGAAAATTCTGGCTACAGTTTTTTCGTGTTGTTTTGGCAACAACCCAGAGTAATCTATTTCCTCGTTCCTTTAATTCGCACAGTGTGCTCCCCGTGTGTGTGTGTGTGTGTGTGTGTGTGTGTGTGTGTGTGTGTGTGATGGAACGCATGAAGGGGCTGGTACCGATTCTCCCCCAGCAGATACAGGGGAGGAGGGGCAGTTGCTGGCAGGCAGGCACAGCTGGAGAGAAGAGGCTGCAACCAGGAGAGGGGCTGGTAAGGCCTTTGGGGCAGGGCAGGAAAAGACATGCAAGCTCTGCCAAAATGTGCATCTCTCCCTACTCCAGCTGGAGCTTTCGCTCCTCACATAACTCTGCCATCCATATGTGAGTAAACGCCTTGTTTCAGTGACACAGAAAAAGTTTGAGCCTGGCCTTTTGACTCAAACAGTCAAAACTTCATTTAAATAAAAGGGAATAGGCTGAGTCTAAATTCTCATTCTAAAAGCCAGGAAGACCTCATCATGAGAAATGAACATTCCACTAAAAATGGAAACAAGCCCATTTTAACACACATTTTCAGTATCACGAGTTTGGATAGTATCAGGAAATGCTGGCGAGGAGGTAACAGCCAAGATTTCTTCAAATCCTCCTATTTGCCCTCCCAACTCTATCTTTCCATCTAAAACTGTTGCTCCTATTAAAAAAAAAATAAGCTCAGATTATCTGCACTAGTAGAATGCATATACATATGCATATTCTAAAACCTAGCAAGCAGCTTAAAAGCAGGGACCAATTTATCCCTAATATATCCCTTGGTGCAATAGGAAATAGTTGTGGCAGTGATGCAAAGGAATTAATTGCTGCTAATATCAAGAACCTTCAGTCGGCTCAACACTTTGAAAATCTGGTTCCATGAAATAACATGCGGTTTGATAAAATTGGAAGTTCACCAAGATCTACAGCTTTATTTATAATATTAGAAAATTCTGGGCAGGTAGGAATCATGTTGAAATAGCTGCTCATGGGCATTCTCACTGGTTGTTACTTAAGCAGCCTTTAGTCCTTATATATGCTGCAAAGAGCATGCTGGTTTTCTACAGAGTCATCAAGAAGTCACTATCTTATCCACTGACACCCATGTCAGGCATCACCCTTCAGGAGAGGTGTGAGCGTGAGTCCTATGGAAGCAAATAGCCAATACAAAGCACACATAACCCTGGTTCTTGTGTTTGCAATCCTCTCTGTCATCAGAGAGGCAATGAGAGGACCTTTCTCAATCCAACTGTGAGTTAGAGAATGATATCAGATGCAACTTGGCAGAGGAACACACAGAACAGCTCAGAGAAGGATATAATAAAATTGTTGTGGTTGAGGCAAATATCCTCATTCCTCCGGTGTGGAACCCACATGGGAAACATTACTTTGTGGTGTTGTTTCTAGCAAGTCTTAATAGTAACGCATTTCCTACTAGCAGCCAACATTTGCACCTCATCCAAGTGGCCCATGTGAGTGTTGTTTTTCCTAATTATAAAAAAGCAGAAAGCAAAAACTTGTATCTCTGTATTAGTGCTTCGAGCTTTAGGCCTGCATCATAAAGGCGGGCTGATTGCCCACTACTCAAGTATCTCGACAGTGAAGCCAAGAAATGGCTTTCTATCTACTGAGATAAGCATGTTATAAGTTGGCTTCATGTGTGAATGGAAGAGAGTGCCATTCAGTGGAGAGAGCGCCTCTACTTCCTATGATAGTAGGCCACACTGAAGACTCAGATGGTTATGGATATTCAAGGCCAGATTTCAACAACTGAGGAAATCAAGTGTTTATAAGATGCTTTCTCTGGTACTATTATGTTTCCTTAGTTTTAAAGGGAATACATGTAAAAATTCGTTGCTCAAAAAAATGAGATATGCTGTGCATTAGGCTCTGTCTTGCATTGACTTATATATTTGTAACTAGGGAGTAGGAGACCTTAGACTTACTGTCATTGAGCCCTGCTGCTCTTAGTACTATGGATCAGTGAAGTCCTAAAATGGCACATTATTATATTCCATTGGAATGGTAAGTCAGATTAATTTATCATTGAGAAAGGGGAAATGGAAACATCTAGTTTTTTGGTTTTTTGTTTTCCTTTCATTGTGTCTCAAGATTGCCATCCCCAGAATTGGATTTAATGAGGCCTTGGCCAGGTTGAAGATGGCGAAAGTGTTTAGTGGCAGATTTTTGCTTACTTGCCAGTCTCATCTTTCCACTTCACTGCTGAGCTAATTGACACTTGCTGCCAAGAGTCGACCCATCTGCTCTCAGAGGACCCATGAAGAACCCTAAAACGCTCTAGCCAGTTGGCCTCCCAGTGGAGGATAGGTCAGATTTTGTCCTTCATTTATACAAAAAACAAGTCCCTGCCAGGCGCTGCCTCAGGTTGCAAGGTTGGTTGTAGATATGAGAAGTTAGTTGCATTTGTGGGGGGAAAAGTAGTCTGGGATAGAGTGAAACTGCAGCTTTCCAGAGCCCTCCCAACTGGCCCCAGTTCCCCCAATGCATTCCCCCACCCCAACTTGTTACTTAGAATGCTTCTAAGTATGTACATGCATGCCCAGTTGTGTCCGCCTCTTTGTAGCCCCCTGGACTGTAGCCCGCCAGGCTCCTCTGGCCATGGAATTTCCCAGGCAAGAATACTGGAGTGGGTTGCCATTTCTTACTCCAGGAGGTCTTCCCAACCCAGGGATCAAACCTGCATCTCCCGCATTGGCAGGCAGTTTCTTCCCTGCATCACCTGGGAAGCCCGCATACTTGGTGTTTGTAAGTTATGCACAGTTATTTATACTGTAAATGAGAGCTTTATGTGGTAAGAGTAATGGGACTGGGTTTTCTTTCCTTTTCTCTGTATCCCTCATGGGCCACCGGAGTATTCCTAAAATCATGAACCCTGGGGTATTTCAACACCTTTCCTCCCTGATTCATAAACTAAGAAAGCTCATCTCAAAAGTTGTAACGTAAAAGGTTAGATTATCCTGTATGCTGTGGCCAGAGTTCCTCCCTCATCCCCCAACTCTCGGCCTCTTGATTTTTTCCAAGGTTGAGACTAGGTTAAACTCCTTTTTCCTTGTGAAGGAACTGACTGTAAACTTCAAGGCCTGAGCACTTGCTTATTTTGGTTTAAAGGAACCTCAGCCCAAAGGCTCCTATTACAGAGTGAAGTGGGGAGAAGTGGGTTGAAGCCTGCCCTTCCTTTTGTTTCTTTTGTTATGATCTGGTTGTTAAGGGTAGAGAGGGGTGAAAAACAGGGCAAAAGCCCATTGAGCCCTTGAGTTGATAACCTTGGCTTTCAGGAGGCTGGGCTGTGTGTTTCCATGACTCTCCTGGAATACCCAGTACAAACTGCTGCCCAAACCAAACCCCATTATAACCTTTTAAGCAAACCTATGTTTTGCTTAAAGAGAGAAGCTGCCGCTCTCAACCGTTTCCCAGAGCTCAGCCTCCTTTCGGCTCTCTGGCATGTCAGCACTTGCCTCCTGTTTTTCCCATTGCGTGCCTCCCCAGCTCAGCCACAGGGGCCCCACCTCTCCCAGAATTGGGGTATGTGACCCTGGAGCCCAGACAGCCTTGCACATAAATCTTCCTGGTCCACCTGCAGTTCATCTGTCAGCGGCCGCCCCACTTCTCCACTGGATGTGCTATTCCCACACATCCGTCAGACAACCCTGAAGCCTCCGCGGGCCATTGGAAATTCAGACGGGCCCTGTCCCATCTCCGGGTCTTCATCTGTCTTCTGTATCATTGCCTGCCAGGCCCAGGCTCTTCCACACTTGAGACCTGAGCTCGGAGCAGATCAGCAGCCACACCACAAGTATGGCCAGTTGCCATAAGGGTACCTTATCTGAACTGGTGCTCTTTTCCCAGCAATAGGTACTCCAGAGCAGCTTATATCATCCTAGAGGCTGAGGAAGATAGGGAACTAGAGAGGCTCAAAGCTTCTGATTGGCTTAAACCAGATATGAGCAATTTTTCCAAGTTATCTGCCCTTTTTTGAACTAGAAGCTGGTTTTCCCAATATGACACGTAATGGTATATTGTAGGGAAATGAATACAGTAATGAAGGCTTTTAAGTCTCTTCTCGATGCTAGGTTACATGAAAGAAAAATGCATAGCCCAGTGGTTCAAAAGCACAGGTTTGATCTAATTATTCTATTTATTAGCTGAGTGACCTTGGGCAGGTTAATCTATCAAAACTGTTTATAAAAATAGCATATAGTAAGTACCAAGAGTTGTGAGCATTAAAAAAAAAAAAAAAAAAAAGGCGTCTCCCAAAATTGCAGTTTCAAAGTGCCTGGCGCATAGCAAGCAATGGGTAAATGTTAATTATTATGTTATTGGCTTCTTAGAAGAAACGGGATCTTTAAATGAGGAAAGATCGACAATGAGTGGCGCAGACACTGAGTCCTAGACAATTTTGGGAAAGAAGGACCTGAGAAGTCTTCAGAGAGGCAAACGCAGGGCTGGGACTGGAAGAATGAGTAGAACTTAGATCATTTGATCTGGGAGAGTTCACATTTTCCTGCAAATTGGAGGAGCTTGTAGCAGAAAGAGAATGGAACTGGGGATTAGAAGCCCTGGTCTCTCTGTTTTCTGCACTTACTCAGCATGAGCTTGGGTGTACCACTGAGCCTTGATTTCCTGATGGTAGAGAAGGGGCCAGGAATATCTGCTTTGCCTGGCTCCCAGTACTGTTGGATGAGTCATGAAAAAATGGTTTGAAAATGGTATTGTGTGACATAAGAATAAAGTCATTATTAAATCCTTTAATTTAGAAAAAGAGGATCCCAGAAGAGTCCCTACCTATGACTAACTATATAACCTACATGACACTGTGTTGTGGAAGAGGTGCCGATAGCCCTAGTAAGGTCATAGCCCAATGTTAGCACACCCATCCTGACTCTTCTTCCTAGGCTCTTTGGGAGTCTCTGTTCATAGTGTCTGAGTTCCTACATCGATTCCCACAGATAATCACAACAATGATAATATTAGTAAACAATCACTACCATTTATTTGGCACATACAATCAGTTAGACACTCTGCTAAGTATTTATAAACATCATCCCTCTTGGTTCTCAAACAATGTCATGAAACAGCTATTGTTATTTCCAGTTTAGAGGTAATTAATCCCCTAGAGAAGGAAATGGCAACCCATGCCAGTATTCTTGCCTGGGAAATCCCATGGACAGAAGAACCTGGTGAGCTACAGTCCATGGCGTCGCCAAAGAGTCGGACACAACTTAGCGACTAAAACAACAACAAAGTTGAGGCTTAGAGAAATAATTTACTTTGGCTCCATTTACTTAGTAAGTAAGTGACAGCTTGATTTGACTCAGATTTCTTTGACTCCAAAGCTTAAGTTCTTTGTGCCATTTTACTGTTAATTTTTAAGGGGAAGAATGCTTCCCCACCCCCCAGATATGTGTCAGTTTTCCTGCGGAGAATTAAGCATGAGTTAAATGAATAAAATGGTTAATATTTAGGGAGTCCCTCTCCTGTTACTTATGGCTCCACAGTGTTTCCTTATAACACCACATGCTCTTCCTAGTCCAGAGACTGGGGTATAACAAAGAGAATAATCCCTTGTAGTCATCCTGGGGTTTATATTAATATAGTCATTGTTACATTTGAACGTCAGAAAAAGTTCTTGAAACTATGTTATCCTGTTGTACTCATGAGGACACCAAGGCTAATGGACGTCAAGGAACTGACCCAGATTCCCAGCTAATAATTGGGAGAGCTGTCTAGAATATTACAACTGTTACTAATAAAATAATAGCAAGAGTGTGGTGTTATTAATAACCCTATAAACAATGTCCGACATGAAACAATAAGACGGTTTCCTCCTTGAACCTTGGAATGCAATGGTGTGATGCTTGTGCTTGAGTATACTTAAAATTATGTCTGTGTTACTGACATTTAAATAACCAAATCCTGAAACTTGCTGGAAAATGAAAAGGTTTATTTTCTTGAGTAATAACGGCTGAAATAGAAGGGAAGGGAGATCAGCTAGTCGATTCTTATCACGGCACAAAGGTTTCTGAATGTCAAATGTTAAACTCTTCTACATTCAGTAGGAATTTTGCTCTGAATCTCCAGTTCCCTGGGGTACCTTTCCTGTCTGTGCCTGTCAGCTTCATTGTTATGTATTTTAGATAAAGCTTTCCCCAACATTCAAAACTCCTTCCGGCCCTTCCTTTTAGGACAGAGACATAAATAACGGGTGTACTATGCCTTTTCATTTTTGTTTTCTTTTACCTTGTTCTTCCCGTATGCCCACCCCGCCTCCAATCTTCAGAAGTATAAAGCTAAGGTAAAAAGAGCTTTTTAAAAAAGGTTGGATGGGGGGAGAAAAGGGGGCTCTGGGGAAGTATGCAAATGACAGAAATGTCTATGGGAAAATTAAGGGAAGTGAAATTCAGCAAGAAAGAAATTCATTGATGTTGTGATGAAACGTTGTCACTGGAGATGATGACAAATAAGAATCCGTTCCCATGGGGACTGGCCAGCTACCTACTCATCATTTGACCCATAGCTGGATGCTGGCTAGCTGAAGAATTGACCCAAAAGATGACAAGATGGTTTTAGCCCTGTCGTCTCATCAGCATTCAGGAACCCCTTAGGGGATGAAGGGGAGAGGATAAAGAAGGATCAAAGATGAAAGCTGAGCCATGGAAAGAAAAATGTTTTTAATTACACTGAGAAGGATTGTGGGTCCACCTGTAGCTTTTTGTTGAGAATGTCCTTTGTTTTCCTCTGTCTGCAGGGATCATGGCAGGATACAGACCCAGAATCTGTCTGGCCTCTTGGAAGTTTCCGCCTTGGTAGCGGGTCCTCTCGAATTTAACGGATACATTCAGGATTTAATCTCTCTGTGGGCTATCTTTACTCTAATAGATTCTGTTATGCTTGCCGAGCAACCTGGATTTGGTTGGCATGCTAAAAGAGATTGCTTTAGAGAGGGAAAATCTACCCCACGGTGGAGAGTGAGGTTTCTACTGTGAGTCACTCTCACAGTCCTTGTCCGAAGGGCACCCAGGGGTCGTCTCAGGCAGTGGGGTCAAAGGAGGCCAGATCACCCGCTGGGAGTCCAGAGACCCTCAAGCTCCACATGCCTCTTTTTTTTTTTTTTTCCACATACACAATAGAAATTACAATTTCATCTTACTACTCTGTGATGACAGATAAATTAACTCAGATCAAAAGCCAAAGGAAAATACTGAATTCTGAAGTTCACTTCCTTCAGGATAGGAATGTTACATTTATTCTGTTCTCCTTACAGTAATGATCAAGCTGGAATACCCGGAACTAATCAGGACAATTTAACTTAGTTCGGTAGAACTGATAGCACAGTAGTCAGGTAATGACAGATAGGCATTGTTTTGGAGGGTACGTTACTTCAAATTCATATCCCTTTTTCTTATTGGTGGTAGAATTCAGCAATTCTAAACTTCAAAGTTTTGACTTTCATAGGAATTATGAAAAATTCCGAATGAAATGTAAATTATTAAAATCTAATTCTCATGAGACTGTGTATGGCTTATGGTATTCTGCCAAGAGTTTCATAGCATTGATTCAAATGAGTTTGAAAAGAAATCGTGGGAGGTTGTTAGGTCTAAGAATTCACAGAGTGAAGCAGTGTTGCACAGACGGAAGCTTGGGTTCTGAGGCAGAATGTTACTGGTTTTGGATCCCAGCTTTACTACTTACTGGTTTTGTGACCTTGAGCAAGCTTTTTTTAACGATGGAGATGTGTAGTTTGTAGGGTTCCTGGAAGGATTAAATTGTCATATGCTTGTGAGGTGCTCATAACAATGTCCTACACATGATTAATGTGGGCAGTTCTTTTAAAAATGAAGCCAGATAGAGTGTCATAACATGGACACTGAGGAGTTACTGACCAAGAGGAGTGAATCCCAGTGGAGAGAGCTTTCTTCTGAGACCCTTTATTCATTGTCTTGTGTGTCTGGACTCTGTATGTAAGTAACTGCTTCCACTAATGAAGAATGCCACTTTAGGCCCACCCTAACAAGAAGGCCAAAGGCAGATACCACCCCTCTGCTCCCCCATCCCCACCAGAGTCCATCTCCCATCACCCAGTAACCACCTCCCACCCCAACCCTAGGAACAATTCCGCAGCCAACCCACTGTGTGCCTTGGCTGATAATGTTAATGGAAGTTCTATTCCTCAGATTCTGTGATTTTAAAATTCAAACTTTCAAGCCACTATTGCAGCTTTTCTTAACTTTGTCTGGGACAGCAAAACTGAGCAGGTGAATACACAGGTTTTTATAGACAAGACAGTTCTGAGTTTTAAATGAGGGAGTGAAGTCTTATATTTTGTGGTTCACTGATATTAAATGTCAGTACTTACACTGTGGTGTCCTGTGCCTAGTATATGGTAAGTACCACTATATGGCGGTTATCATAATTTTCTGAAGAACGTTGGAATCTCTTTGCAACAGATTTATAATTTACAGGATACTGTCTTGATGATTTCAACGCAGTGTCTCTCTCTGAGCAGCTTTGTTTAACATAGCTTCAACACATTTATCTTATGAAGGAATTCCACCTATCCTGGGTTTTCTGGTTACTTGTTGCCATGTAAGAACCGCCCCTTGCCACACCCCGCCCCGCCCCCACCCCAACCCAAAATGTAGTGACATAGACAACTTTTTTCATGCCTACAGATTCAATGGTTCAGGCATTGCAAGGCTGGCATCTCTGTTCCATAATGCCTAGGACTCCATCAACGAAAGCCAGGGGCTAGAATTATCCAGAGACTTCTTGACTCATATCTGGAGCCAGGCGGAGATGACTTGAATACTTGCTTGGCTAGAGCTACCAAGCAAATACTTCACTGTGGCCTCTCCATGTGTCTAGGACTTCTTACAGCAGGGTGGTTGAGAGCATTCCAAGAGAGACAGGCAGAAGCTGTATGGCTCTTTATCATCAGTTCAGTTCAGTTCAGTTGCTCAGTCATGTCCGACTTTTTGCGAGCCATGAATTGTAGCACGCCAGGCCTTCCTGTCCATCACCAACTCCTGGAGTTCCCTCAAACTCAGGTCCATTGAGTTGGTGATGCCGTCCCACCATCTCATCCTCTGTCGTCCCCTTTTCCTCCTGCCCCCAATCCCTCCCAGCATCAGAGTCTTTTCCAATGAGTCAACTCTTTGCATGAGGTGGCCAAAGTACTAGAGTTTCAGCTTTAGCATCATTCCTTCCAAACAACACCCAGGACTGATCTCCTTCAGAATGGATTGGGTGGATCTCCTTGCAGTCCAAGGGACTCTCAAGAGTCTTCTCCAACACCACAGTTTAAAAACATCAATTCTTCAGTGCTCAGCCTTCTTCACAGTCCAACTCTCACATCCATACATGATTACAGGAAAAACCATAGCCTTGACTAGACGGACCTTTGTTGGCAAAGTAATATCTCTGCTTTTGAATATGATATCTAGGTTGGTCATAATTTTCCTTCCAAGGAGTAAGCGTCTTTTAATTTCATGGCTGCAGTCACCATCTGCAGTGATTTTGGAGCCCCCAAAAATAAAGTCTGTCACTGTTTCTACTGTTTGCCCATCTATTTCCCATGAAGTGATGGGACCAGAAGCCATGATCTTCATTTTCTGAATGTTCAGCTTTAAGCCAACCTTTTCACTCTCCTCTTTCACTTTCATCAAGAGGCTTTTTAGTTCCTCTTCACTTTCTGCCATAAGGGTGGTGTCATCTGCATATCTGAGGTTATTGATATTTCTCCCGGCTATCTTGGTTCCAGCTTGTGTTTCTTCCAGTCCAGCGTTTCTCATGATGTACTCTGCATAGAAGTTAAATAAGCAGGGTGACAATATACAGCCTTGACACACTCCTTTTTCTATTTGGAACCAGTCTGTTGTTCCATGTCCAGTTCTAACTGTTGCTTCCTGGCCTGCATACAGATTTCTCAAGAGGCAGGTCAGGTGGTCTGGTATTCCCATCTCTTTCAGAATTTTCCACAGTTTGTTGTGATCCACACAGTCAAAGGCTTTGGCATAGTCAATAAAGCAGAAATAGATGTTTTTCTGAAACTCTCTTGCTTTTTCCATGATCCAGCAGATGTTGGCAATTTGATCTCTGGTTCCTCTACCTTCTCTAAAACCAGCTTGAGCGTCTGAAAGTTCACAGTTCAATTACTGCTGAAGCCTGGCTTGGAGAATTTTGAGCATTAGTTTACTAGCATATGAGATGAGTGCAATTGTGCAGTAGTTTGAGCATTCTTTGGCATTGCCTTTCTTTGGGATTGGAATGAAAACTGACCTGATCCAGTCCTGGGGCCACTGCTGAGTTTTCCAAAATTGCTGGCTTATTGAGTGCAGCACTTTCACAGCATCATCTTTCAGGATTTGAAACAGCTCAATGGGAATCCCATCACCTCCACTAGCTTTGTTCATAGTGATGTTTTCTAAGGCCCACTTGACTTTACATTCCAGGATATCCGGCTCTAGGTGAGTGACAATACCATCATGATTATCTTGGTCGTGAAGATCTTTTTTGTACAGTTCTTCTGTGTATTCTTGCCACCTCTTCTTAATATCTTCTGCTTCTGTTAAGTCCATGCCATTTCTGTCCTTTATCGGAGCCCATCTTTGCATGAAATGTTCCCTTGGTGTCTCTAATTTTCTTGAAGAGATCTCTAGTCTTTCCCATTCTGTTGTTTCCCTCTATTTCTTTGCATTGATCGCTGAGGAAGGCTTTCTTATCTCTTCTTGCTATTCTTGGAACTCTGCATTCAGATGCTTATATCTTTCCTTTTCTCCTTTGCTTTTCGCCTCTCTTCTTTTCACAGCTATTTGTAAGGCCTCCCCAGACAGCCATTTTGCTTTTTTGCATTTCTTTTCCATGAGGATGGTCTTGATCCCTGCCTCTGTACAATGTCACGAACCTCATTCCATAGTTCATCAGGCACTCTATCAGGTCTAGGCCCTTAAGTCTATTTCTCACTTCCACTGTATAATCATAAGGGATTTGATTTAGGGCATGCCTGAATGGTCTAGCGGTTTTCCCTATTTTCTTCAATTTAAGTCTGAATTTGGGAATAAGGAGTTCATGATCTGAGCCACCTTTAGCTCCCGGTCTTGTTTTTGCTGACTGTATAGAGCTTCTCCATCTTTGGCTGCAAAGAATATAATCCATCTGATTTCGGTGTTGACCATGTGGTGATGTTCATGTGTAGAGTCTTCTCTTGTGTTGTTGGAAGAGGGTGTTTACTATGACCAGTGTGTTCTCTTGGAAAAACTCTATTAGCCTTTGTTTACCCTGCTTCATTCCATATTCCAAGGCCAAATTTGCCTGTTACTGCAGGTGTTTCTTGACTTCCTACTTTTGCATTCCAGTCCCCTATAATGAAGAGGACATCTTTTTTGGGTGTTAGTTCTAAAAGGTCTTGTAGGTCTTCATAGAACTGTTCACCTTCAGCTTCTTCAGCATACTGGTTGGGGCATAGACTTGGATTACTGAGATATAAAATGGTTTGCCTTGGAAACAAACAGAGATCATTCTGTCGTTTTTGAGATTGCATCCAAGTACTGCATTTCGGACTCTCTTGTTGACCATGATGGCTACTCCATTTCTTCTAAGGGATTCCTCCCCACAGTAGTAGATATAATGGTCATATGAGTTAAATTCACCCATTCCAGTCCATTTTAGTTTGCTGATTCCTAGAATGTCGATGTTCACTCTTGTCATCTCATTTGACCACTTCCAATTTGCCTTGATTCATGGACCTGACATTCCAGGTTCCTATGCAATATTGCTCTTTTCAGCATCGGACCTTGCTTCTATCACCAGTCATATCCACAACTAGGTATTGTTTTTGCTTTGGCTCCATCCCTTCATTCTTTCTGGAGTTATTTCTCCACTGATCTCCAGTAGCATGTGCCAGTATCACCCTCCACCAAGTTATATAACAACCAAAATTGTCTCCAAACTTTGCCCAGCACCCCCCGAGAGGTAAAATCACCAGTGGGACATTTAAACCACATTTGCACATTTTATTACAAAGACCTCAACAAGAATAATGTATGTTTTGTTTTTTTTTTTAATAGTGAAAACTCTTAACTCAGGGAGTCGAGTTACAGGTGGGCATGTTAGTTTTTGAGACACACAGTTCCTCCTTTGAAAATGCTGAAATGAATTTGAGCAACCTATTATCGCATTAAACATTACACTCATACTCTTTTTCTGGTGTCTGGACATTTTTCTAAACTTTCTAGCGTGTACAATATTTAACAAGGTTGAGAACCTCAGTTATTTAATTGAAACTCTGAAAGTGCCAGAGTGTCACTGGTACAAAATCAAAATCTTAAAGCAAACATGAAAGGAATAAATGAAGATATTCTGATTTGGCTCCATGTTCTCAGCTTGTAAGCTACTGGATTGTGTGCGATACGTGACCCAAAGGAGATGATTAGTTCTCCTCTAGTGTGCTGGTAATGAATAGCTCTACAAAACCAATTAGCTATAATTCTATCAGTCGTTTCATTTGGGTAACATTTTGTTTAAGGGGAAGAAAAACAACACTGTTTTCCTTGGAGATCTGTAATTAAGCTGTGATATTTGGTGGGGACGATTGAGGAAAAAGCAGTCTGCTTAGCAATTTGCTTTTGCTATTCCCATGTGAAAGTGTATGATGATGTAGTGCTCTGTTAAGAAAGACATTAACCCATGTTCAATGTATAACAGACCAAATACAAGTCTATTTCTAACTATATGTATTTTATTTTATATGGATGTCTGCACTGTACAACTTCAGAGATTCTCCATTCACATGAAAGGCTGTGAATGGTGCCCCCTGGAGCTGTGTAACAGAACATACTGAATATCATTTCCCTTAGTGTATTTTCCTCCTCAAAAATCTGTGTGAATACAGCACTATGAATAGTGGCACTTTTTTCTTCCAGTCATTGTTTTGCTCTGTAACCCCTAACACTCACTGCCATGTCAACAATAACATCAATAGGCTGTTTTCTCCACCCAGGGCATTTTTATGGATCGGTATTATTCTATCTGAATTTGAACATATGGGTAGTTCTTAAGGTATCTTTATCTATTATAAGATAGAAGTTATTATTTTACCACAGATTAAGTATTCTTCTGTGACTTTCGGGTATTTTGCAATTTTTATTTAACTCTACATAATGAAATAAGACATGAATATGTTTTTGTTTTACCAGAAGTTTAATATAGACAGCTTGTGACAAAAGTTAATGTATAGTTAAAAGCACAGTGGGTTACTGTCCTGGTCTTTTGATTTATTTTGCTTTCTCTCATCCCACAGCTAGCCAAAAAAATCCGAGAGAAGTTCAACCGTTACTTGGATGTGGTCAACCGGAATAAGCAAGTTGTAGAAGCATCCTACACAGCTCACCTGACCTCTCCCCTAACTGCGATTCAAGACTGCTGTACTATCCCACCTTCCATGATGGAGTAAGGCTTGGAAATTTTTGTCATTTAAGCCAGGAATTGAACTGCCTTCCATTCATATTTAAAATACCTATTTGTTTATTATAAAATGTATTCCTATCTTAAATAAGCCCTTTACTTTTATATAGACCAATAATGTTTAAAGAAGTGTGAATATATGCAGGAAATTCCTGGATCTTCTCTGCTCACCTTTTTGTCAAGCTGGAGTCTAGGTTCAGAAATATCAAATATTGTTTGAGTCCAGATTTGACTAAGTCTAGAAAATTGCAAGCATTTTTTCATGTGTTAACTCATGTGTCGTGAATAAGACAGTCTCACTGATTGAGCTGATTTGCCTAATTTAAGGGACTGCTTTTTATCCTTGGCACATTAGTAGCAAAAATTCCCATGTCAGTCCTGGGTGTTCATTGGAAGGGCTGATGTTGAAGCTGAAACTCCAATACTTTGGCCACCTGATGTGAAGAGCTGACTCATTTGAAAAGACCCTGATGCTGTGAAAGATTGAGGGCAAGAGGAGAAGGGGACGACAGAGGATAAGATGATTGGATGGCATCATCGACTCAATGGACAGGGGTTTGGACATGGGTTTCCAACAGTTGGTGATGGACAGGGAGGCCTGGCATGCTGCAGCTCATGGGGTCGCAAAGAGTCTGACATGACTGAGTGAGTGAACTGAACTGAGCATCCTTTATAGTGTCCTTAAAACTTCAGATAATATTGAAACAGAATGGTTGAGGATATTTTTACTGACATAGTGATATTTGTATCCGGTTGAGGATATTTTATTGATTGGCGTATGTGTGTATTAGTTGCTCAATTGTGTCTGACTCTTTACAACCCCATAGACTGTAGCCCGCCAGGCTCCTCTCCCCATGCAATTCTCCAAGCATGAACACTGGAGTGGGTAGTCATTCCCTTCTCCAGGGGATCTTCCCAATCCAAGGATCAAACCAGGGTCTCCCTCATTTCAGGCAGATTCTTTACCATCTGAGCCCCTAGAAAAGCATGAAAGTGTAAGTGAAGTTGCTCAGTCGTGTCCAACTCTTTGCGACCCCGTGGACTGTGGCCCACCAGGCTCCTCCGTCCATGGGATTCTCCAGGCAAGAATACTGGAGTGGGTTGCCATTTCCTTCTCCAGGGGATCTTCCTGACCCAGGCATTGAACCCAGGTCTCCTGCATTGCAGGCAGAGGCCTTAACCTCTGAGCCACCAGGGAAGCCCCTTCACTGGCATAGTGATATTTATATCTGGAGGGGTATAGGGTTATATGATGCTGGAAAATGTAGAGGAAAGAACGCTTATTTCGAGGTACAAAGATTTTGACTTGGTCTCTAATTAGCTGAGTAGCCATAATCTAGTTACTTAATGTTCTATTTTTATATGCAGTTTTCTATCAGTGGATAATAATCTTCATTAAACCAAGTTAGAATTGGCTATTTAGAATGACTAAAAGAAATTAACATACTCTAAAATTATGAGTGTAAAAGTTACCATATCTAGTGTGTATCACTCTTCTTTTTGTATAATAAGTGCTCTTAAAGCTATGCAAAGGATGGAAACAACAAAATTCTTTGTTAGTTAAATGATGCTTTGCTTCCTACAAAGAAGTTTTTACTGATTATATTTTCCTGGTGGGCTATGTAGGTAACCGAGCATCCTCAGATCATTTTATTGCTTCATCTGTATGATATTAAGATGAGACTTTTTCTCTGGCTTACCTGTGTGCAATGTAGAGAAGCTCATACTAGCTGTTTATTAACCTAAACCAAAAGTATATACATTTTGGAATGAGACTGTCCAGATATGAATATTAACTCCAGGAGTTGGTATTCAGGGGGTCTCAGATAGGTGACAGCTTTAACTGAGCCTTTCTTTACCCCTAGAATGGAAATAATAATGGATATTTCATAGGATGTTGTGAGCATTTTTTGAAATCATATAAGAAAGTACTTTGCAAATTGTAATGTTCTGAGCAAATATGTGCTTTTCTATCATAGTGAACATTTCAGTTTTTGTTTATTAGGTTTAATCAAAGAATAAATTCTATTTTATAGTCGGGGCATTGGTAACTTAATGTTTTCAACAATTTGCCTCTAATCTAAAAATAAAATAAGAGTCCACTGGGCTTTAAACCGAAGGGAAAAAAAATCATTTCCTGACTGAGAAAAAAAGATAGGATAGTAAGGGAGAAGTCCTTACAGCTAGAATTATACTTAAAACACTGGTTCTCAACTAAGATGATTTCCACTCCCCTTCATCCCCAGGGAGATTTGGCAGTATCTGGAAACATGTTCAGTTGTCACAGTTGGAAGGTGGAAACAGTTGCTCCTAGTGAAGAGAGGCCAGGGGTGCAGTAAACATCCTGCAATGCACAGGACAGTCCTCCAAAGAATTATCTGACTCTAAATGTCAGTAGTGCAGAAGTTGCCTCAACAGACAGGAGATCTTCATGAAATTTCTAAGTGGAACATGGGTCTAGGTGAAACAAAAAGCTTGAATTGACTGATGTCTACTTGTAAATCTACCCAATATGTCATCTTTCCATTTTTTTCCCACCTCATGAATTTCTATTAATGTTTCAACAAGCAATATAACCATTTGTCTCACTCCATAGCTTCCTATAACCTCTCTTTTCTCCCCCTCTCCTCCTTCACCTTTGCCCCTGGAAGAATTCATTGTTCCCTCACGTTTGTCCCCATAGTGAGTTTCCGTCGCCTCTATTACAGTGCAGAACTGAATGGACCACATGTTGCTGTGGGTATGCCTCCCCGGCTGCTCTAGGCTGGGATTACAGCGCGTCCATTTTCATCCCAGTGCCTCACAATTGTGTTTGATTACTATGTGCTGGAATCTGAAATGACTTTAATATGGGGATGAGTCAGAGGTGAGAAATTAAACTATTATTGGGTGGGACCAAATACTGAACATAATTAAACAGTGAGAGCAAACCGTGACACAGCAGAGAGGTGCTCTGGTTCCTCCAAGCAGAGAAGTATACCAGATGGATGGCTTCACAGAGGGTTCTGTGTGCATACTGGGGAGCTCCTTTTCAGTTCAGTGGTTAGGACCCCACACTTCCACTTCCAGGGCCACAGGTTTGATCCCTGGTAAGTAAGGATAAGACCCCCGCAAGCTGCATGGCATGGGGAAAAGAGGTGTCCCTCTTGGACCTAGGGATTATCATACTAAGTGAAGTAAGTTAGAGAAAGACATATACTGCACAATAGCGCTTATACGTGGAATCTAAAAAAATGATACAAATGAATTTATTTACAAAACAAATACACTCACAGTCATAGAAGACAAATTGATGGTGACCAAAGGGGAAAGGGAGAAAGGGATAAACTGGGAGTATGGGATTAACAGATACTACCATGTATAAAATAAACAGCAAGGATTTACTGTATAACGTAATACCTTGTAATAGCCTATACAATGGAAAAGAATCACAAAAAAAGATACATACCTGAATCAGTTTGTACACTTGAAACTAACAGAATATTGTGAATCAACTATACTTCAATTTTCTTATTTAAAAAATGTGCATCTTGTTTGATCTGGTCATTTGGAGGAGAATAAAGACATGTTTGTAAAGATAAATTTGTTTAAAAAGTCATTGTTAATGCCATTTAGAATAGAGAATATTGTAAATATTCCAAGTTTCTAATAATAGATAAGTAAAGGAAGTTATATCCCATGCATAAAAGTGATAACATAAGATGTAACCATGCCATAGAATAGAATTTTCTGCCTTGCTTGTGAAAATGGCGCTACATGCTTACACACATGTATACTTTGAAGGTTTCGAAAGACTTACCTCAGAATGTTTTGGAGTAAAGACAGTGATTTACATTTTGAATATGCTGAGATAAGGGTTGAAGTCTGAAATGCAGGTCATCCAGACATTCGGCAATAACCAGTGATCTGCCTTTAAGTGAATATAATAAAATATAAAGTTAGTTTCTGCCCTCCAGGAATCTCTCATTTAGTTCAGTTTGACATCTAAGAGGCTCGAATTACACTCCCAATGTGCTGGGCCAGCAGGTTAGTACTCCTCTAAATGCTGGACTGTGTTGAGTGCAGAAGCACTGTGGAGCTGCAGCGCAGTCTTCTCTCCTCACTAGGAGTAGCTGACAGAGCCAGGAACTGCCATTTGGGGTGAATCTTGTACAACCACAGCAGTTCTCATGATAAAGCTGAGCAATCAGAAGATATATGGATGACAAAACACATGTTCCCTCTAGCGACATCTTAAACAAAGATCTGATCACAACAGTCTGCAGCTGAAAATGGCAAGTGACAACTACCCTTCTCTTAGACAGAGTCTTCTTGGCTTAGCAAAAGGCTCTCTTACCAGGGAATGTATGTAGGAATTTTTGCAGTGAACACTGAGCTGATGCTTTTCTAGCCATTGACTAAACACAAACACTTTTTTAAAATTAAAAGGGCCTCTTACCTTTTTAATGAAGGTTCAAATATGGGAAGAGTTAATAGTAAGTTATTGCTGTAAACCAGGGTTGGAATCCTTAGCTGCCCCTTTTCCAGTTTCTCATAAAATGCTTTAATCTACATTTTCTAACTGTTGTGTTATCCTACTGAGGACATTTTCAGTTCTCTCTTTCTTATATTTCAATCCTTCTGAAAAAGCCTACATTTTAAGTCTCAGGGAGTTCATGTTGGAATTAAATGCAGGAAGGAAGAACTGCCAGTCTTGGGAAGTAATTTAAGAACATGACTAAAAACAGTTTATATTACGCTCTATGTCAAGATAATGTTTTTTCTCTTATGGAAATAACATAAAATTTCTTTTTAAAATAAATACACCTAAATTTTAAAATGCATTAATTTAAATGAAAATATTAAGTGAATGTAACCAAAGCCTTAAAGATAACTGATGTAAATAACTACTGAAGTTAATGAAAACGGGACTGAAGATTGTTGAGAAAAATCCTTCTAAATTGTAAGATTTTGCCATTTTATAAAGCAAACTCTTTATACCCATGAACTGGCCACATGCATTTATGATAATATTGCCATTACAATAAACATAAGCAACTGGACTTGAAATAAGGGATTGTTAGTTTTACATCTGGATCTCAGCATTCAAAAAACTAAGATCATGGCATCCAGTCCCATCACTTCATGGCCAATAGATGGGGAAACAATGGAAGCAGTCAGATTTAATTTTCTTGGGCTCCAAATCACTGCAGACGGTGACTGCAGCCATGAAATTAAAAGACACATACTCCTTGAAAGAAAGGCTATGAGAAACCTAGACACTGTATTAGAAAGCAGACACATCACTTTGCTGACAAGGTCCATATAGTCAAAGCTATGGTTTTTCCAGTAGTCATGTATGGATGTGCGAGTTGGACCATAAAGAAAGCTGAGTGCCAAAGAACTGATGTTTTCAGATTGTGGTGCTGAAGAAGATTCCAACAGAGGATGAGATGGTTGGATGGGATCACTGACCCAATGGACATGAGTTTGAGCAAACTCCAGGAGACAGTGAAGGACAGGGAAGCCTGGCATGATACAGTTCATGGGGTTGCAAAAAGTCAGACATGAACAACATTCTTAAATATTTAGGCCCTTGTAAACATTTTTAAAAATGTAACACTGACCCAAGAGCACTTAAGGTATTTATTACTGACATTGTGTCTGTAGCCCATTGATCTTGCTTCTCCAGTTTTATTAAAGACAAGTTAGTTACCTGGCCAATATTTTTATGATTGATTTTTTTATCCAATTACTAATTTTTATTTTCTAGGCCTAGAATTTTATTTTTACTGATATATAATCCATATTTGATTTTTGTCACTAAAACTTGATAATCGTTTTTCTTCTTTTTTTTCCTTTTGACCACACCACAGGGCACGTGGGCTCTTAGTTCCCTGACAGGGATCAAGGCCATGCCTCCCACAGTGGGAATGCAGAATCTTAACCACTGGACCACCAGGAAGTCTCACGATAATGCATATTTTTTTAAAAATAAGATAACATACCCAGTTCTGAAGAGAGAGAATATTCTTTTATAGAATATTCTGCAGAATACACCCTGAAGGCTATACTGTGATGACTACAGAGAGAACCTGCAAAGCAGCAGAAAATTGATTTTTCAGATGATTTTGATACTTTCCTTCTCAGACCCGTCAGCTTTCTTACTCAGGAATCCTAGAAATTAATTATTTTGTACAGAGTCCTGTATAGTGATTAGATATTCCATCAAAATTTACTGAAGGAATGATCTGAAGAATTGATATTGTCTAATGCGAGGGGGACAGGCTATGACTTAATCTACAGCAAACTCATTTTCAATGGTATCACTTAAAAGCATAATTTTGAGAATGAGTTTATTTACTCATATAATTTAATTAATAGCTCCCTTTGTGTTTTAGAGGGTTAGGTAAGGAGGGTCCATAAGATCCTGGGCTCCCTTGCAAGGATTGCACACATGCAAAAACTCATCACAATGCTCATGACTCTATCTCACCTACAGATGTGTTTTCCTTGGCCCCACAGGATATTTTAAAGATTTTTAAATTTAAGTTTTTTAATTTGTTGGCAACATTTAAACTTCGGGGGAATTACCAAATTTCTGTTCTCTCTAAATTCAGAAGATATGACAATGGTGAGTCTAGATCCCCGTGGGCAAAGTCAGCTCCTATGAAGAGCAGCTCCCTTTGAAGACACAGCCTGTATGCTCCCCTTCACCACAGTCTCCACTACTCCCTATTGCTTCACACCCAACCCATTCCCCTAACTTTCATTACCTGCTTGGCCCACATTAGCATGTGATTTTGCAGCTCCCAATCTGAGAAGACTATATAATATTAATAAATTTTATAAATGTCTTATCCATGTGCCTTCCCTGATATGCCATCTTAAACATACATGTTTGTTCTGTCACATTTATATATAGTCACCTTTTGCATATACCAAAAATATCTATTTCTGAAACCTGCCACAGAAATGGGAATGTGCTCTGCACATCTGAATCTGTTGTTTAGTCACTAATCCTCGACTTTTTTTAATAAGCCAGTCAATAATCTTGTCTTCGACATCTCTTAATTCCATTTGTCTCCTCCTCCCTTCCTCAGTTTCTTCTGTAGGTGTTCCTGTCTTGTGGTGTTCTTATTTTTTACTTTTAATGTCTTTATTTAAGAAGACTGGAAGAGTGCAATGGGTAAACCAGGGAGGAAATCCTGGGAAGATGAATTCAGATTTTTATTCTTTTTTGTGTCTCCAAATAGAAGTCAGTTCTCTTATCCTCATTCAATTAATGTTGGCTAATTGAATAGTTATTGTGGGAATAGGCATTAAGGCATTTGTATGTTCACATTTTAAGTTCCTGAAGTATCGTTAACATGGGAACTAGAAATAAGTTACTCAGAGAGTTATTTTTAATTTTGATGATTAATATGTTGACTCAGAATGTTCAGATTCCTGTATTACTCTCCTTAGGATCCTCTAGGGACTTCAGAGCATGAGATCACAGTTTATGATTGCTTTTTTTTTTTTTTTTTTTGAAGGATAATTGCTTTACATAATTTTGTTGTTTTCTGTCAAGTCTCAACATGAATCAGCTATAGGTATACATATATCCCCTCCCTTTTGAACCTCCCTCCCATCTCCCTCCCCATCCCACCCCTCTAGGTTGATACAGAGCCCCTGTTTGAGTTTCCTTAGACATACAGCCAATTCCCATTGGCTATGTATTTTACATATGGTAATGTACGTTTCCATGTTACTCTTTCCATACATCTCACCCTCTTCTCCCCTCTCCCCATGTCCATAAGCCTATTCTCTATGTCTGTTTCTCCATTGCTGCCCTGTAAGTAAATTGTTCAGTACCATTTTTCTAGATTCTGTATATATGCGTTGGAATACGGTATTTATCTTTCTCTTTCTGACTTACTTCACCCTGTATGATATGTTCTAGGTTCATCCACCTGATTAGAACTGACTCAAAGATGTTCCTTTTATGGCTGAGTAATATTCCTTTGTGTGTATGTACCACAACTTCTTTATCCATTTACCTGTTCATGGGTATCTTAAGTTGCTTCCATGTTCTAGCTATTGTAAATAGTGCAGCAGTGAACAATGGGATACATGTGTCTTTTTCAGTTTTGGTTTCCTCAGGGTATATGCCTAGCAGTATGATTGCTGGATCATCTGGTGGTTTTATTTCTAGTTTTCTAAGGAATCTCTATACCATCTTCCATTTACTGTTTTTTAAAACTGAACTGAAACATGAGCTTTGTTTCATTTTTAAGAGGAGGTAAGCCTCTTTTTCGGAGAAGGCAATGGCACCCCACTCCAGTACTCTTGCCTGAAAAATCCCATGGACGGAGAAGCCTGGTGGGCTGCAGTCCAGGGGTCGCTAAGAGTCGGACACGACTGAGCGACTTCACTTTCACTTTTCCCTTTCATGCACTGGAGAAGGAAATGGCAACCCACTCCAGTGTTCTTGCCTGAAGAATCCCAGGGATGGGGGAACTTGGTGGGAGGCTATCTATGGGGTCGCACAGAGTCGGACACGACTGAAGCGACTTAGCAGCAGCAGCAGCAAGCCTCTTTTTAAATATTTCATTTTTAAATCAATTCAGTCTCTACCGTGGTAGCAAAAAATATCTTAAGTGGTAAAGATATTTTTCCTTTCATTTTCAATTCAGCTGAGATATAGGTTATATCATAGGAATATGGTCTTAAGACCAGATGGCCATCTGCTCTACCTGTTTGCTGTGTAATCTTAGAAAATTCACCTACCCCTTTTAGTCCTTAGTTTCCTCAACTGTAAGCTGAACAGTTTGCACTATACTCCAGACAGCCAATGCTCAAGATTCATTACAGACAACTTTTCCTGCTGCTCAAATTTGTAAATTCTAGACTGATTAGGTAATTTTCTTCACGCTTTTGAGAGCAGTCTGGTGGGTGGGGTGGGGAGGGAGATGATATTATGCAACAAGGCCTACAAAGGTTACATTACTCATTCATTAATTTAAAAAAGTAAACATTTATGCAGGTCAGGAAGCAACAGTTAGAACTGGACATGGTTCTAAATAGGAAAAGGAGTACGTCAAGGCTGTATATTGTCACCCTGCTTATTTAACTTATATGCAGAGTACATCATGAGAAACGCTGGGCTGGATGAGGCACAAGCTGGAATCAAGATTGCCAGGAGAAATCTCAGTAACCTCAGATATGCAGATGACACCACTCTTACGGCAGAAAGCAAAGAACTAAAAAGCCTCTTGATGAAAGAGAGGAGAGTGAAAAAGTTGGATTAAAGCTCAACATTCAGAAAACTAAGATCATGGCATCCGGTCCCATCACTTTATGGCAAATAGATGGGGGAAAAGTGGAAACAGTGACAGACTTTATTTGAGGGGGCTCCAAAATCACTGCAGATGGTGACTACAGCCAAGAAATTAAAAGACACTTACTCCTTGGAAGGAAAATTATGACCAACTTAGATAGCATATTCAAAAGCAGAGACACTGCTTTGCCACCAAAGGTCCATCCAGTCAAGGCTATGGTTTTTCCAGTAGTCATGTATAGATTTGAGAGTTGGACTATAAAGAAAGATGAGTGCCAAAGAATTGATGCTTTTGAACTGTGATGGAGAAGACTTTTGAAAGTCCTTCGGACTGCAAGGAGATCCAACCAGTTCATCCTAAAGGAGATCAGTCCTGAGTGTTCATTAGAAGGACTGATGTTGAAGCTGATATGCCAATACTTTGGCCACCTGATGCAAAGAACTAACTCATTTGAAAACACCCTGATGCTGGGAAAGATTGAAGGTGGGAGGAGAAGGGGACTATAGAGGATGAGATAGTTGGATGGTATCACCGACCAATGGATATGAGTTTGGGTGAACTCTGGGAATTGGTGATGGACAGGGAGGCCTGGTGTGCTGCAGTCCATGGGGTTATGAAGAGTCAGACATGACTGAGCAACTGAACTGAACTGAAACATTTATAAGATGGTTTATGGGAGAAGCATTTCAGCTGAATCATGGTGTAGGAAAAGGATGTTCGCATATAGGGATATGGAGGGAGAGCTTTCCAGGAGAGGAAGGTCAATTTAAAGAAAGCCCCACAGAAGGAAATGGCCAGGAGCACTGATGAGGATCTTGTATTGGGAAAAGTGATGGAAAAGGCAGCTGAGAAGTTGAATTAACATTAGATCATAGAGAACCTCAGATACTAGAATGAGTAACTGAACTTCATTCAGGAGAATTTAAGCTTTGTGAATGAAATGAAGCACAATTCCTTTCTTGCTGCCATGTGTCTTTAACACATAGTAGACACTCAGTAGGGTTTCCCAGGTGGCTCAGTGGTAAAGAACCCACCTGCCAATGTAGTAGACCCAAGAGACTTGTATTCTATCCTGGATCAGGAAAATCCCCTGGAGGAGGAAATGGCAACCCAATCCAGTATTCTTTCTAGACGAATCCCATAGCCAAGGAGCCTGGCAGGCTACAGGCCATAGGGTCGCAAAGAGTCAGACGTGACTGAGCGTCTGAGTACTGTACTGTAGACACTAAGTAAATAGCAGTTGTTTGAGAGAATTTAACATTTTAGAAAAGAAACGATGATCCTCTTTTAGGAGATTTTACTTGTTTGCCATATAACAACTAGAAGACCTAGCCTGATTTCCTTTACGTAGGCCATGAACAAGAGGGGCCTGAACTTGTCTGTTGGTGTTGGCTATGGCCTGCATACCACTACTGGGTGTTGGGAGAGGGAGGAATTGAAGGCAGCTAAGACTGATTCTGGGTAATTGTGAGAGTGGCTGATACCAGGTTCTAAGTCATATTTCTATTCTGTGTGCCCTTTATCTTTCTTCTGTCAACTTTGTATTCAGTACCTTGCTTGAACAGGTCCTCAGTATATAATTGTGGAGAGAGTTCATGCATGGTAAGAAACCTGAGTTGGTCTTTAGTTTGAATATAGGTAGTGATGATGATGATGTCAGAATTACTGAGATACTTTAACTCTAGGCAGAAATTCAA